>NC_083718.1:191752392-192053680 GCF_028564815.1 Eubalaena glacialis | reverse complement strand
GATGGCGAGTAACCTAGTCACAGACTTTGCAGCTGACACGTGGGACCCAGAGCTCTGGCTGCCGGGGGCCCGGGACCATGCCGCTCTGACGGCAGAAGGTCCTGTGCTCTAGGAAGCGCTGGCTGGTGGGGCACCGTGTGTGTCCCTCCACAGCTCCCTGCCCCCCACCGCACCACCTCTCCTTAGCATCAGGCAATACCACCAGCTGCCCCCCCCCCCGCCCCTCCCCAGCCTGCCATCCTTTGTTAAAATATTCAAATGCTGTTGGGAGTTCAGCGAAGGAAATGGGTCATTTCCATATTGGCTACTGAGCTCAAAGCTGAATATCAGCTGCTTCTGTTCTTCAATGGGATGAGCAATAAATTCAGCGTGTGTGTGTGTGTGTGTGCGCACACGTGAGTGTGCATGCCCTGTGTGCGTGTGCACGTGTGTACCTATATGAGCCTGCACGCTCTGGGGGGGGGGATCAGCAAACAACACGGGAGAGGTGGGGACGGTGACATACTTAAGACGCCCCGATGTGCACACTGCCTGGAAGTTTAGGACTCCATCCCCTCTGCATGGTTTGCATTTCCCTCGGGGACTGGCCTTTTTGCCGGAAACAATGCTGCCATTAGTGAGCAGATCTGACCCCCATGTTGGGGGTGGCCAGGGCCCCAGGCTGGGGGCACATTTCTTGGGCCCCCTTCAGCATCCTGCTTGCTGCTGCCCACTGAATCGGAGTCCGAGTGAGCAGCCGGATGGATGGGGCCTGGCTTCCATGGGTGACCCACGTGCATGGCCATTAAATCCAGTTCAGAAACCCTCCCGAGCCTTTGCCACTTTCTGAAAGGTGCGACCCTATGGCTCTACCCTCTGACCCATGTGGTCATGCAGTAGGAGAGGCACATGAGAAAAAGGTGGGCAGGGTCACAGAGGTCACCCCTCACTCTCCCTAGCTGCCCACCCACCCCTCCAGTCATGCCACATGCACTCTGGTGCTGTCCCCTAGGGCAGGGGTCCCAAACTTTCCCATAAAGGGCTACACAGAAAGTAGTTTAGGCTTTTGGGCTACACCACTCAACTCTGCCTTTGTAGCACAAAGGCAGCCTCAGACAACATGTAAATGAATGGACGTGGCCTTGTGCCAATAAAACTTTATTTACAATGTGAGGCAGTGAGCGGGACGTGGCCCAGTTTTCTGACCTCTGCTCCAAGGCCTTGCTACGCTGAATGTGGCATCAGCGGCCCCAGGAGCAGGTGAGACGCAGGATCTCAGCCCCTTGGGTGGGAGGCCAGCTGAGTCAGGATCTGCATTTAACACCATCTCCAGAGGGAATTCGTTTCCATGGGGGAGAGAAGAAGCAGGGCTGTCCAGGACCAGCCTCACAGTTGCACAAGGAAGATGCCTGCCCTTAAGGAGAGAGCGGCTAATGACTGCCTGTATCCCCCAAATAAACCTTCCCCGGGATCTTTTTGCAAATGAGGAAACTGAGGCAAAGCGAGTGTGTCTGTGTCCTGGGGCACAGGCTGGGGGTGTAAAGTTACACAAATGTGTTCTCAAAGGTCTGGAGACCAGGAGCCAATGTCAAGGTGTCTTCAGGGCTGCGCTCCCTCCAGAGGATCCAGGGAGGAGACCTCCTTGTCTGCTCCAGCTCCTGGTGCCTGCAGTTCCTCGGCTTATGGCCACATCCCTCTGACCTCTGCTTTCATCTTCACGTGGATTTCTTCCCTGTTCTCTCTGTGTCCTCTTCTTCTGTGTGCCTTATGAGGGATAACCAGGCCTTGCTTTGAGGGCCTGCCCTGGATCTAGGATAACATCATCTCCAGATCCTTAAGTAATTCGTTAAATCTGTAAAGACCTGATTTCTAAATAAGGTCATATTCTCAGGTTCTGGGCGGACGTGGATTCTGGGGGGACACTGTTCCATCCACTACAGAGAGACCGAGTCACGTGTCCCGGTGTCGGCTGTCTTGGGACTGGTGAAGTGTGCGGTTAAGACCGTGCCTCTGAGTGCACAGCCACCTCCCCGTGTGATGGCCCAGTCGGGGGACTGGCTGAAGGGTGTAGGGTGAGGGAGGCAAAAAAAAGTAAAAGAGGCTGTGGGTCTGAAGTCAGCTGTGAGGTGGATCGTGATTTTACAAATGTAGCGGGGAGGCTCTGGGCCTCCCGACCCTAACTGACCCCCTGGCGTGCCTGAGTGTCACAAAGCTCAGAAGGTGTAGTAGCTTCCTAGGGCCCCCACGATACTGTCTCACAGACTGGGGGTGTTTAAACAACAGAGTTTATCCTCTCACTGTTCTGGAGGCCAGAAGTGGAGGCCAGTGTTGGCAGGGCCGTGCTCCCTCGGAAGGCGCTGGGGAAGCATCCGTCCTGGGCTCTCTCCTGGTTTCCAGTAGATCCTTGGCTTGTGGCAGCATCACTCCGGTCTTCTCCCTGTGTGTGTCTGTGTCCAAATTTCCCCTGTGGACAAGGACGCCAGTCATATTGGATTAGGGGCCACCCTCCTCCAGCATGACCGCATCTTAACGAATTACAGCTGCAACGACCCTATTTCCAAACAAGGTCATGTTCTAGGGCAGTGGGGATCAGGGCTTCAACATCTGCATTTTGAGGGGGGGGACACAATTCAGCCCCATAACGTGGAACAAACCCTGCTGCCTGTGAGTGGGGCTCCCCCAAGCTCTCGTGCCCCGCACCCCACCCTCCCTAAGATCCCAGGTCTGAATGGGCAGAGCTTGCCCTTCGGGCTGAGAAGGGACAGAGCTGAGATTTGGCTGAGAAGACGGTGCTGAGAAGAGTGAAGGTAGCTGGATGCATCCGCTGGGGTCTGGATCTGGCTGCCGTGTGACCGTGTTAGGCCCCAGTATCCCTCTGTCTCCTCATCTGCAGCACTGGCTTCTCAAGTTCAAGTCTCCAGAAGCGAAGGAAGTTCTCAGCTGAGGAACTTGCCCCCAGATGTGGCCAACCCAGGGATGGGACAGTGTTAGTTGAGCCTCATGTCAGGGGACGTTATCCAACTTCAAGTCCCTTTTGGAGGCTGTAGACAGCAGAGTGCATGTCGTCATCCCAGGACCATGGTTCCACGGCCACTGGCCAATGCATGCAGAGAAAAGACAGCGGTTCTCCAGTGGGCTACGCAGGGGAGCAGCTAAAAGCACAGGCCCGAAGAAAGCCTGCTTGCGTTCGAGTCCCGTGTTTGCTGAGTCTCGGCTGTGTGTGCATAAAGGGTTACGCTTGCTCAAAGGAAATTTCCTGACCCCACCTCCTGGGAGGTCACCTCTCAGCCCTTGGAATGTCCTGCCTGATAAGAGGGTCTTTGTTTACCTGGGACCTTGGACTGGGCACATAGTCTATGCTAATAAGGGGATTTACAGTGGGGCCTTGGGCTACTGTGTCAGCTCGACCTCTGGACGGGCTGGAAACCAAGGCCAGCCACGTGGGAAGTCAGCCATGTGGACGTGACCAAGCACCAACCAAGAATCTGGACAGCCAGGCTCAGGGGAGCTTCACTGGCCAGCCATACCCCATGCATGTTGTCACCATGGTCACTGGGAGGAATCAGTGCTGTCCATGCCTCCACTGGCAGGATGATTGGAAGCTCCTGGTCTCTCCCATCGCTGACTTTAATCTGTAGCCTTTAACTGTAATAAACCGTACCTGGAGTATAACAGCTTTGTTCAATGCTGTGGGTCCTTCTAGGGAATTATTGAACCTGAGAGTGGCCTTGGAGACCTCCCAGGCTGCACTGTGCAACCTCCTTGTGGAAATGGGGAGCATCTTTGTGCCCACTTCATGGGGTGGTGCTGAGCTGCATGTGAACTAATTCACTGAGAACCACGGGTGGCATCACTGCCAACAAGAGTCACTTCACTGCATGGATTGGCTCTGCGGCCCCTGAGTCAGTCCTGCACCCCTGCCCCCAGCCCCATCTCTGCTATTAGTGAGGATGGGGCTGGAGGGAGAAGAGGGGGCATAACAGGGAAAGGACCATATTTCTCACGTTGCAGCCACAGAGGGTGTCACCTCAGGATGTTTCTGACCCACCAACCTCATGCTACCTCAATGATGGTGTCCGGGGAAGTCAGTTCAGATAGTGCGACGTGGGTTTGAGAAGTGGGTGCCCGTTTATTGTTGTTCACGCATTTCTCCTGTTAGCAGACAGCCTCAGCACCTTTGATGTTTGGGTCCAGATCTTTCTCTCTTATGGGGCCGTCCTGTGCGTTGTAGGATGTCTGCCAGCATCTTTGATTTCTACCCACTAGATGCCAGTGGGACCACCCCCATCCCCTGTGCCTTCTGACATGTTCAGACATCTCTGGCCGAGGACCAAGGCGTAAGCCTGGCCCTGAGGTCCTTATGGGGTGATTCCTTGAGGTGTCAGCACAGCTGTTTCCTGGGTGAGCCTGTGTTCTCTCCACTGACGTCCTGCCCTAGGCTGGAGGGACTTCCAATGGGTGGACACATCATCTCAGCAGAGTCTTGGCTTCAAGCATGTCCATCACTCACCCCGTGGAAGGCTCTTCAGGGTCACTCAGAAAATGGTGTCTTTGTGACCCCGCCACCAAGCAGGTGGCCTTGTTTTTCTGTGAACGCCCCGGTTTTAGAAGGTGCATTTTCCCTCAACACCCTACCCCCCACCCCCCAGGTGGCCAACTGCCTCAGAAAGAGCCCCTCATCCTTGGGGTACCTCTTCCTCAAGAAAATGGGGCCAGCCTCTCGCCTGTCCAGCCATGGACGTTGAGAGCTTCACCATGTTCCCAGAGACAATTTGTCAAAGACGTCCTGTGCAGTCAACATTTTGCAGTGTTTGTGGGAAAGGAATGGTCTCTTTGTGGTGGAATTGGCATTGCGGGCACTCACTGTCACCTGTCCAACCCCTGGAGACAGACATTCTTGGATGCATTTGTCAATGGGTCTTTCTTTCGATAATGCAGGCGCACGAGAGCCCTGCTTTGTAAATGAGCCACTATAAACCCAGAAATGCCATCTCTTTGCCTCAATTCCAGGCCCTTGCTCCTCCCTCCATCCGAGGGTACCTACCACCAGATGAGCCCACGCCACCCCTCCAGGACTGGAGGGAAGGTCCTGCAGGGGTTGGTTCCTGACATGGACAGTTAATTTGGCTCCATTTAATAAGAAACTCATCCAGACCCAGAGATGGATTACCAATTTCCCCATCAATCTTCGGGGCCTGATCTTATTACAAACCACCACAAATATAACCATAAAAGCCCTATTGATTGATGCAGCGCTTGGTAATCCATCTGTCATCATCCATTATTCCGGGTATAATTTTTCATTACCTGCATGGCAGCTGATTCCTAGCACATTGGTATACAGTGGCAATTACCAGGAGCAGAAAGAACCCCTAAATTAGCAGGAACAATCACACCTGTCAGGAAAGGGAAGCAAGACTCCCCACACAGCTTGCTCTGTGCTCTGGAACCATGTCTGAATGGCAAAGAGTTTGAAGATTAATTCAATATTGACCTTGGAAGGTGGAGAGGAGAAAGTGGGTTGTTTTTTCCCCTTTCTTAGGGGTCTAGAGTGCACGTTCCCTTAAGGTAACCACCTTGTCAACCCAATCACAGCCCACCCAACAGCTGGCACAGAGGCTGTTCGAGGATGGCCTTGCCCAGGATCAGTAAAGTTTATGGCACAGATGTTCCTGTCTGCGTTATTTAATGAGCACCAAAGACCTGACCAGAGGGAACAACTGGTGTGAGTGTTGAAGGTGTGAGTGTTGAGAAAAATTTTTCAAGAAGAGAAGTTTGGAGGATGCCCTCTTAAGAACAGTCCCATTTGTGGCAGGGAAAGCCCTGTCCGCAGACCAGTGGGGTAAGGTCTCTCTCAACGCAAGGATTCTATGATCTGAACATTTTTTTAAATTAATTTTTATTGGAGCATAGTTAATTTACAATGTTGTGTTAGTTTCTGCTGTACAGCAAGGTGAATCAGTTGTACATATACATATATCCACTCTTTTTTAGATTCTTTTCCCGTATAGGTCATTACAGAGTACAGAGTAGAGTTCCCTGTGCTATACTGTAGGTCCTTACTGTCTTTTACACAATGAGGTTTCTTTTCAACCCTAATGGAAAAATTGAGATAGACACATAGCTGAATTATTTCTGAGGGCCATTGGAGGGGCTCAATGGGTAAGATTCTCCCTGATCTTCACTCTCCAAAAACTCAAGAATCCTGTTATTGAGTATCACACAGAGTGATCTATTCTCAAACTGGCTTCACATGGACGTACCCAGTAGGGCGAAACTGCCCACTGCTGGTTGTTATGAACCCACTTGATAAGACGGAGGCTTGGCTGTCTTTGAAATTACCTTGACAGTGGCCAGTGAAGGTCTCAGAAGACTGTAGACCTTTGATTGTAGAGCAGGAAGGTTCTACAGAACCAAAAGTTGGGAGTTTGAGTCCCGGCTTTAACCAACCATTCAAAATAGATTCTATACTTCTATTTAATTGATCAGCCACACCACCTTCAGCTACTCACCTAAATCAGGGTCTGCAAACTATAGCCCATGAGCCAAATCTGGCCATTGTTTGTTTTTGTAAATAAAGTGTTATTGGCACACAACTATGCCTATTGGTGTGCCTATGACCCACGGCTTCTCTTATGCAGGGTTGAGAAGTTGCAACAGAAACCATACTACCCGCAAAGCCTAAAATATTTACTATCTGGCTCTTCATGTCAAGGTTTGCCTACCCAGGATCCACACAAACTTAAGGGACTTACAAAGATGGGGAAACAACTCCTGGCTTCTGGGGAGAGGCCTGAAGGATAGGACAGATGCTTGAAACACTACCCAACTTCTCATGAGTGGTTCTATTATCTTCTTAGGAGTGACCTCCCAAAGAGAGGAAAAGATGAGGCATCCTTACGGGGTTTCCATCTTCCAATCTGCTTCCTACAAATATCATTCTTACCACATGAAGACCCGGTCCTTGTTCAACCATCATGACTGTGGGGTCTGTGGGGTCTTCTTGTAGCCATTGATTCCTTATGCCTGGCGCCCAGTGACCCATCAAAATGCATGGGCCAGGCGTGGAAGCACAAGGCTGTTTGTTTGCTTTGCAAGAAAAGTACGTGAGGAGCAGTAAGGAGTTTGCCTCTAACCAGTTTTATTACCAAGAATGTGGTTACAGATTTGTTCATCTGGAGTTTGATGTTTGATTTTTCCCTGGAACTCCAGTGTAGAGAATTGCCTTGCGTCCTGGCTCTGCAGGATGGGCAGTGGATTAAATTGATCACGGGTGTGAAGACAGGCGTAGAGAAGTCTTTCCAGAGAGCATAGCTGTTATATTATTGTTGTATTTCTGCCCAGATGATCCTAGCTGGTTATTAACCTACATATCATTTTTTTCCAAATTTTAACTTGGCAAGTCCTATGGAGAAATTTCACACAGAAGGCAGGAGAAGGACCTCCAGAACAAGGCAGATGTTGGAATTATGTCATTGCCTTTCTCCCTGCTCCCCTAGTTTTTTATTCTCTACTTTTCAGGTATCAATTTAATAATATGCCACACAGCTACTGTTGTAAGGTACTGTGTCAGGCGTTATGTGTGTGTGTGGGGGGGGTGTAGGTGTGGATATAAAGATGATGAAGATTTGGCTCTTTCTTAAGGGCCTCAAAGATTCATGAGAACCTCAGGCAAAGGGCTGGTCTTCTATTCTTGCAGTCGTCAATGAGGGGGTCCCTTGAGCCAACTGTCTTCCCCTCTGGGCCTCAGTTTCTTTCATCCACCAGAAGGAGAGAATCAATGCTTTCCCATCCTCACCCACAGAGGGAGTGGGAGAGAATTAAACATCTAAGACACAGCTGCTCATGGAACACTTCCCTTCCAAGGACTTTGGTCACTGCAAATACTCAACTCAACAGAAGAATTCCCCGGGTAACAAGATGTGAGGTCAGAAATCCGGTGGTGGCCTGGGCCTTCTCTGGCCCTGCAGACATTAGGGCATGGACCACAGAGTGCCCTGCTCTTCCAAGGGAACTCTCAGTGCCTCTAGCTGGGCTTGGCCTGAAGTTGGACAAATCCCTACTACTCCTGTCGGCTCATTCCCATTCAGTGTGTTCGTTTACACTCCATAGATGTTGAATTGTCCTGACCTAGAAGATGGCATGTTTAGCCCAAGAAACAATGGTTTAGTTCTTGCCATGGAGTTTGAGGGTGTGACCTGCCAAGATGGCTGAGAGGCTTTTGGCATGAGCCTGGAGCACTCCTTAAGAGATCTATCCATGGAAGGGGTGGTTAGGCTCAAGCACCAATCTCCATAATTTAGAAGATTATTCTCCTCAAGAATATAGAAGATAGAGGTGCCAGCCTCTGTCTTGGAAGATGCAAGGACCCCAGATCAAAGCCAAAATTGAGATGAACAAAGTCTGAGCTCAAAATCATACAATACTACTGCTCTTAGTATGGGCTTTGGAACCAGCACATTCTATATGACCCAAGAAATTTACACAAACTTGCCCAGATGATTTTCACTTCCATGATTTATGATGATTGTATCTGCCTCTGAGGGTTGTTGCCAGGAATAAATGGGATAATACACACCTGACAATTGCTAATACTTGTTGAGCGTACTTGTGATCACCATCATCACTACCAACATCATTATGATCACCATCACCTTCATCATCACCATCAGTATCACCACCATCAACACCATCACCATCACCAGCATCATATCACCATCATCATCATCACCATCACCATTCCCATCATCACTCTCACCATCAGCAACACCACCATCACCATTATCATCATCACCATCAGCAGCAGCAATATCATCACCACTTTCATCCTTATAATCACTATCAGTATCGTCATTGCCATCATCATCACCATCATCACCACCATCAACCATCATCACCATCACCACATCATCCTCCTCCTCCTTCTCTTCCTCATCATCATCACCATCACCACATCATCATCCTCCTCCTTCTCTTCCTCATCATCATCACCACCACCATCATCACCATCACCATCGTCACCACTTTCTCAACATCACCGCTATCACCACCTCCATCATCAATATCACCATCAGCAACAGCGCCATCAACATTATCATCATCACCATCATCACCACTTTCATTATCATCATAATAACCATCACCACCGTCATCACCGCCATCATCAACATCACTACCGTCATAACCACCATCACCATCATCAGCCTCCTTCTCATCACAGGAAGCACAAACACAGGATGAGCACATACTCTTCATGACAGCATGACCATCTCTTGACTGGACCAGAAGGATTGTGTAGATGGAGGGTGAGGGAAGACTGAGCAGCCATCTTTCCTGGTTGTCCATTAAACTGGACATCCATGTCAACCTCCCTCTGCCAACAAAGTCTGAGTTGGGTCTCAGGGAAGCTGGTAAATACATAGAGATTACTGAGGCAGGTGAGCACTTCATGGTGAGATTGAGGGTGGTCCCTATTGGCATAACTAGCTTTCAGCCCCACTGGCAAGCTGATTTGGCAGTCCTAGAGGGAAGGCAAGCTGGCTCAGAGATTTATAGTACATGCCACATATTGGGCACAGGTGCATGGGAAGCCATTGGCCAGAACCAACAGTGAACATTGCCACTTTAAAAAATGGGCACCAGAGAATCTGTTCCTGAGGGCAGACACCATGGCTGAGTTAGTCAAAACTGTCACTGACTGGCATGCAATAGGTGCTCAATAAATTATTCTTGAATCAGTGGATAAAAGAATGAATGAAGGGAGGCCCATGGCATTCATGGATTTTCTCCAGTTTTCCGAGTGGTGCCTATCCTGTGGACTCAGGAAGGGAATTCCTTGGGACAAACAGAAATAGCCTGGAAGAGAGGCCGCCAGGAAGAGAAAGCTTGTTTTCTGGTCATGCCAACTTTGAATCATTTATTAACAACTCCCCTCATGAGGATCATATTCGATAGAGAGGTAACACCTGTTTGTGAGACTGTGTCCTTGAGAGGCCGCCAGAAAAATCTTACACTCTGAAACCCTCCACACTGGACCATGCACACGCTGTGTTCTCACCCCAGGACACGCCGGGTTCTCAAGTGTGATGGGTAGGCCTCTGCACATGGATGTCAGGAGTGGAGAGAGACAGACGCTCAAATGGCGGAGGTGAAACAACGTGGGGAGTCAGCACTCCCAGGGAGCAGGGTGCTGCCACTTGCAGGGGTCTCTGCAGAGCCCCTCATAGCCTTTAGCCCCCAGCTCCTCAGGTGTGGTTCTTGCTGACGGGAGGAGGGTGGGGCCAGAGCCCTGGACCTTTCAAGTGTCCCTCACTGACCAGCAGATTCAGCCCTAGTGTCCACGTCCCAGAAAGTATGTAGCAGATGAATTGTCAGGAAGCTAGCCAGGGAGGGGACCAGAGGTGTTACCGGCCTGTCTTTTCTCTCTCCCTCTGCATCTGTGGTTGATGAAAGATGATGCAGGAGGAGGGGGGCAGAGGAGAGAATTCCTGTCCTCTGCCATCCTGGTCCTTGTGTGGGGTTTGCAGACAGCTCTCGGTCAGGGCTCTGGCTGCTTCTGGAGTGGCCAGTCCTGCTGTCCCTGTCCTGCCATTTCCCCTGCCCCCTCCCCCCACCACGTATACACACACAAGTGGAGACGGAGCCGCGAGGCCAGACTGCAGATCCTCTTCTGGGACTTCGGGAAGCATCAACTCCTGGGCCTGGATCTTTTATTCCCTGGAAGCTTATCTGACAGTGAACTTCTTGGAAAGTATTCTGGAAAGGGGAAGATGCTCCCCCGTGATCCAAGTGCCTGAGTCTATAAGGGTGTCAACATACATGTCCCTCTTCCCCACCTTCCCAGTAAATCCTGGGCCGTCCTGGCTCCTCCTGGGTCTGGCCAAACCCTGCTCCCACTTGCAGGCCAGCTGCCCTGGTGCCCAGACATGAGGAGCAGAACTTACCCAGGTTGGGAGGAGAGAAAGGAGGGGTGACAGTGCTTACCTGTGCCAGGTGAAGGGCTCAGCAGGTGTAAGAAAGGACACAGCTGCCCAGGGGCCGGGTCATAGCTCAGGGACCGAGAGAGGCCAGGCTGGGGCCTCCCTTCCCGGGCTCCAGGTGAGAGCAGCCCCGGTACCCACAGCATCTGGCAGGCCCTGTCAACGTGGGCCCCCTGCCAGGGTGTGTGCACATGATGGGACCCGGGATTCAGAGCCGGGTTGATGGGACAGGTCGCCACACCCCCCTTCCTGGGCCCCTTCATCTCATGCCCCTGGTTTCATTGCCCCCCTCCCCCTTTCTCTGTTTCCAGGTTTGGCGGTCCATCAGATCATCACCATCACCGTCTCCCTCATCATGGTCATAGCTGCTCTGATTACAACTCTTGTCTTAAAAAACTGGTAAGGATCCTCGGCCCTTCTGGCCTGGAAACAGGGATCAGTAGGGGTCCCCGGGGAAGCACGCACAGAAAAGTCCTTACTTTTCACACGTGTTCTCGGCTCACAGCCCAGGGAATTGTTTCTCTGTTTGGGATGGAGAGCAGCATGCAACTCCTGATCTGCTAAACCCACTCACCTTTGCCCCGGGCAGCTTGGCTGGCTGGTGAGGGTGTCGCTCCCTGACACTGCCCTTCTGGTGGCTTTCTCTGCAGGACACGAGCCCGGCCTCCTTGACTTAGTTCCTCAGGCAGCAGGTGTCCTGCTCCCAAAGCCCATCCCTTGGATCCCAGTGCCCCCTTTGAATGTCACCCTCCCAGCGCTTTTCTCCTTATTTCCCACCAGCAGCCTGGGTGGGGTCCCTGCCTGCCCCTCCCTGTCCTGGGCTGTCCTGATCTCTTTCTCCTGCCTTCTTCTCACAGCCGTTCTGTGTCTGCTGAACTAGGTTACTGCTTTGCTCCAGGCGGCCTGTCTTTGCCTACTTTTTCCTCCTGGAAATTGGCCTACTTTGAGGTTGGCCTTGGCTGGGTGTACACACCTGCTACACCCCTGGGAAAATCAGGGAGCTTCTGGCTAACCCTGCTGCTCGCATGCCTCCCAGGCCCCTGTCTGCCTGCAGTCACTCCTCCAGCAAACAAGGCTCCTGTTAACATCGAAGCTGAGCGGCCCTCATAGAGTCATACACCCAAATCTTCCCCCGGCTGACCAGCGGTAGGAAGTCAGACAGGCTCATGGGAGGGAGCTGCCCTGGAGCCTCCAGGTAACAGAAATGCGTGGAAATGCAAGAGAAAGCCGCTCTCCAGGATTAGAGGGGATGGGGAGGGGAGTGGCATCACCCCAGAACAGACCAGCGAGGCCTTGATGCTCCTGATGGCCGGCAATCCCAGGACCCGGGGCATTTTCTGGGGCAGATGACAAGGATAACTGTGAGCTCCCAACAGGGCATCTTGGGCAAGGCTGGCTGTCCAGAGAAGGGGCTCCAGAGCCCTGGACCACACGGATGTTGAGCGGGTCCAGTCCCACTGGCCATCTGGGTGAGGGAAAGCCCCTCCCCCGAAGGAGACCTCGGACTTTGTGACTTTGTAATAGGCAGGCAAGCTTCCTCTTGATTTTCCCACACTCTTGGGTTTACAGCAAACCCTCAAAGAGTCCTTTGGGAAGGACAACTCAGGGGGGTGGATGAGTGGTTCCATGACTTTGGGGGTGTTCCCTGGCTTTCACATCCATCTTCTTACTTTCATTTATGGGTGGATCTTCCCCACCAGCAATCAGAATTTCTCTCATTGGGAAGACAAGGCAGGGAATTAACACAGTTTATGGGGAGACGGGCTCATACTCCCACCCCTTGCAGAGCCCCCTCGCTTCGCAAAGGCTCTGAGCGTGAAGGGAGGGAAAGGAGGAGAACTGGTGTTCTGAGGAGGCGCCCCCCGTCTCCTCCTCTCTTCCCTCCTCTGTGGGGATAGCGCTTCCTTCCATCCTTGTGAACTTGCCCCTCCGGGGGTTGGGAGGGGTCCCTATGTGCCTTCTCCATCAAATCCCTTGGCCAACAAAGGTGGGACCCCCGTGTCTGGTCTACACAGCGTCTGGAAGCCTCTGTGGTCCAGAAGAACAGGGAATTAAGGTGGGTACCCACGGGGCACAAAGCACAGTTCTCTCCATAGATCCCGATGATCCAGTTTCATTTCCAACTTGTGAGCCTGGGCAGAGGAGGGGCTGAGGATAAGGGTTCCCCAGTTTTCACTCTCCCCAAAGATAATTGCATGGTCCATTCCAAATGAACGATGGCCACCCCGACCTGTGCACATGGCTTTCCCCATGGGCACCCATCACAGTTTCCATCCCATCCAGGTGTTCCTGGGGAAACTGAGTCAGCGCCTCTGCCCAGCTGACGTTCTTTGGCCAAACCAGGCCTCCGCTCTCCGATAAGACAGGTCAACCCCTTACCTTCTAATCCTCCCTGCAATAATGGCCGCATTTAAAATTCAAATTTTATTTTATTTTTTTTTGAAAAAGGAGCTGATTGCTTGATTGTGGTTGATCTTTCTGAAGAGGCTGGGAATTACCATTTAATATTAAATGATGTATAATTAATGCCTGGAGATAAAGGTTCCATAGTGTAAGCGCTGGAGATGTTTGTGGGTCTCGGCATCTGCCCATCCCCCCACCCCCACCCTGACTTCTCTCTCCTCCAGCTGCGCCCAGAGCGGGAACCCTCGTAGGAACAGCCACCAGCGGAAGACAAACCATCAGGAGGAGAGCTGCCAGAACCTGACGGACTTCACGCCCGGCCGGGTGCCCAGCAGCCTGGACATCTTCACGGCCTATAACGAGACCCTCCAGTGTTCGCACGAGTGTGTCCGGGCGTCTGTGCCCGTGTACACTGACGAGACGCTGCACCCGGCCGGGGAGTACAAATCCACGTTTAACGGGAACCGGTAAGCACAGGCTTGGGCCAGACCCGGCCGCTGTCCCCTCCTGGGGATGCAGGGGCTGTTTATCTGTGTCAGGTGGCCTTGTCCCCTCCTGGGGATGCAGGGGCTGTTTATCTGTGTCAGGCGGCCTTCCCATCTCTTTGTGATGGTCCAAGCAAACACAGGCAGCTAAGTTTGCTGAGATGAGACAAGAGGGGCACAGTAGACATAAAATGGTGCTAAGACATCCAGCAGCCAGGGTTCACTTCCAGACCCCTGCGCTGAGTGGACGGACTTGTCTTGCCCGGCCCTGGATCCCGCATGGTGGAGGCTGAGCGGGCATTATGGTGCAGAATCCAAAGCCAGCCTCATAGTCTCAAGCCTCCCAAATGTCAACAAATCATGATCGGTCCCTCCCCGGTCAATATCTCTGAACCCCCATCACTAAAATGTCAGCAGCAAATCTCGCAAAAATATCAAATACCAACCAGACTCCTGGTTATTAAACACTCTTTTTTATGAATCATATGTAATCCCTCAAAGAAGACATGCCTCTAAAACCATCCCTGGGAATATTTAAGAAACCCTTGAGTCAGCTTCTGAAGGTTTATCCGGAATTAGATTAAAACATCAATAGCTATTTTTTTAAAAGTGAGCACACACTCATGCATCATTTTGTAAATTAAAAGAAAAAGAATTCTCCAATAACTTAGAGATCTTAGGAAGAAATGAGCAGGACACCAGGCTGACTTGAGGGGCCCACAGTCAGTGGCAGGAGTGGCGGCTGGAGACACTGCCCAAGGTGCCCTACGGGGCTTCTCCCAGAACCCAGGTCGAGGAGACTCGGGGGGACCTTCAGCTGTTGTGCCCGTAGTTAATGTCACTTTGTCCTGGAGAGCGAGTGGGTGTTCCTTAAACACCTTCCGCTTCTCCTCTCCTTGTGTCTCCACACCAGACTCTGCCATATTGTCTATCTGAGATGCTCCCTCCCCAGAGGAGGAGGGTGGAGAAACCTCAGAGAGCAGAAACCTCAGACCATCCTTCTAAATGACTTTGCTTTTACTCGACAGCATTTGGGGAGCTCGTGGGTTGCACTCCAGCCGTCCATTAGGACGAGTTCACAAAGAATTGGCAGAAGGATTTTCAAACCATTCCATTGAATGCGTGTGTGCCTGTCTGGATGTAAATCCTGGCCAGCCAGTGCTTCAGGCTTTGGGGGAAGGAGGGGAAGGGAGTGGATGGGTCTTGGTGTTTCGCTGTGTCTCTCTCTCTGCCCCTGTGTCCTAGGAGAGCCCTGTGCACGTGCAGGGGGGCGCATAGCTGGCTGGTGTGGAAGCACTGGATGGGACAGGTTCTTGCCCTGGGGCTGAAGGTGATGCTCTGTTGGTTCCCACTGGCCTTGGGAAATGGTAGCTCGGTCTCAAAGAGGATGAAACACCTGGTGGCGGGGGGGTGCGCATTTTAGGCATCAGGCCCTGCCCTCTCTAGAATGTGCAGTAAAGTGGGTAGAATCTCTGCCCTCAGAGGCAGAGACCCTGAGCTTTGCATTGTCCTGCAAATCAAAAACTGAAATCTGGAGATGGTACCACTGTGGGTCTCAGCACCAGATTCCTCCCATGTGTGGATCCCTCAGGCTGCGTGTCCTCCGAGGCCTTCCAGGGTGGAAGGAAGCCCTGGGCAGCATAGGGAGGGGAGGCCAGTGGGTCAAGGCTGAGCATCACCTTCCTGGGGTTCTTTTCGACTCAAGAAGCCAGTTTTCTGCCACAGGTCTGAGCCGGCCTGCCTGTCGGGTGTTATGTACCAGCCCTCATGAGCCCGTTTTTTCTGCTTGCTGCAGACCCTCTTCTTCTGATCGGCATCTTATTCCTGTGGCCTTTGTGTCTGAGAAATGGTTTGAAATCTCCTGCTGACTGGCCGAAGGCTTTTTTACCTCCTGGGGGCAGGGCAGACGCCATGTGTCTGTTTTATGGTATGTACCTCTTTTATTGGACCTTGATTGATTTTCCCTTGGCCTCCCCTTTCCCACCCCCGTCTCGCCTCTGGGATAACTGGGAGCCCTTCTGGACATGACGGGTGAAATTCCAAGGGCATCACCATTCTGGATGCCAACCAGAGGGCTGGGCTTGTGGTCTCTCTGCTGCACTCGTTAGAAA
The DNA here is from genome assembly GCF_028564815.1 of Eubalaena glacialis. Lineage (NCBI taxonomy): Eukaryota > Metazoa > Chordata > Mammalia > Artiodactyla > Balaenidae > Eubalaena > Eubalaena glacialis. The sequence goes on along the minus strand of NC_083718.1, from coordinate 192,037,723 downwards.
TGCCCCATGTCCTGGTGGAAGGGAGTAACAGACTCAGGAACCCCCTGCTTGGCACCCTGGCCATTTCCATCAGTGCCGTTCCATCCCCTAGGATGGCCTGTAGGGCAGGGAACACCAGTTCCGGAAACGAGCTACAAGTACACCTCTCATTTCCTGCAATGAGAAGAGATCAGGGCCCCAGCCAAGTGGGCAGACGTCATGCCTCCATCACATCTTTACTTGGCGGGGAGGGGTGGGAGAACACAGAGTGGAATTAAAATACAATTTTGAAATATAAATATAAGAGATAAGAAAGAAAATGATAAAGAAAGAAAGTGAAGAGTTGAGACATCTACTAATTTGAAGCCAGGGACCGGTACCAAAACAGGATGAATTTTCCACGCTCTGCTGGATAGGAACATTTGGCTTGCTTTCAATGATATTGACTTTGATGCTAACGTTAAATTGCTTTCTTCTGTGCCGAATCTCCCAAATACGCTAGCTGCTGGGGAAGAGCATCTCACCCCATGACTGCACATTCTGGATGCACAGTCAATAGAGGCGACCAGGGTTTTTGTTTTTTTTTCTTTTTCTCTTCTGATGCTAGGTTTTTCAAAGGATGACATCTTGCTCATCCACAGAGAGCATCTTTTTCCCCCCAGATATTCCTTCTAAATGTGTCGTCAGATCCCTTCCAGGAGTAGGGAACCCAATTTCTAGGCTTATTGATATTTAAAAAATTTTTTTCCTTACTTTTGCTCATCTTCTGATATGGGAACTGAGCAGAAAATGCCATTGTCAGAGTCAGGGGAGGGCCTGGGGCGAGGGTGGTGTCTTTTTGGGGTGCACATGGGACCCTCAGAGGCCTCTGCTTGCAACACTTAGCTGGGGTCGGGGGGCCCAGCTGCTTTGAGAAACAGGTGTGAATCAATCAGTTCCTAATCCCAGCCCTAGTGAATTGCATCTTTGCTCCAAATCAAATCTCCAGCCCTCACTTCCTGTCCCAAAGCCAAAATGATCCACTTAGCTCTATGTTCAGCTGATGGATGAAAGAATATAATGAGATTAAAAGGGAAAGTGACCCTCCCCACCCAAAGGCCTTTGCTGAGATGTGCAGGTGAGGCAGGTAAGAGGAGGTCCGTCCCCAGCATTCAAGGGCCAGATGCCCTGGGCATGGCTCATCCGCCAGAAATTTGTGCCTTTGTCTGCCTGGATGTGATTCCTCACTAAGGCCACGGGTGAGCTCCCTTTGGAGTTCTGACCAGGCCAGCGATGCGGAGCCTGCCTATTAGCTGCAGAGTTCCTGCCTGCCTGATGAGGCCTCTGCAGGGCGGCCAGGTGGGCACCAGCATCTCTGTCGGGATTTCAAAAATGCATAAACACATAAGGCATTGACCTGGGAGATGCCAGCCGTGCGCATCAAAGACCTCTGCTCTCTTCCTCCAAGAGCTGCGGGCCTGTGGTCCTGGAGGTGGACATGCCTTCCACTCCAGGTAGCCCCAAACTGGGGTGGAGTGGGGACAGTTCCCTAATGGGACATTCACATGGCAGCTCACTGGAGCACTCTTGATGCCTAGAGACTCATTCGGTCTTCTCAGCAGTGCATCTTACAGGGGAAACTGAGGCCCAGTGAGGGGACGTGACTTGCCTGAGGCCAGTCAGGTTGTAAGTGGTAGGGCCACGTGACCCCAGGTCACCTGGCTCCAGGGCCATGCTCCGACCACTGGTCAGAGAGCCTTGACTGCCATCCCACGTGGATGCCTCTGCCCCGTTCCGTCCCCAGCCCAACCCCAAGTGGGAAGAGGGTTGGGTTGTGGGAGATGAGGGTGGGCTTTCCAGCTGCCTTGGCATCCCTGCTGGGGACACTCAGCCTGACTCTGCAGGGCAGGGACATAGCAGGTGGGAGGCCAGCCCCCAAGCCTCCGAAAGCCTGGGCCGGGGACCTCCTCATTCACATCGGCATATGGAGCCACCTCCCTGGCTTTAAAAGAAAATCAAACTGGGGGAGAGAAAAGTGCTTTTATTCACGTCTTTGCTCCAGAAGACCTTCCTGTGCCATTAGCCTGTTTCTCTCTCCAGAAGCACGGGGCACAGAAGGAGTGGGGTAGGCTCTCCCCATGTGCCACCCTAGATGGCCCCGGGGACCATGTTCTCCGGAAGGTGTCTGGACCCCACTTCCCAACTCCGCCCGAGGAGCTATTTCAGGACCACCCCCATCTACAGGAGGGGGCACCTCTGTGTTGGAAGAGTTCAACCCACTCACGTGGATCTCAGGTGGGCGGTTTGGGGAGGTGAGAAGAGGCGACGGGACTTACTGGGAGCTTGGCCACGCTCAGACACCGTGCCTGCAGACTCAGGGCAACGGCTCCCTCCAGCCATCTCCTCCCGCAGACACGGACCAGGAGGACCCCGCGAGCAGCCTTGTTAGTCCTTGATAAATGCTTCCACGTCCCTTCGCTGTGTCTCAGACGGACTGTTTATCACTCACTGGGAGGGAAGCATTTGGATTCGAAGTATCCCTGATGCTTACAGTTAGTGCCTGGACATGAAGATGGAGTGGTGAAGAGCCAGGAAGACGGCTCAGATTTACTGGGGTTCTTATTGTCCCTTAAATAACTAGCAATTAATACTAAAACATTCAATTAAGGTCTAAGAGCCAGAGGAGATATTTATCTCTTGCATAACTGTTAAGCCTCTCCAGATGCATTTTTAATGATGCTACAGCAGTTTGTTACCGCACCGTCTTGCATGCTCACGCTAACCCACACGTACATCTGGGACCTGAGCCCCGCCCAGTCCGCTTCCCTGCTGGGGGGGTTGACAGCAATGCTGGGGCTTGTGAACACAGGTGACCCAGCCTGGGCAGAAGTTAAGCCTGTTTGCCTAGATTGAACCTCTACGAGAGATTCCGGCAAACTCTTGCCTCAAACCCCCTCCGTGGTGGAGCCTGATTGAATGCTCTGGACGAGACAAAATGAGGTGGCCTTTCCTGCTCCGAGGAAAGGGACCTTGGACACACAACTGCCATTGGCTCTTGGGCTAATTTCCTGTCATTTTTCATGTAGCGAGTAAACTTCAGAAAACCTCACCAGTGTTCAGATCTTTCCGTTTGCCAAGGCCACTTCATTCTGAGCCCAGCCTGACAAAGTCATAAAAGCTCTTGCATCTGAAGCAAGTGAGAAATAAATCATGTGTCATTATTATTTTCAAAAACACGCCAAAGATATAACTAATAAAAAAAAAACAACAAGAAACGCACCTGAGCCTTCCCACTTTGTTCTAAAAAATACATTAACAGAATATCCAGCTTCCGGAAATCAAAGGAACATTTTCTTCAAAGCAACATCCAGACCTTCCTGGAAACCATTCTCTCCCCAAGCTGAGAACCGGCACCAAGGAAACCGGTGGGGAAGGAGCTTTTTTCGGGAAGTGGAGAAACTAACTAGAGGCTCCACGCTCCAGGAGGCCTTGCTGCCTTCTGCCTGTTCTCTTTGTTCTGCAAAAGCTGATGCTGATCTTTAAGCCCAGGACCCCCTGTGTGGTTCGCAGCCTGGCGGTGCCCAGGAGCCGAGCATCCCCTTCTGGGCAGCAGAGGGCACTGGTTCCTCCCAAGTCAGAATTCATCCTGGATCCGATCGCTCAGATCTCTCACCAGCCACAGCTTTTCCTTCTGGCCCAGAGTCTTGCATGCACACCCTCGCCGGGTACACAACCTCGCCGGTGCCCTTCTCCAAGCAGGACGCACCTCCCCCTCCCGCCCCTCCCAGGGTTATTGCCAGGCTGAGAGGCTCTTGCTCTGAGCCTTTGGAGCAGAAAAACCTGAGCCCTCTCCCACGAGCTGAGTGTAAGCAGCAGGGTTTCAGCTGGAATGTAGGGCAGGCCTGGAAGATGGCCAGGTAGCCTCAGACCCCTCTTTCTTCTTGCAGGGCACAGTCACCTCTGCAGGAAGCCAGCACTGCTGTTCCAATGGCAATTCAAGGCGCAGAGTTGGAGCCATCGCTCCTTCTCTCTCTCTCTCCTTTTTTTTCATCCTGAGATGCCAGATAGAAGCAGATGCTGGAAGGTTTGGAAGAGGCTTGGCCCCCATGTGGCCCAGGAGCCCCTCCATCCATCCTCCCAGGCAGGCAATATGTGAAGGTCATTCCAGGCAGATAAGGGGATAAGGACAAAGCTCCTTTCACAGAGATGCCTCTTCTCTGAGTTTCATACAGTGTTGATTTTTCTCCCCAGGCCAGGCTCCAAGCTGGCACCTGGGCAAACCTAGGTGGACCTGGCAGGCACCCTGTGACACCTGGGTGACATGTGACATATACATGCTCAGATACAAACCAGTGCAGGTCGTCCTGTGCCTGAGGAGCCATAGAACCGATGCTGTAACAGAAATGAAACAGAGAACACATTTAGGAAAGGAGGGGGTATCCACAAAGGCCTTCCCAGGGAGGTGACCGTCAGCACAAACTTGGGGGACTTCAGGTAGGAGATTTGCGATTTGAGGCCAGGGTGCCACCTGGAAGGGGGAGAGGGAGAGGGAGGGATGGGGGAAGAGGGGGCGGGACCTTGTCCTGAAGAATCTGAGGAGCCACTGTAGAAGCACTGAAGACTTTTAAGCGGCAGATAATATCTGTTTGGAAAAACCCCTGGGAGACGCTAGCCCCAGGGAAGCAACAGAAGCAGCATCTCCCTTGATCTGTGTGGTTAAGGTCACAAGAAAGGGTAGGAGAGCAGCCCCAGGCTACAGTTCTCAAGGAAACCTTCCTTCTTAGGGAAGGAGGCCCTGTGGCTCACAGTCCCACCCTGGACCCGTCTGAGGGTGGAGAGGGGCGCGGTGGTCATCCCGCTGGGACAGCGGGCAGCAGCTCAAACCCGAGACTGTCCCAGGACTGGGCAAATGGTCACGAGGCCCAGCTTTTAGTGTCCCCATATTTTTTCAATGTATTTTTAAAAATTTTAAAATTGTAGTAAAATACACAGAACATAAAATGGATCATTTTAACTGTTTCTAACAGGACAGTTCTCTGGCATTAAGTACATTCACAATTGCTTGCACAACCATCACCACCATCCATCTCCAGAACTCTTTTCATTATCCCAAACTGATTTTCTGTCTCCCTTAAACATTAACTCCTCCAGCCCCCAGCACCCAGCATTCCACTCTTCATCTCCATGACAACTCTAGGGATGACATATAAGGGGGGATCACATAGGATGTGTCTCCACATTTTTTTAACTTTCCAAAGATTAGAAAACAGATAGACATACAAGAGGGACATTCCTCTCTGTTTTAACCACCTCCCACCCCCAAATCCTAGAGAGCAGAGGGGCCGGGAGGGGCCGGGGCACAGCTGGAGTAATGCTGCCGAGAGTGGTCCAGCACACATCTGACGGGATGTCCGTTTCATCACACGTGATGACACCCCTGCTGACAGCAGGGCAGGCCATCCCACAGGAGATGAGTAGATGCCCCATTTTGGCCTCCTGGAGTTGCCCAAACAGGTGTCATTTAGAGGTAAAAGGCAAGGCAAGGTGATGAGCAGGGGCCCTGCCTTCCTCGTCCAGACTGGGAGGGGTCCTGGAGAGGGAACGGGCACTGCCACCCCCTCCCCACGTGGAATAGACTTTGGCAGGCTGATGCCCTCGGAGAAGATGACGGAGTCAGTGCTGACCAGATGCTCTCCTGCGGGCTTCAGGTGTGTCCCCCCACCTGGATGCCCTTCAGCCCTCTGTCCTGTCAAGGATCACCCAGGGGGCTTATTTGATTCAGGAGAAAGAACCCTGCCCCCTAGTCTCTTTAGAAGAAGGGTGCCATGACCTTCTTCTTTATACCATTTGAGGGTCCGCATTTCCTGCAGTGTAGGTGCAGGTGAGGGCTCTGAGTGACAGCAGAGAGAGGCATGGCCCCATCTTCATAATGGAGCTGCAGCTTTGAGCCAAAGCCCCTCCGGCCCGAGCTGTGGGGCGTCCGACTCACCTGGCTGTGCCCGGGATGGCTGTAGTTCTCTGACTCCCTGGGGGATGCTGACTTCGGGGTCTGTCGCTGAGGCAGGATGACTCTGGGGTCCCCATTTTCCGAGGTGGCACCCCCAGGCTGGGCAAGAGCCACCGGCTTCTTTGCAGTCCGCTGACCTGGCCTGCAAGCATGGTGGTTCACGTTCTTTCTCTCTCCAGCAATATCACCTCTTGGGGAGATCCGGGAGGTGGTTTTTCTGATGCAATCCATTAGCCTCTCCTGAGTCCCAGCCTCAGCGAGCGTCCAGCTGAGCAGTGGATTGAAATGGACTCCATTGCTTCCCATAGCCCCTCTGTGGAGCTGGGGGTCCCTCTGCCTGTGGTGGTGGGAGCTGGAAAGAGAGGGAGCAGGATGCTGGATGCATTCAGTCACCTGCAGGCCTGGGGTGCCACACCCCTTGTGAGGTAATGCTGGGGGTGGGCCCAGTGCCCTCTTGTGAAGCCCAGACCCCCTCCCACGCAGGCAGGAGGACCACTCCATCAGTTACTGTAGTTAACACGAGGTTCCCCCCGGGATTCCTAGCGTGTGTACCAGCCCCTGGTGACCAGGTTCAGTGAGACAGCCTTGGCATCCCCAGGACACTTGGGTGTCATTAGCCAGGGAGCTGTGCACCTGGGTCTCGGTGACGGAGGCTCAGAGGGGTTGCATAGACACCTCCTGCCCTCGGCTCGCTGCCATTTAATCTCTCCTTGTTTTCTTTCCATGCAGGATTCCGTTGGTGAACCTGTAAAAAAAAAAAAAAAAAATTACAAATTACAAAAAAACACAAAACCTAAAACTAAACTATGTAAGGGGAGGGTCCCCACACCTACCACTTCTGTTTGCCGGTGGGGAACTCACAGAGCAGGACGCTATAGGCCAAATATATTTTTATAAAAATGCCGATGCCTATGGGGAACTGCCTTCTCCGAGAGCTTCTTTGGGGAACAGAAAGAAGATGATCCAAGAGAAAGAGCTGGAGACAGAGAAAGGGCAGGAGGACACACCGGAAGCTGGGATTTGTACTGCGATTTTGAACCTGTGCCAATAATACCATTATGTGCCATGTACTGACCCGAGAGACTTGGTGACAAAGCCGAAGCCAAGCGAACCACGAGGAGAAATCTTACAGAAAACAGGAGTGGGCATCTCTTCCGATAGAGTTGCTATTTCTGGTTAATGTACATATATAAATATATAAAGACACACAGACATACACACACACACACACACACACATACACACACACCCCTTTTTTGTACTGTAGCAATTTTTGAAGACCTTCAATGTTCCTTTTTAAAGAAAAAATGTGTTCTCGGTTACAAAATCTGATTTCTTTAACATGCTTAGTATGAACAGAATGAACTGGTGTTTTCTACTTTGCAAACTCACACACAGGCATACACGCGCATACACACACACACGTACGCACATATATATGCATACATCGGAAATGCAGTTCCGCGAGAAAGCGTCTTCTTCCTGGTGACCTGGTGTCCCACTGCCATCCATGCCAGGTGGCCTTGATGCACGCCAACTGGCCCTTGAATGGCATGTCCTGCGTTTGCTAGGTGTTTGGTGAGTGGCGCGATGTGTGATTTATTATCTTGGGCCAGAATGAAGAATGCCATGGTTTTATATACATACATACATACATATATGTAATCTATATACATATAAATACGATCTTTTTTCATTGAATTGTTTGAAGAAGCTACCTAATAGCCATGTGCACACGTGTGTGGCCGGCCACTTACAGATGGGCCTGAGCGTCAGATTGGTGGGGGCTGGTGGATTCTTGGCCATCTTTGTGTTATACAGGCATAGACCGAATTAAAGAAATTTTCCAGTTGCAAAAATTAAAGGAATATATCCTTGTAATGTGTGTGCATATATCAGAGCAGAACTCAGAAATATGTGAGCTCCCTGTTCGTTTGGCAAGGAGCACTGGATCCCTGGGTCAGTGTGCTTTGCATTTCTTTCCCACATGTTGGCACTCAGAGGTTGCCTGCTCTTTCTTGAGCCCAAGAGTGACTTAAAATTTTGGTGCAGATGGTGGCAAAGATGCTGTCTCTTGTCGGCCCCCATTGGTCAACTTGTGTGCTCTGCCATCAAGAATTCTACTGTGGAGCCTCCCAGTGGAAATAGGGGCCCAGACAGGAGTCTCCTTACAGAGGATCCCAACCACACACTTCATTGAAAATACTCCCTCCCAGCCCTCACCTTACAAAGGCGCCCTGATGCCCCATCGTGTGGTTAGTGGGGGCGCTGTAAGGGATGGGGGGTCCATCTGGGCTTCGTGCTTCCCAGTTAGACAGAGGGCGTGCCCTCCTTCTGGGGACCCCAGATTCGGTGCACATGGCCTGTCTCCTATGAGTGATTTCACCAGTAGGTCCTGCAATGCCACAGACCAGGTTGGCAGGCAGGGAACTAACTCCCCCCACCCCCGTCCCACTTATTGGTCAGGCCGGTGACCTGATTCTTCCACCAGGCTCCCTCTGCAACACCTTGAAATGTGCTTGAAAAGTTGGCTTTGGTACCTTTTGAAATATGGGAGAGTAAAATGATGCCAGTGGAGGGAAAACGTCATTTTTGTCGCACCCATTAAGATCGGTATTGGTGATAACTGCTCAAAAAGTAGGAAAGTTGGATTTTTGGTTTTCGTTTTGTCATTCCCCATCTCCCCCCAAAGCTTGAACAGGACGCTGCAAACATCCACCCCTGGCATCCATCGCCTCCAGGCTCTAGACTCACTGCACGGCGCCCCACGGCGCACCACTCTCTACCCGGCATCCAGCTCACCCATCTCATTATCCTCCGGTCACTCTCCCGCTGGAAGGTGGCTCTGGGGCCTTCCTGACTCAGGCGAGCACAGCTTGGTGTGAGCGCCAGCTGAGGGCTGTCAGCATCCTTCAGGGCCGTGGGACCTGCCGCTCTGTGTCGGATGCTCTGAGACGGAGGTGGTAGCTGTGGGGCCTGTTCTACCACCGACAGCAGAGCCTGGGGTTCCTGGCAGGGATGCAGCTCAGCGACTACTGTGTCACCTCTGACTGCAGCTCGGCCCTTTCCCCGGACCTCAGGCTGCCCTCGGGATGCCTGAGCCCCGGGTGGTACCGAGCTTTCGAAGGAACTTGAAAATAGCGACCCCCTCCCTCCCCCAACGCACACGCACGCACACACACACAAGCCCCTTGGCTCGCGCTCAGGGTAGGGCTGGGGGACGCACATACGGCCACCAGACAAGGCACACTTGCAGTTCCCCACCGGGAAGTCTAACATCTGTCAAGACAAATCCACTTTGGGGAAGGCTACCATTTCATGATGATTGAGGAAGTGTGTGTAGAGATGTTTTATTTTATTTTTAAAATGGTTACCTGGAAACATGATCTCTATACAAGGAGATAACAAATGAAAAGTGAGCAGGCTTACAAAACTCAGCTCCACCCACAGTCAAGTCTATGAAACGATACAACGTGGGGTTTTTTCCTGAATCAGGCCCCGTGTACACGTGTCCAAGCATTGTATGTATCTGTGTCTGATGAGTTTTGGCCCGGCTACCCTTCCTCAGCCCTGGGGTGATGTCCTGGGTCGGTCAGTGTTCCTTCTTCTTGGCTCCTTGGATTTCAGAATCCATCAGCGATCCCTCTGTGATCAACTTCAGAGCTGTAACTTCTTAGGCCCCAGGGCCCCAGTTCTTACATTTGCTATAGCTTTTTTTTTTCTTCTTCTTCAAGAAAGGTACTCAAAGGAAGGTACTCACCTATTGTTTGGTGAGGTCCCCAAAGATTTGTCCACCTCCATCTTATCCCCTCAGGGAGTCAGAAACCCCACAATCATCAGCCCCTGGGCAGCACATCACCTCTGTCCCTTGCCTACCTATTGACTCTTAAAACTTTTAAAACAACTGGGCTTGGCTTTCAGGAACTCTCTGCTGTGTGGTCAAGTCTATTTCTAGGCTTAATCACTTCTATGTGTACTTGATGCCATTTTTATCTGGTTGAAATAATGGGTGTAATTCCTTTCATTTACAAGTTCTGAGTGCTGAGGGGAAGATGCTCCAGGCAAGATCAGGAAAGCCTCCTGACCTTTTCCTACCAGACTCAGAGTCCAGCAGTGTCCAAGGAGAGGCCACTTAGGAAGCCGTATTTTCTCCGAAGTGTTTCCAGTCCTTCCCAGTCCTGAGTGCGGGTGGACTTCTTGTGTTGCCTTCAACTCCCAGACATTCATCTCAGTCCTCCACGGAACATTTTAAACTTAGAAACCTACACTCATCAGCAGATCCCGCCACCTCTCTGAATTTGACCACCAGGAATTCAGTAATTACTACAGGGACCTTGCCCTCTTCAAACATTCTTACTTCTGACAAGTTTGTTACTCTTTCTCGGCCACATTTCAACATCAATCAGAACTTTCCTTACAGGTTTTGGTCTTCAGGAATTCTGTGTGTAGATGTCCACTCCCATGTGTTAGCTCACGAAATGGACACAATAGAAAATAGACCCTTTTGCCCTGTATGGTCTCTATTTGACTCTATTGCCCATAGAGATATTCCATCTCTTTTGCTTCTTCTCCCAGATGGTTCAGCATCATCAGTAGCTCAAGATGCTTAGCTTGGAAGATAATAAGAGGAACCAGGGCTGAGGTTCAGGGCTGGTACCAGCAGCTCTTTTATGGTCAGGCTGGATCTTCTCATACCTTTCATTTCAAAACGGCATCCGTACACACTTTTTCTTTGTCCACATTTTGACACTCTTTCATCAGGGAGATCTCAGCCTAAGTGAGTCTCGACATTCCACTGGGCTCTCTTACCCTGGCTCTTCCAAGGAGCTATTGCACAAGTTAGGATGGGAAAAGATACTGAGTTCTGTTGAGATTCAGCTGTCATTCTTGCTGCAGCATGGGAGTTCTTTAAGAAGGCACTACTCGTATATGCACTTAAGAGAGAAACATCTCTTTGTGCCTCCTGCAATTAGCTGAAAATCCGTCCATCTGCTTATTCAACAAAGACTTGTTGAACCTCTGCCATGTTGGTGATCAGTGAGGAGCAAGATGGACATGGTCCTGCCCCTGTGGGTTTTACTTTCTATGCCAGGTAGAGGAAGACAATTGACACAGAGCAAACAAAATAATTTCAAGAGAACAATGAATGATAGGAAGGCAGCAGAGCAGAATCATAGGAAAGAAAGAAAGAGAAATGGGAGTTGTCTGGGCTTCTTCATCTGGCCATCATTTCCAACTGGGAAATCATCACTTGCTTCCTGAAGGTCAGTCTGGGATTGAGGGAGCAAGAACGCCTTACTCTTATTTCCTGGATAAAAATGCAGTGCCAAGGAATAAGATGTCCTAGTCATGACAAGTTCTTCCACCCCTCAGTCATTCTAGCAAGGAGTGACATGACAGGGGAAACAGAGAGATGGGACCAGGATGAGGTATATCACCCAGGTGATGAACTTGGTCTCTTCCTGGATGGCTGTCCCCCTCTCTCCCAGGTCCCCTCCCCATCCCTAGGTTGTCAAGTCACCATTAGGTCAACCAAGCCTCAAGGAGGACAAAGGAATTCAAGGACAGAGAGGAGGCCCACTGGACACCAGGGGCCCCAGGGAGAGCCACCCCTCCTCATTAGAGAAGGCAGCTGCCTTTTCCAAAGTTCAACCTCAATACAGAACATACTCAGTAACATACTTCTTAAACAACATCTGCTTTTATTCCAAAACATGCTGTGATTCATGTAATTTTGGAGTGGTTACTTTGGTGCAGTTTGTCAATTTCCTATGCCGTACTGTTTTTTGATAGTTTGTTTGTTTTCCAATGTAAATAGCACAGCCCACATAAATGAGCCAAACTCTCACCATCTGAGAATCTTTGATTATTCTTCCCAACTTGTGCTTTTTCGCCTACTCTGAGCCAAGATCTCTGTGTTAGTTACACTCAGCGTTATTCCTGGGGCTTCCATCCAGGTCTTAAATGATTGATTGCCATTTTGAAATATGCTCCCAGCCCTTCATTCCAAAAACTGTGAGGCATGGTTGGGCAGTTTTGCATTTCTGGGTTTCGAGTTTGCATTTGAATGTAAAGAGTGGGCTAAACAGAGGTGTAGGGAGAGAAGCAATCTTTTTAGATCACCCCACCCACTAAACAAACAGAAAGATTGAGCTTCTTTGGACCACAAATGATTCTAGAAAGATACCAGCCAGCAAGCCTACTATAGGCAAACTCCAGAGTTCAAATCGGTCATCACGTGAGCATGCAAGTAGGAAATTTAACTATGGGCCCAGTCTCTCTTTATGCCAAAGGGGCAGCTGTAACATTTGCACTTTGTCAGGGGAGCAGCCCCGCCAGAGCAGCCAGCCTCCCGGGGTAGGAGGGTGGGCTCACACGTACCCCCTTCCACTCTGCTTCACTGTAGTTGAGTAGGTTCAACAGCTAGTCTGCACCGATGAGAAAGCTGTGCACACAACGGGGCCAAGAATATAAAAGGGCAAGGAGAAGGCAGGTGAGACGCTTGTGTGGGCTCTTGAAGGCATGGACAGTGGGGGGTTGGGGGCGAGGGCCTTCTCTCCATGCATTCCCAGACACCACGACAGCGACAGGTCCACACTTCACACTTGTAAACGCACGGCCCACACCCAACTGTAAAGGCAACTGAAGAGAATGGTCATCTGGGTTATAATATGTGTCTGTGTTGGAGCTGGAATGCTAACATCAATCCTTCCAGGAGCCCCATTGTGTTTCCCACTTGATGGATTCCCTGTTAAATGCTCCAAGAGTTACGGGGCATAGAATCAAGAGAGTAGTTTTGAATGAATCCATAAATCTAAGTCTTATATGGAATGGCCTCAGCTTAAGAGGGGGGTATAAACTGGGCCGACCCTGCCATGAGGGACACAAAGGTTTAGAAATATTTAGGGTGGGGGGAGTGTAAATAGCTAGTGAGTAGTGGGGGAAGGGTCAGTGAACCTGTAAATGGCCCTGTTATCTCTTCCATGTAGGTAAGAATCAGAACACACGTGTCCCATGGAACGCATAAATTAAATGGGTTAATAGAATAAGCCGAGAGGGTTGCTAAGACATCCCCTGGGGCTGAATTAACTCTTGCTCCTATATTGAATCTCAAAGTAAAATATCTGCTGAGTCATGGAGTAGACGAAGAGAAGGTCAGATTGTAGGAAACTCTTCTTTATAAAGTTAATTAATTTTGTCCTAGGTGGTCTCTGTCTTAAAAATAGAATCCCCTGGAGACCTGGATTCTTAACAACACCCAAATATTTGCAACACCAAATAACTCCCCAGAAGCTTCATTCGTATGTGGACCCAAACTCGACTGTCCACACTGGTGAGGTTTTGTCGGACTTTTGAAATTCTGCAATAAATTCTTTAGTCTTGATGTTTATAGCTTTTGGATTGGTGAACTGGCTGTTCATGCCAGTCTTACTGAATGTGGCAAGTTATTGCTTCCAGAGAAGTGGGGAGAACTTTTTTCATGGGAGAAACGAATCCTAAGTTCTAGTTTTGGGCATCATCATGTACCATGAAGACTTGTTGCCACTAAAAGTCTGGGATGGGGAACTCTCTGAGGACCCCCGATACACTTGTTTCAAGTCACCACGCAGGAAACTACAAGAACAACCACCATTGTCCCAAGCCAAAAGGGACACTTTCAAAGCCATTGTGACACCCCAAACCCAATTTCCAGTCTTTGGGGGATTAATTGGAGTAGGAGAGAGGGTTTTTTCTGAAGTTTTAGGTTGCTGGAATCCACGTAGCAGTAGAGCAGTGAACCAATAGCATTGTTCTTGACAAGGTTTCATGTGTCAGCGGCTACCACCAGAAAGAACTCTCTCCCTCTGCCTCCAAAGGCTATTTTAGGCTGGACTCCACTCTGTATTATCTCTCCCTTAGGCGTATGGATTTCTAACATCAAGTGTTGTTGTGACTGCCTACAACTTAAGGTCTACAAGGCAACGTGAGTATTTTTTTCATGATGAACACAGCAAGTAGACATGAACTGACATGAAAGTTCTGGAAAGGAGAGATATTTAAGGCACTGTTAAGTATTGTGCCATTTCCACATACAAGCACAACTGCCAGTCAAGGGCCTTAAAGACAGGGATGGGTGGCTGGTTTTGAAAAGTCAGCAGGCTTTACAGAGCCCACCTGTGGCCACACACGCCTTGAGTCGAACTGTCGTGACCTACAGAAAACACATTTTGTTTCATTATTTTTGTTCTTTTGCTTTTCATGTGCATTTGGGTTGCTTCCTCTGAAGCCAGAAGGGTGAAAGGACTTGAATGAAATCGGTTCTCAGTCGACTGACCATAAATTTGATCCTTTTATGAATTCCCAGCACAAGATGACATGGAATGGCTTGGGGTTCAGCAAAGGTTTCAGAGATGCATACGTGTTCTACTTGGTGGGAAGATGAGCACTGTCCATGGCATTTGCTGCTCCCTGAGATGTTCTCCAGTAGTGGGGAGAGGAGATGTGGGAACTTGCAAAGTTTGGGAATGAAACGTTGAGATTTTGGGAAAATATTGTAATCAGTTTTGGATTCTGGATAATTGGTTTCTTAAAAACTAGAGAGTGTTGTGGGGTTTTTTTTTTTTTTTTTTTTTTTTGCTTTTTTTGGGCAAACCCATTGGAATCCTTTCTTCCTCTTGCCCCCCCTTGGAGAAAAAAGATGGTGGGCGATGGAGCCCAGAACACAGTTAACCTTTAGCTAAAATTATTTAAAGGAAAAGCAGAACAACAGCCAAGCCTCACCTGACCTTGAATGACTTTGTTAAGTTTACTTAACTCGTGATTGATACATGGATCGACAAGAGATTAACTGATGTTCTGTCTCTCTACACATGTGCTGTTGAACATGAGTTAAACCCTTGAACATGACTTAGACCCAGAACGCATTAAACTGGACATTGGAGGAAATGTGAGACTACACATTGATTATCTTTCCAAAGTCTTTTATATTTTTTTTCAAAAGGAATAAATGTTTACTGAAAACATTTAGAAAATATCAATAACCAAACAGAAGGGAAACATCGGAAACCCTTCAATTACTGTCTAATTCAGTGGAACCTGTTCATGAAGGGCTGAGCGAGAGAGAGCAAGTCGCAGAGATCTGTCCATGGTAAGCACAGTTGACCTATCTGGCTCCAATGTATGTTTTTTAAAAAGTTAGTCCAATTAGCATTTGAGCACATCTTTGCCAGTTTAACTTGTCATGGACTCAGATCTTCGCTGATCATGAGAATGCCTCTATGACTAAGTGGAAAATGCAGTCAACCATTTGGATGTTTTGCTTTCACATCCATCATCAAGCATGGGCCCCTGGGCACATCTGGGTGTTTGGGAGGTATACACAGAATACTCAGAGAAACATCCAAACTCTTGGCTGGATTTTTCACGTGGGGCATCTATCTGAGGGTCAAAGACCTGAGAACCAGAACGCTCCATGTTCTTTGCGATACCCCTCGTGTAATTGAACCACACTTGAATTCACCAGGTCTAAGTACATACATTTAAACATGGAAACATTTCTCCCTCTTCTTCCCCAGCTCACCCATGGAACTAGGAAACTCACAAACCATGAACCTGTACCACAGGACAAGAAGGTCAATGGTGATGGCCACCCTGGCTCATTTTCACAGCTGTTAAGTTGAATGTTTTAGAACTTTATTTTTCTCCCCTCCTCCCACTCATGTATAGAAACACTGGGTTTATTTTAATTTTCCTAAATTATTTTCTGATACAATAAACTGTTTACTGTTTATTTATACTTTTACATGGATCACTTGTTATTTTTCCACAGAAAAACAGAAGCCTCTCTCTCTAAGTGTTATACATATATATCTATGCCTCAACTGTCCTTATAGACATATTTATATATCATCTTCCTGAAACAAATTATTGTAGTTTATTGTTGTGTTTTTCTTTAAATGCATCTCATAATTATGTTAATAAACAGAAATTACATGATATATTGGGGTGGGGGTTGGGGGGCTGGGTGTGATTTCCATACAGGTGAACTTTTATTCCAGATTTTTTTAAGTTGTTTCTGTATTTCAAAACTATGTAATTCGGAAAATATTGTCAATGCAGCACCTATATCAACTTTGCTTTGTATATTTAGTACTCTGATGTTGCTATTAAAAAAAAAAAACATAATATGAAAAAAAAGAGACAAAAGAATCACCATTAGTTCAGGCCGTGACCTCAAAATGACTTTTTCTAAATGCTATTTGTTTATTTATTTATTTTTTAACAGTATTATCTGAAACCTACTCTAAGAATATGGGTATTCATGTCTATGTCATGGTTCACATATTCTAAGATTTCCTCCCTGGATATTCATTATTTCCAAACCAATTCTTTCCCAGTTCAACCACAAAGAAAACGTTTCCAGGTCTCCGAGTGTGGGTCCTGGGCTGCTTGTAGCCGAGTCTGTGCCAACGGGGACGGTCTCACAACACTGTACCCGAGACCACAATTGCCCCCAAGAGCAGGCTGGGGGTTCCCCATTGTGCTTTTGTGGACAGTCTGAGTCCAGCTCACATCTGCAGAGATTTCCTGCAGAGGAAACTGCCCCCGAGAGGAAAAGAGGCACAAAGCTTATATTTGTGTGCCTATCTGTGCCAAGGAAGGGCCTCCATCCTTGGAGCCAGGGGACACACAGAACACACAGAGTTTACAGAGGCAGAAGATGGGCTCAGATCAGGCTAATGATGTGTGAGTACGGACCCTGCCACCAGCCCAGCGGTTCTTCATCAGGGGCAGTCTTACCCCCCCAGGGAACATCTGGCAATGTCTGGAGACATTTTTGGTGTCACGCTGCGGAGGGGGTGCTCCTGGATTCTGGTGGGTAGAAGCTAGGATGTTGCTAAACATCTTACAACACACTGGATGGCCCCCAAAGCAACAGTCAGACCCAGATGTCCACAGCACCCAGGTTGAAAAGCCTGTCCTCACCTTCAGGGGATGCAGGCTGAACTCTGCTCTGGTGGTGGGCATGGGTCTTGCTCCACTGATGTGGATTAAAAGAGGATGCCCTTGCCTCAGCGGCAGAGGTTTCCCTGCTCCCAGGGCTGCAGGCTCTCTGGTTGCGTCTGAGAAAGCAGGGACCTTAATTAAGACCGTCTTCTTTTTCAGGAAATCACACTCTCAGCCCAGAGCGCTCCTCTTCGGACAGCGCCTGTCCACACACCTGCTGTGGTCTCAGTGTTGGGGATCCCTTGAACACACTGCCAAAATCCTACACACCATCAGCTGTCCCAAGATACCAGGAGCTCGCCTGGCTTGTGCAGGGCCCCTAGCCCAGGGGGTGGGGCCGAGCTGAACTCAGTGCCTCACCCCATCTGCCCGCCTCCAGCCATGGCCTCACAGACCTCCAGAAACATCTCTGCAGCACAGTTCACCTGCTGCTAAGTTTCCTGGACCCTCTTTAGGTACATCCATTGCCAAGGCCAACATCCAGCCTCAGGAAGACAGGAGAGAAGGGGGCAGGAAGCTGGGGTCCCAGGGATCAGGCAACACAAAAGAGCTGACCTGCACCTCAGGACCCCAACTGAAGGTCTGCAGAGTTGGCGAAATGAGGTCTCGGCCATCTTTTCTGAGAAGGAAAACACATTCAAGGATGCAGATGTGCCAACGATTGGAAGCAGGGGTAGAGGATTCCTTTCGAATCCGAATGAGCATCCTTCCCCCCTAATTAGCTCCGGAGTGCAGGTGGCACCCTTCCCCCACCCACACCCCGTGCCCACTGCAGGACCCACAGGTGATTTACATGTTGCCTCATCCAGCACAGCGGGGACAGATGCGCTTCCATTCCGTCTCCTCTTGGAGCGGTGCCTTTGTCTTTGCTCCTCACTCACCCTGGGAGCCTCCGTTGGCTTCTGAGGCTGTGAGCCTGCAGATGGCTGTGGTGACCAAGGACTCCCCAGGGAGAACCTCTCCTCAGTCTGTGAGGGGCTTAATGCCCTGAGACACATTGATGAATGGGATACATAACTGTCTTTAACAAGCAGAAAAAACAATACCACTTTGGTCATTTAACTGATATAAACAAATCAACAGCCTAGATGCCATCAAAATAAACTCAATTTTCTCACCAGTGAGAGGGGGAAATTGGGATTTTAGAGTCCATTTACTAGTGTGTATAGCCCTTGCCTTTGAGCTGAAGCCAAGGACATAAATATGGCGTCTCAGTATAGCTGAATACATTTGGTAGAGCTGACCATGATGGGTGTCCAAATGTGTAAGCCCAGCAGAAACCTTTTGGTGCTGGAGGGTGGCTGGAGTTGTTTCCCCCTCTCGGAGCATTGGAAGGACATGGCCTGTGACACAGAGTTTCTTCAGCAACTGTCACCACTAACTGTAGGGAGGGCAGGGAAAGATGTTTACGGGGACCTAAGGGTCCACATCACTTCCCTCAAGAGGAAGTCAATTCAGCAAAGATGAACACTTGTCCACCACAAAAGCAACTCCACGAACCACCCAGGCTGGAAAAGATCACAGGATTCTAGATCCTACTAGTCTCCTGGTCTACGGGGACACTGCCTGGAGACATTGTTGGTTGTCACAATTAGCGAAGAGGTGCTACTGGCATCTGGCATGTGGAGGCCAGAGATGCTGCCACACCTTTCTCAGGTAGAGGACGACAAAGAATGATCCGACCCAAATGTTAACAATGCCGACATGGAGAAACCCTGCTTTAGGGGAGTTAAAGTTGACCTTCTTTCTGCAGAGGGTAACTTTTAATAGACTGGGTGTTGCTCCTCCAACACATCTGGTCTGCCACTGGTTGGCTCCCAGGACTGACCGTACAATCTTCCTTAAAACACCAACTCTGTCAGGAGACAATGGTTGCATCACCGGCGGCATCCCAAGCAGCAAAGTGCAGGCTCCCCGTGTTCCCTGGTTTTTTTCATTTTCGGCTTTTGCTTTCTTTTTTTTTTTTTTAATTTTTATATTTTATTATTTTTATTTTTTTATACAGCAGGTTCTTATTCTTTATCCATTTTATACATCCATTTTATACATATTAGTGTATTTCCCAATTCATGGTCCCAATTCATGACACCACCACAACCCCCCTGCCGCTTTCCCCCCTTGGTGTCCATACGTTTGTTCTCTACATCTGTGTCTCAATTTCTGCCCTGCAAACCAGTTCATCTGTACCATTTTTCTATGTTCCACATATATGTGTTAATATATGATTATATGAATATATGATATATGATCTACAAATGACCCAATTTCGTTCCTTTTTATGGCTGAGTAATACTCCATTGTATATACGTACCAGATCTTCTTTATCCACTCATCTGTCGATGGGCATTTAGGTTGCTTCCATGACCTGGCTATTGTAAATACTGCTGCAATGAATATTAGGGTGCATGTGTCTTTTTGAATTATGGTTTTCTCTGGATATATGCCCAGTAGTGGGATTGCTGGGTCATATGGTAATTCTGTTTTTAGTTTTTTAAGGAACCTCCATACTGTTCTCCATAGTGGCTGTATCAATTTACATTCCCACCAACAGGGTAAGAGGGTTCCCTTTTCTCCACACCCTCTCCAGCATTTGTCGTTTGTAGATTTTCTGATGATGCCCATTCTAACTGGTGTGATACCTCATTGAAGTTTTGATTTGCATTTGTCTAATAATTAGTGATGTTGAGCAGCTTTTCATGTGCTTCTTGGCCATCTGTATGTCTTCTTTGGAGAAATGTCTATTTAGGTCTTCTGCCCATTTTGGGGTTGGGTTGTTTGTTTTTTTAATATTGAGCTGAATGAGCTGTTTATATATTTTGGAGATGAATCCTTTGTCTGTTGATTCATTTGCAAATATTTTCTCCCATTCTGAGGGTTGTCTTTTTGTCTACTTTGTAGTTTCCTTTGCTTTGCAAAAGGTTTTAAGTTTCATCAGGTCCCATTTGTTTATTTTTGTTTCTATTTCCTTTACTCTAGGAGGTGGATCAAAAAAGATCTTGCTGTGATTTATGTCAAAGAGTGTTCTTCCTAGGTTTTCCTCTAAGAGTTTTATAGTGTCTGGTCTTACATTTAGGTCTCTAATCCATTTTGAGTTTATTTTTGTGTATGGTGTTAGGGAGTGTTCTAATTTCATTCTTTTACATGTAGCTGTCCAGTTTTCCCAGCACCACTTATTGAATAGACTGTCTTTTCTCCATTGTATATCCTTGCCTCCTTTGTCATAGATTAATTGACCATAGGTGCATGGCTTTATCTCTGGGCTTTCTATCCTGTTCCATTGATCTCTATTTCTGTTTTTGTGCCAGTACCATATTGTCTTGATTACTGTAGCTTTGTAGTATAGTCTGAATTCAGGGAGTCTGATTCCTCCAGCTCCAATTTTTTCCCTCAAGGCTGCTTTGGCTATTCAGGGTCTTTTGTGTCTCCATACAAGTTTTAAGATTTTTTATTCTAGTTCTGTAAAAAATGCCATTGGTAATTTTATAAGGATTGCATTGAATCTGTAGATTGCTTTGGTAGTATACTTATTTTCACAATAGTGATTCTTCCAATCCAAGAACATGGTATATCTCTCATCTGTTTGTATCGTCTTTAATTTCTTTCATCAGTGTCTTATAGTTTTCTGCATACTGGTCTTTTGTCTCCCTAGGTATGTTTATTCCTAGGTATTTTATTCTTTTTGTTGCAATTGTAAATGGGAGTGTTTCCTTAATTTCTCTTTCAGATTTTTCATCATTAGTGTATAGGAATGCAAGAGATTTCTGTGCATTAATTTTGTATCCTGCTACTTTACCAAATTCACTGATTAGCTCTAGTAGTTTTCTGGTGGCATCTTTAGGATTCTCTAGGTATAGTATCATGTTATCTGCAAACAGTGACAGTTTTACTTCCTCTTTTCCAATTTGCACTATTTGATTTCTTTTTCTTCTCTGAATGCCATGGCTAGGACTTCCAAAACTATATTGAATAATAGTGGTGGGATTGGACATCCTTGTCTTGTTCCTGATCTTAGAGGAAATGCTTTCAGTTTTTCACCATTGAGAATGATGTTTGCTATGGGTTTGTCATATATGGCCCTTATTATGTTGAGGTAGGTTCCCTCTATGCCCACTTTCTGGAGAGTGTTTATCATAAATGGGTGTTGAATTTTGTCAAAAGCTTTTTCTGTGTCTATTGAGATGATCATATGGTTTTTATTCTTCAATTTGTTAATATGGTGTATCACATTGATTGATTTGCATATATTGAAGAATCCTTGCATCCCTGGGATAAATCCCACTTGATCATGGTGTATGTTCCTTTTAATGTGTTGTTGGATTCTGTTTGCTAGTATTTTGTTGCGGATTTTTGCATCCGCAAAAATATTGATATTTAATAGTGATATTGGTTTGTAATTTTATTTTTTTGTAGTATCTTTGTCTAGTTTGGGTATCAGGGTGATGGTGGCCTCATAGAATGAGTTTGGGAGTGGTCCTTCCTCTGCAATTTTTTGGAAGAATTGAGAAGGATGGGTGTTAGCTCTTCTCTAAATGTTTGATAGAATTCACCTGTGAAGCCATCTGGTCCTGGACTTTTGTTTGTTGGAAGATTTTTTTTTTTTTTTTTTTTAATGAAATGAGGTTAAGGATTTTTTTTTTTTTTAAGACAATCAGATGTTTTTTTGTTTTTGTTTTTGTTTTTTTTATTTATGGCTGTGTTGGGTCCTCGTTTCTGTGCGAGGGCTTTCTCTAGTTGTGGCAAGCGGGGGCCACTCTTCATCGCGATGCGCGGGCCTCTCACTATCGCGGCCTCTCCCGCCGCGGAGCACAGGCTCCAGACGCGCAGGCTCAGCAATTGTGGCTCACGGGCCCAGTTGCTCCGCGGCATGTGGGATCTTCCCAGACCAGGGCTCGAACCCGTGTCCCCTGCATTGGCAGGCAGACTCTCAACCACTGCGCCACCAGGAAAGCCCTGTTGGAAGATTTTTAATCACAGTTTCAATTTCATTACTTGTGATTGGTCTGTTCATATTTTCTGTTTCTTCCTGGTTCAGTCTTGGAAGGTTATAGCTTTCTAAGAATTTGTCCATTTCTTCCAGATTGTCCATTTTATTGGCATAGAGTTGCCTGTAGTAGTCTCTTAGGATGATTTGTATTTCTGTGGTGTCTGTTGTAACTTCTCCTTTTTCATTTCTAATTTTATTGATTTGAGTCCTCTCCCTCTTTTTCTTGATGAGTCTGGCTAATGGTTTATCAATTATGTTTATCTTCTCAAAGAACCAGCTTTTAGTTTTATTGATCTTTGCTGTTGTTTTCCTTGTTTCTATTTCATTTATTTCTGCTCTGATCTTTATGATTTCCTTCCTTCTACTAACTTTGCGTTTTGTTTGTTCTTCTTTCTCTAGTTCCTTTAGGTGTAAGGTTAGATGGTTTGAGATATTTCTTGTTTCTTGAGGTAGGCTTGTATTGCTATAAACTTCCCTCTTAGAACTGCTTTTGCTGCATCCCATAGATTTTGGATCATCGTGTTTTCATTGTCATTTGTCTCTAGGTATTTTTTGGTTTCCTCTTTGATTTCTTCAGTGATCTCTTGGTTATTTAGTAACGTATTGTTTAGCCTCCATGTGTTTATGTTTTTTACATTTTTTTCCCTGTAATTGATTTCTAATCTCATAGCATTGTGGTCAGAAAAATTGTTTGATATGATTTCAATTTTCTTAAATTTACTGAGGCTTGATTTGTGACCCAAGATTTGATCTATCCTGGAGAATGTTCTGTGTGCACTTGGGAAGAAAGTCTAATCTGCTGTTTTTTGATGAACTATCATATAAATAACAATTAAATCTATCTGGTCTATTGTGTCATTTAAAGCTTGTGTTTCCTTATTAATTTTCTGTTTGGATGATCTGTCCATTGGTGTAAGTGAGGCGTTAAAGTCCCCCACTATTATTGTGTTACTGTTGATTTCCTTTTTTATAGCTGTTAGCAGTTGCCTTATGTATTGAGGTGCTCTTATGTTGGGTGCATATATATTTATAATTGTTATATCTTCTTCTTGGATTGATCCCTTGATCATTATGTAGTGTCCTTCCTTTTCTCTTGTAACATTCTTTATTTTAAAGTCTATTTTATCTGATATGAGTATTGCTACTCCAGCTTTCTTTGATTTCCATTTGCTTGGGATATCTTTTTCCATCCCCTCTCTTTCAGTCTGTATGTGCCCCTTGGTGTGAAGTGGGGCTCTTGTAGACAGCATATATATGGGTCTTGCTTTTGTATCCATTCAGCGAGCCTGTGTCTTTTGTTTGGAGCATTTAATCCTTTCACGTTTAAGGTAATTATGGATATATATGCTCCTATTACCATTTTCTTAATTGTTATGGGTTTCTTTTGTAGGTTTTTTTCTTCTCTTGTGTTTCCCACTTAGAGAAGTTCCTTTAGCATTTGTTTTAGAGCTGGTTTGGTAGTGCTGAATTCTCTTAGCTTTTGCTTGTCTGTAAAGCTTTTGATTTCTCAATCGAATCTGAATGAGATCCTTGCCAGGTAGAGTAATCTTGGTTGTAGGTTCTTCCCTTCCAGCACTTTAAATATATCATGCCACTCCCTTCTGGCTTGTAGAGTTTCTGCTGAGAAATCAGCTGTTAACCTTATGGGAGTTCCCTTGTATTTTATTTGTCATTTTGCCCTTGCTGCTTTCAATAATTTTTCTTTGTCTTTAATTTTTGCCAATTTGTTTACTATGTGTCTTGGCATGTTTCTCCTTGGGTTTATCCTGTATGAGACTCTCTGCACTTCCTGGACTTGGGTGGCTATTTCCTTTCCCATGTTAGGGAAGTTTTTGACTATAATCTCTTCAAATATTTTCTTGGGTCCTTTCTCTCTCTCTTCTCCTTCTGGGACCCCTGTAATGCAAATGTTTTTGCATTTAATGTTGGCCCAGATGTCTCTTAGGCTGTTTTCATTTGTTTTCATTCTTGTTTCTTTATTCTGTTCCACAGCAGTGAATTCCACCATTCTGTCTTCCAGGTCACTTATCTATTCTTCTGCCTCAGTTATTCTGCTATTGATTCCTTCTAGTGTATTTTTCATTTCAGTTATTGTATTGTTCATCTCTGTTTGCTTGTTCTTTAATTCTTCTAAATCTTTGTTAAACATTTCTTGCATCTTCTCAATCTTTGCCTGTACTTTTTTACTGAGGTCCTGGATCATCTTCACTATCATTATTCTGAATTCTTTTTCTAGAAGTTTGCTTACCTCTATTTCACTTAGTTTTTTTTCTGGGGTTTTATCTTGTTCCTTCATCTGGTACATAGCCCTCTGCCTTTTCATCTTGTCTGTCTTTCTGTGAATGTGGTTTTTGTTCCACAGGCTGCAGGATTGTAGTTCTTCTTGCTTCTGCTGTCTTCCCTCTGGTGGATGAGCATATCTAAGAGGCTTGTGCAAGTTTCCTGATGGGAGGGACTGGTGGTGGGTAGAGCTGGCTGTTGCTCTGGTGGGCAGAGGTCAGTAAAACTTTAATCTGCTTGTGTGCTGATGGGTGGGGCTGTGTTCCCTCCTCCCTGTTGGTTGTTTGGCCTGAGGTGACCCAATACTGGAGCCTACCCGGGCTCTTTGTTGGGGTTAATGGTGGACTCTGGGAGGGCTCATGCCAAGGAGTACTTCCTAGAACTTCTGCTGTCAGTGTCCTTGTCCTCATGGTGAGACACAGCCACCCCCGCCTCTTCAGGAGACCCTCCAACACTAGCAGGTAGGTCTGGTTCAGTCTCCTATGTAGTCACTGCTCCTTCCCTTGGGTACCGATGTGCACACTACTTCATGTGTGCCCTCCAAAATTGGAGAGTCTGTTTCCCCCAATCCTGTCAAAGTCCTGCAATCAAATCCCTCTAGCCTTCAAAGTCCGATTCTCTGGGAATTCCTCCTCCTGTTGCCGGACCCCCAGGTTGGAAACCTGACATGGGGCTCAGAACCTTCACTCCAGTGGGTGGACTTCTGTGGTGTAAGTGTTCTCCAGTTTGTGAGTCACCCACCCAGCAGTTATGGGATTTGATTTTATTGTGACTGCGCCCCTCCTACCGTCTCACTGTGGCTTCTCCTTTGTCTTTGGATGTGGGGTGTCTTTTTTGGTGAGTTCCAGTGTCTTCCTGTCGATGATTGTCCAGCAGTTAGTTGTGATTCCGGTGCTCTTGCAAGAGGGAGTGAGCACACATCCTTCTACTCTGCCATCTTGAACCAATCTCTCTTGGCCTTTGCTTTTTAACCTGGGTTATTGCCTGCTGGAACAAAGTACCACAAACTGAGTAGCCTGGAACAAAAGAAATTTATTGTCTCAGCATTCTGGAGGCTGAAAGTCTAAAATCAAGGGGTTGTCAGGGCCATGCTCCCTCAGAAATCTCTGGAGAAGGACACCCCAGGCCTGTGTCTTGGCTTCTGGTGGTTCCTTGGCTTGTGGAAACATCACCCCAGTCCTCACATGGCATCTCCTTGTGTGTGATTTTGTGTCCAAATTTCCCCATTTTATAAGGTACCAGTCCTATTGGATTAGGGCCCCACCCTGCTCCAGGATGACCTCATTTTAACTTATCATAGCTTAGGTGATCCTATTTCTAAATAAGGTATCATCCTGGCGTCCTGGAGGTTAGTTAGGACTTCATCGTGTGTGAACTTGGGAGACAGAATTCAGCCCAGAGCACTGGGAGATCGGAGTGAGGTGTGGTCACTAGGATTGAATCCAGCCCTATTTTTCCCTGTCCTGTATCTGCCCCTAAAAAAAGTGAGGATCTGGAGGTTGAGGGGGGTAAATCCAGAAGGAAGGTTCAGGTTTCTCCTCCCCCCATATAATCTGGGCGGTCTGGTGACAGAAGTCTGGTGGGGGCATCACCTTTTAATTCTGAGGCAGCTGGTTTTCTATCTGGAAGCCCAGCTGGCCTTTGAAAGAAGTGACTTCGTTTTAAAGTGACTGTCCCCAGAAAAGTGTTTGGCTTTGGTTTCAAGTTGCCAGATAAAGGTGAAGCAGCTGTCAGGATTACATGTGGTAATAAAACTTAGAAAAAAGGGGAAATCTAAATACATAACTCCCTGCACAGAGGGCAGTTGCAAAGGCAGAGAGTTGTCTCTTTTTTCCTTCTTTTGCATCTGTGATTCCTTATTTCTGTTTCACGTCTTCCTGGAAGCCCCGCACCTCCTGATGGAGGGTTCATCCTACAGCATCTGTAGTGTGTCCCCGTGTCTGCTGCGTTGGTAAAGGGAAGGGGGACACCGTTCCTGGCGAGAGAAGCTTTGGGCGACTTTGCCTCATGATCCAGTGGGCTCTTCCCTTCGTCTCTCCCTGAACTCACCTTTGGCATGCGAGTACCTGAACTGGAAAGTGCCCCTCTCCCCTCTGATCTGTCTGCACCCAGCACTTTATGCTCTCTCTTCTCCACAGCTCTCTCTGCGTTTCCTAGATATTCAGCTTTGAACTTGGCAGAAATGAGGCAGCAAAATCTCCTGCTTTCGAGGCTGTGATTTTCCAGGCTTGCGGTCAAAGATGGCAAAGTAGGAAGCAGAGGTGAGAAAGTTCAGGGGATGCTGAGGTGCAGGGCAAGTCTGCAGTGGTCCTAGGCTGGTGCTTGCCGTTCCACTCAAACCCCGGCCCAGAAGGTCCCCGGAGCTCTTCTTCGTGCTGGAGATGCTGAGTCAGTTCACTTGTTCTCTTTGTCTTGATAACACATCTTGAGAAGAAGCAATGTGTAGACATACTGCTAGTAGTTTTAGAGACAATCACCCAGAGTGCGGTGGCTGAGAACATTCTACACAAACTAGAACTGGAAAACTACAAGATATTGCACTTTTTTTTTTTTGGATAATGATACTAAATGAGCTATAGACATGGGCTAGACCTTCCTAGGACCTCAAATCACCTCCAGTGCGTCTTATTAATACCAGCAGGCTTTCTGGGGCTGTCATCACTGAAAGCAGCTGAGTCAGGAGAGTACCCAGGCGTTTTGAGAACACTTCACCTTTATGCTGTTGAAGTCGTGCTTTGATATTGTTCAGTCTGGGAACTGAGTTACTTCACATCCTCCCCACAACAGCAAGGGACTCCCCCCCTCCATTATACTAGATTGCTTTGGGTCGTGGAGAAAAAATAATAATAAGGAAGCATTATCATGGGCATCTGGTTGAGTTTTGTTCTCCCTAGGAGAGAAGAAATCACACCACAGTCACTCGAAGAATGCAGCAGACACCTGATTCTGTAGCACATACTCTAGCTGGGCTTCTAGACCTTGTGCTGTGGTGAGTAATGGTTGGGCTGTGAGCATCCCTCAGCCAAGTCCTTATATATGATAACATTATGCAGAAAAATAATGAGAACGATTGGCAGATGCTGCTCACTTTGGGACTGAATTAATGCTTAAATCAAGCTGGCAGTGGGCAGGGGGCTTGTGGAAAGAAATTAGGGAGGAAGCTGTATTTCAATTGGGGAGCCCTGGGTGCTTTCTGGGAGAGTGGGGCTCCTGTAAATGAAATACAGCTCTGAGCTCGCATTCTGTCCCCTGTGATTCATCTGAGCTGAAGGGGCTTGTTCAGATGGTTCTGAATGTTATTTTCAAAGAGCAAATGAACATCTCATTCTGGAATCAATGACACAGAAAACAGGCTTGGAAGGAGGTGGCCTGGGAGAGAGGGCAGGAGGCAACATGGAGTTCTGCCCAACTAGAAGCCAGTTCAAGGCAGGCTGCAGGGCGTGTGGAGCGGAGACACCCATGGGTCTTGGTGGGGCAAGAATTGTCACACCTGGGGCTTTTCCTCTGAACATCAACAGGCAATAGAACTTGTCTCCCAAGGTCAGTGTGGGGGTGTATACAGCCTGGGAAATATGAGAGAGACCAGCTCAAGCCAGACTGAAGCATCCTTCCCAGTCTGGTCCCGCTCTAGACCATCTCAGTGCTGGACAGGAGGTTCACATTCAGACTAAATGGGTCTAGTTTTGAAAGTGTCCCAGGTGAAGCAGACGTACCCCACTGGAGCAGCTTCACTTTCTCAGGCGTTGAGGAGCCACTGGAGATTTTGAGCAGAGGCCTGATGTGAATGGAGCAGAGTTTGAGATAAAAGGGCACAGACAGTGGGTTGGAGGGAAATGGGACCAGAGCCAGTGGTTGGAGAGGAGACATGACATCAGTCAGCCAGGGGACAAGGCCACCGAGGCTGACCCACGGCCCGAGGGGAGGATCTGCAGGTGGGAGGGACAGAGCACAGAGCCGTCTCCATGACCATCTGGGGCCAGGAAGCCAGATGTCCATGCTGGAATATGTCCACGCACAAGGCTGCTCCAAGCACAAGTCTCAAAGGTGGTGGGGTGGGCGGGGGTGGATGGTTTATGCTGTGGTCCGAGAGAAAGCAGACACCAGGACCCCAGCCAGGACCAGAGGACGCCATTCTCCCAGGCTTTCCCCCATGGCCCCACATCTAGCCCATTGCCCACTGTGATGCCTGTCTCTGCCTGGAGGGTGGGTGGCAGGAGAGGCACTTGTCAATGAGTGAAGAAGGACTTGGGGTGGGTTCTGTCGAAGGAGGACAGGGACCTGAGCAGTGTGTGGGGGTGCCCAGCACTGAGGAAGGCAAGGGGGCCACCCAGAAATCAAGTCCCCATCACTAGGAAAGCCGGTTCTCCCCATAGCTCTTCCTGCTTCTGCAGTAATGGATCAGAACCCCCCTCGCTATCTTTCCCATGTTGTTCTGGTCAAGCCTTGCTGCCCTTTCAACCATCCATTTGCATCACCTTCTTGTTGGTCTGTCCACCCTCTCACCTCTTCTCACCGCCCATCACAAATCTGACCTCAGATATTTTCTGCACAAAATCTCTGTTGGCCCAAATGCCATCACAGAGCTCCCAAACTCATTTTCTGTCTGTGTTTGTGATAGTCCTAGGGAAGGCTTGGGTTTTCATTTTATCTGCTCACTCAGGGGATGGACGCCCTTGAATTCACTTTTTGCCTAGGAAAAAGCAGACCTTTAGAAATTGATACCCAAGGGAAGGTTTATTTTATTCAATGGAAGACAAAGCCTAATTCTCTTATGGGTATGTTCTACCTTCCCTTGATGGTGGGTTCTCACTTCTCAGTTGCACCCAGGTTTTCTGGTCCAAATTTATTTATGGTTAGGCCAGTGATTTACAGGTATTGACTGTCATTTGTGCCCCGTTTGAGGGTTGACTAAAGTGAAACCCACCACCAAAAAGGGGTTTATTTTTTCTCCTTTCATTAAGTTCTAGGTTCTGGCCAGTGATGGGTGTAAGAAGATCAAACATCACAGAAAACATGCAAATCAAACCGCTGGGCACTCAGGGGCCTTTGCTGGGCACCCGGGAGAGACAGCCTTCCCCTGCTTTACTCTTTCCTGGCTGTGTTCCAGAAGCACAGGCGTGCACCCCACAGCACCCCGCCTACAGTCTGGGATGTTGGGCTGAGCACGGAAGGAGCATCTGCCCAAGGAAGACCTTATAACGTCAACTTCTAGAAATGTCATGGGACAATGGCCAAAACAAGGCTTTATCCTTTACTGCTGCAGTCCTTCTGTTAGCATCTCATAAATCCCTTGTTCATTCTTGAGAAAAGGTGGTGGGGCCATTCCTCTTGTTTCTGACACTTGGGTGAGATAAACCACAGGACAATGAAATGAAGGTGTGCCCAAAGCCTGGATATATCCTGCCAATAGGAAGCTGCTTTTGTCCCTCAAAAGACATCACATTGGATGGGCTCCTCCTCATGTTCCCAGTCTTTTTGGTCCCCTTGCCATTTGTCCTATGCTTCAACCCCAGGGAACAAAGCATTGTTCCCCCTGGTATGACTTATTCTTTGGGGTCCATGCGTTAAGTTGTTTGTTCAGCCTAGATTGTTCTTCTCCCAGGAAAAATAATTCAAACTCTCCAAGCACAGCTCAACTCTAATTCCTCCTCCTTCAGAACACTCTTATTTCCAACTCCTCTCTTGTAACACCTGCCCTGACTTGGGTTTAGTCCACCCCTGCCCTGTACTCCTACCACATTGGGTCTGAGGTACAGTGCCCATCACTCTAATAGATGCACTGGAGGCCATGGTAGAGCAACAGGTGACATCTACTGAGCATACAGAGTCTTCCCTGACTCTGGTCAGCAAGAGATGAGGTCAGTGGTCTGGTTGTCTATTGCTGTATTAGAAGCCAACCTAAAGTTAGTGGCTAAAAACACGTGTCATCATTCTATTTTTTATCTCTAACTCTGCTGAGCATGGACTGGGCTCCAGCTGGGCAGTTCTCCCTCCAGGTCTCTCACCTGGTTGCAGTCAGATGGTAGTAGTTGGAGCTGGAACCCTCTGAAGGCTCCATTACTCATGAGTCTAGATCCTGAGCTGAGGAGACTCAAACATCTGGGACTCCTGCATCTCTCTCTGTGTGATCTCCCTGTGAGTGTCAGTTTCCTCATCTCTAAAGTGGTACTGATAATATGAACTATCTCAGGGGATTGCTTTCAAATTCAAATGAGCAGGTAAATACCTGATAAATATCAGTTGATATAGTGGTCATTGTTATCATTATTAAGAAGACTTGGGAGCTGCAGGAAGTCTTTGGATACTTAACAGCTATCACTGGAATGTAGGACACTTGTCTACACAGATTCTGAGGGAAGACAGAGGCCAATGGATGGAAGCTATGCAGAAGATTCTGTGTGATTTCTAACAGGAAAATGGTTCAGAAATGGAACAGGCTGCCATGACAAAGAGTAAGTTCCCATTATTGAATGGGTTCAACACATCTTAGCTGACCATTTACTAGGGAGAGGCAAGGGGATGGCTGCACAAAATGGAAAATTAGACTAAGTTCCTTCAGGATTTTTCTAACTCTGACTTCCTATAAGTTTCTGATTCTGTTATTTCCATTAATGGGGCCAAGAACATTCAATGTAAACATAACCCTTATTTCTTCATCTGTACATTCATTTATGCAACCGATATTTATTGAGCATCCCACAGGTGCCAGGTCCTGTGCTAAACACTGATGATAGTGATTATAGCAGCTCATGAATACATGGGGTTCATGAGCCTCATCCTAGAATCTAGTGGAGGGTACAGACAGTTACAAAACCATGTAATAGGAGAAATGTTCTATTGGGAAAGAAACCCAGGCCATCAAACCTCATCTGTGGAAAAGTAGGGAAGGAAACTTTTTTGAAAGAAGGAATATGTTTTTAGAACTGAAGGATGAGTAGAAGTTTGGAGGCAAAGTATGGTTAGAGGTAAGAGGTGGAAAGGAAGAGTGGGCCAAAGAAAGGGAATAGTGTATGGGAAGATTCAGAGATGAGAGAGAGTATGGTGAGGGGGATTAATAAAGCTCTTTAGGTGCCCAGGGCACAGGATATGGAGTAGAAAGGTTGTAATTGAAGAGCCCTGTTGATCATTGAGAGGTATTCTTGTTCTTCTGATATATGTACCATCACTCAGCCTCCTCCCACAGTCTGTCATTTAGAAAGGTATTATTTAGTTGATGAGGACCTGTCCCAGTTATGTTGCAGTAGAAATAGAGAGAAGGGAGTGGATTTAAAAGATCCTTGAGGAAAAATTGGCATGCCTTGAAACTGAAAAATTCACAGTATTCTAAAGGATAACTAAACACAGGCACTCGATATTGTAATATTCAAAATGTCTAGCATCAAATAAAAATTACTAGACATGAAAAAGTAGACTAAGTGACCAATTACAAGGAGAAAACTTATTTAATAGAAACAGACCCAGAAATCACAGAGGTGGTGGCATTAACATTCAAAGTCCTTAAAACAGTAATCATAAATATGCTTAAGGGCTTAATGGGAGATATAAAAATAATGAGAAACAAAGATATTAAAAAGCATCTAAAATTGAAAAATAAATTATCTGAAATGAAAACTTCCCTGGAATAGTTTAACCATAGATTAAATGCTTTAGAAGAAAGAATCAGGGGATTCCCTGGTGGCTCAGTGGTTGAGAGTCTGCCTGCTAATGCAGGGGGCACGGGTTCGAGCCCTGGTCTGGGAGGATCCCACATGCCGCGGAGCAGCTGGGCCCGTGAGCCATAATTGCTGAGCCTGCGCGTCTGGAGCCTGTGCTCCGCAGCGAGAGAGGCCGCGATGAAGAGTGGCCCCCGCTTGCCACAACTGGAGAAAGTCCTCGCACAGAGGCAAGGACCCAACACAGCCATAAATAAATAAATAAAATTAATTAATTAAAAAAAAAAATCTTACAAAGCTACATGAATGACACAAAGGACTTTTCCCAGCTCTAAGATTCTGTGTGTAAAACCTGTTAGTCTAATAAAAAAAAAAAAAAAAAGCATCAGTGAAATTGAAATATAGAAGTAGAAATTATTCAATTGAAACATAGAAAGAAAACAGACTGAAAAGATAAATAAACAAAGCTTTAGTGATCTGTCCTGGAAGGACAAAATCAAGCAGTGTAACATATGTATAACTGGAGTCCCAGAAGGAGAGGATGAAATGGGGTCAAAAAAATATTTGAAGAAATAATGGCTGAAATTTCTCCAGTTTGATAGCTCACAGATCCAAGAAACCTCACAGACTCTAAGAGGAAAACAAAACAAAACAAAAGCAAAAACAAAAACAAAAAGCCACATTATCACCCAATTCTTGAAAACTAGTGATTGATAGAGAAAATCTTAAGAATATTCAGCATAAGAAAACACACCTTCCATACAGCGGAACAAAGGTAAGACTTATCTTACACGTCTCATCAAAACAATGAAATATAGAAGACAATGAAAAGACATCTTTAAAAGGGGAAATAAAGACTTTTAAAGACAACAAAAGCTGAGGGAATCTGTGGCCAGCAGACTTGTACTAAGAAATGTTCAAGCTTTTCAAACTGAAAGAAAATGGTATCAAAGGAAACTCAGATCTACCCAAAGCAATGAAGAACACCAATGATGGTAAATATGTGGGCTAATTTAAAATAGGCCCTTTTCATCTTGACTTTTAAAAAGATAAATTACTGTTTAAAGCAAAAAATTATAGTGTTCTGTGGAGTTTAAAGAAGTAAAATATCTGACAATATTAACCCACAGGGTGAGAAGGAGAAATAAATTTTTATTATTGCAAAGTGGCTATAGTAGACATGAAAAGGCATAAACTTAGTTGAAGTTAGATGGCCATTGGGACTTCCCTGGTAGCACAGTGGTTAAGAATCCGCCTGCCAATGCAGGCGACACAGGTTCAAGCTCTGGTCTGGGAAGATCCCACATGCCGTGGAGCAACTAAGTCTGTGCCCCACAACTACTGAGCCTGTGCTCTAGAGCCCGTGAGCCACAACTATTGAGCCCACGTGCCACAGCTACTGAAGCCTGCATGCCTCGAGCCCATGCTCCACAACAGGCAGTAGCCCCCACTCACCACAACTAGAGAAAGCCCATGTGCAGCAATGAAGACCCAATGCAGCCAGAAGTAAAAATAAGTAAATAAATTTATTTTAAGAAAAAGCAATTAAAACCATTAAAACAAAGAAGTTAGATGGTCATCAGTTAAAATGTGTATAATGAGCCCTATAGAAACCACAAAAAAATTTTAAAAAAAGGTATAACCTGGGATGGAGATACAATGAAATACTAAAAGATAATCTAAGTAAGGCAGGAAAAGAGGGGAAAGGAGAGCAGAGAGAATATGACATAAATAGAAAGATGAGAGCCTTGGACATAATCGTGTTGATAATTACAATAAATGTAAATAGTCAAAGTGTTTAAATTAAGGGCAGATAACATCAGACTGGAAAAAAGCAAAATCAGTGGGCTGCTGGTAAATGCTCAACAACCAGCTCCCTGGAGGAATACAAGTCCTAATTTGTATCAGTTGCTGATTTATGTGGTACAAATACTCCCACTATGGCCAAGTTCAAGCTGCAACATGACATCCACCAGCTTGCAAAATTCCTATAAAGTTAACAATCAACCAGTCAACTCTTATGAGCCAATATGAACATGCTTCAGCACAATACTGATTAAAAACAGAAAACAAAACAAAAGAAACCATGTATGTACTGTCTACAAGAAAGACACTATAAAGACACTGATAAAAACAAGTAACTTATAGGTTAAAAGTAAAAGAATAAATGGGGGAAGGGGTATACCATGCTAAAAATAATCATAAGAAAGCTCAAATGGCTACATTAATTTCTGACACAGTAGATTTAGGACAAGAAATATTACCAGGGACAAAAAGAATACTTCATAATGAGTCTATTCATCCAGAAGACATAACAATTCTATGTACACAACAAATAACAACTTCAAAGCATGCTAAGCAAAAACTTACAGAACTGAAAGAAGACAGACATATTCATGATTATAGTTTCAATAGTCCTTTTTTACTACTGATAGGAAAACTGGACTGAAAATCAGGGCACTACAGAAGACTTGAACAACACTATCAATCACTCTGACCTACTTGGCATTTATAGAAAGTTATTCCAATCAACAGAAGAATACATTTTCTTTTCAAGTGCATGTGTAACCTTCACTAATTTAAGCCATATGCTGGGCCATAAAACAAGTTTCAATAAATTTAAAATATTAAAGTCATATACAGCATGTGTCTGATCATAATAACATTTTATTAGAAATAAAAGAACCAAAAAGGTATCTGGATTATATCCAAACCTTTAGAAATTAAACACTCTTCTTTAAAAAAAAAAAAAGTTGCAAGAGACATTAGAAAATATTTTAAGCTGAATATAATGAAAACAAGGAAGAAATCACAAAGGAAATTAGAACATATTTGGAACTGAATGATAATGAAAACACAACAAATGAAACTTTGTGTGATATAGTTAAAATAGTGCTTAGAGAGAAATTTATAATTTTGAATGTTTATATGAGAAAAGAATAAAGTTCAATAAAGTAAGATCAAGATCAGTGATTTAGTTTTCCCACTTTAAGAATCTAGAAAGAAAAAAGCAAATTTAAAAAAAGTTAGTAAAACTAAGGAAATACTAAAGGCAAGGGTGGAAATCAATGAAATAAAATATCAGCAACAAGAGAACAAATTAATTAAATAAAAAACTGGTTCTTTGAAATAGCCATAAAAATCATAAACATCAGCTAGTCTAATAAAAAAGAGACAAAACAAAATCAGATAAGACAACATATTAAAATGAAAGTGTGATATAGATTCCCCCAGACAATAAAAGGGAAATATTGGAAACAACCTTATAAGAATAAGTTCAACAATTTCGATAAAATGCACACATTCCTTAAAAGATACGTTACTAAAACTGATACAAGAATAAGAAACTTTGGATAGCTGTATCTGTATTAAAGCAATGGAATTCACATCTAAAGACATTCCACAATGAAAACTGATCCATATGGCTTCATACTGGTGAGTGAGGAACTAGTATTTCCACAGTATTTCCACAGTCCTAGTATTTCCTAGTCCACAGTCCTAGTTCCACAGTCCTAGTATTTCTACAGTATTTCCACAGTCCTGAGGAAATACTAGTCCTACATAACCTCCTTCACAGAGTAAAACAATAAATACTTCCCAGCTCATTTATGAGTTGAGAATGAAAGAACAACAACAAAAATCTACAGACCAATATCCCTTATTAAATTAGATGTAAAAATTCCAAATACAATTTTACCAAATCAAATTCAGATATATATAAAAGGATAATACCAACTAGTACTTATCGCCAGAATATGAAGTAGCTTCACTATTCAAAAAATCAATTAGCTATTCCATTACATTAACAGAAAAAAAAGGAAAAATATGTTTATTTGAATGGATTAAGAAAAAGCATTTGACAAATTTCAAAGCCCATAATGTTAAAAACTCTTAGCAAAGTAGAAATAGAAAGAAACATCCTCAGTTGATAAAAGACATCAAAAAAATGAAACAAAACAAGACAATCTATAAGAAAACAAAACAAAAGCACACTTAATGGTGAAAGCCTGAACACTTACAGGAACATGGCAAGAATGTCTAGTCTCACTGTATCTATTCATTGTTTTATGGGAGCTCATAGCCAGTAAAACAATAGAAGGAAAAGAAATAAAAGGCATACAAATTGGACAGGAAGCAATAAGACTGTCTTTATTTCCAGATGATAAGATCATGTGTGTAGAAAAATCCTAAGGAATCTCCAAAAACGTTACCAGAACAAATAACTAAATCTAGCAAGTTATCTGAAAAGTCAATATACAAAAATCAATTTCATTTCTGTAATAGCAACAAACAAATGGAAAACGAAACTTAAAAATAGTGTCAATTATAATAGCATCGAAAAAGCAAAATATTTGAGGATCTATATGTAGTCAATATAGTTATATACATCTAACTATATACTATATAAAAATATGTAAATATGTGGGGATATATATATATGTGTATACATACAAAAACTGTACACTGAAAAACTATAACTTTGCTGAAAGAGACTAAAGAGCTACATAATTGAAGAGGAACATCTTATTCAAAGACTAAAAACTACATTAAGATGTTAATTCTTCCCAAATTCATATATAGATTTGATATAATTCCAATCAAAATCCAAGCAGCATTTTTTTTTTTTGACAAACTGATTCTAAACTTTATCTGGAAATGCAAAAAGACCTAGAACACGCAAAATGATTTTGAAACAAAGAAGGGACTTAGTCCTTTTGGGCTGCTATAACAAAATGCCATAAACTGGGTGGCTTAAACAACAGAAATGTACTTTTCACAGTTCCCGGGGCTGGGAAATCCAAGACCACATGGTGAAAGAGGGGAGGAGAGAGAGAGGGAGAAAGCAAGCTCTCAGGGGAAGGGCTCTAACCCCTACTATCCTGGGGAACCCACCCTCACAGCCTCATCTAAACCCAGTCACCTCCCAGAGACCACACCTCCAAATGTCATCCTTGCACTGGGGGTCAGAGTTCTGACATATGAATTTGGTGTCAACACAAACATGGATCCATAACCAGCAGCAAAGTGGGAGACTTGCCATATCTTGATTTCAGTCCTTACCATAAAACCACCGTAATTGAGACTGTGTGACAGCCATAGAGATAGACATATAAGTCAATGGAACATAATAGAGATTCAAGAGATGGGGTCATATTTATATGCTCAAATAACTAGCAAAAATGTGTCAAGGTAATTTAATGAGGAAATCATAATCTTTTCAAAAATGGTGCTGAGTACTGCTAGGCAAAAAAAAAAAAAAAATTAGCGTAGATTCTTATTTCATATCATACTCAAAAATTAACTTGAAATGGACCACAGACTTAAAAGTAAAAGCTAAAAGTATAAACTTTTGGAATAAAATATAGGAGAAATCTTCATGATCTTGAGGTAAGCACAGATATCATAGGACTGAGAGAGGAAAAGGAAAACAGATTATAAATAGGACTTCATTTAGCATGGAAAACTTCTGCTTTTCAAAAAAAAGAAAAAAGAAAAACACCACCATTAAGAAAATGAAGTTAAGTCACAGACCGGCAGAAAATATCTACAAAGCATATTCCTGATAAAGAACTTGTATCCAGAACATGTAAAGAACCCAATAAAAGAAGACAAATTGGTTTAAGAAATGGGTAAAATACTTCAACAGACACTTCACAAAAGAAGGTAGAGGCTAAAAAAATTTTTAAATTAAAATAAATTTTAAAAAATTTAAAAAGAAGGTAAAGATGTGGCCAACAAGCATAATGAAAAGGCTCCCAGCATTCTTACTCATCAGAAAACATAAATTTAAATTTGTCAGTAGCTTTGGAATGGCTAAAATCAAAGGGAAAATACAAGTGTGGCAAGAACGAAAGTGCTCATACATTGCTGGGTGTAAAGGGCACTTTGGAAAGCAGTTTGATGGACAGTTTGTTAGGAAGTGAAAATATACTTCCCATAAAATCCAGCAATTTACTCCTGGACATTTACCCGATAGAAATGAAACCGAGTCCACACAGAGACTTAGTCACAGACATTGATAACAGCTTTAATCGTCATAGTCCAGCCTGGAGAAGACCCAGCCGTCCATCAGCAGGTGACTGGGTGTAGAGGCTGTGGTATAACCACACAAAGGAATATGTCCAGCACCACACAGGGTCCGAGTACTGACACACAATAAAGCCAATCAGCAAAATGAGGCCAAGTGATAAAATGCACTTGCTATATGGTTCCACAGAGATGAAATTCCAGAATAGGCACAGAGCAGGCCAGAGTTTGCCTGGGGCCAGGGGCCAGGGGTGGGGAGGGTCACTGCAAGGTGACAAGGTAAGTTAAGGTAATTTTTGCAGAACAGAGATATTCTGTGTTTTTGCGGGGATGGTTACACATGTCTTTATATTTGTCAAAACTCATCCAAGTCTGCATTTAAAATAGGTGCTTTTGGTTTTTGTAAATTATACCTCAATGAAGTTGATTTTTTGTTTTGTTTTGTTTTTTCTTTAATTTTGCCTTTTATTTTTTTGTGTGTGTGTTTTTTAATTTTTATTGAAATATAGTTGATTTACTATGTTGTATTAGTTTCAGGTGTACAGCAAAGTGATTCATTATATACATAATATATATATTCTTTTTTAGATTCTTTTCCATTATAGGTTATTACAAGATATTGAGTATAGTTCCCTATGCTATACAGTAGGTCCTTGTTAGTTACCTATTTTATATATAGTAGTGTGTATATTTTAATCCTAAACTCCTAATTAATTCCTCCCCCTCCCTTTCCCCTTTGGTAACCATAAGTTCTTTTTCCTATGTCTGTGAGTCTATTTCTGTTTTGTAAATAAGTTCATTTGTATCATTGTTTTAGATTCAACATATAAGTGGTATATGATATTTGTCTTTCTCTGTCTGCCTTACTTCACTTAGTATGATCATCTCTAAGTCCATCCATGTTGCTGCAAATGTCATTATTTTGTTCTTTTT
Source organism: Eubalaena glacialis (assembly GCF_028564815.1). Classification (NCBI taxonomy): domain Eukaryota; kingdom Metazoa; phylum Chordata; class Mammalia; order Artiodactyla; family Balaenidae; genus Eubalaena; species Eubalaena glacialis. The sequence continues at coordinate 191,998,896 of NC_083718.1, read as the reverse complement.
TTATGGCTGAGTAATAGTCCATTGTATTTTTATACCACATCTTCTTTATCCTTTCATCTGTCAATGGAAACTTAGGTTGCTTCCATGTCTTGGCAATTGTGAATAGTGCTGCTATGAACATTGGGGCATATGAACATAGATGCAAAAATCCTCAACAAAATACTCGCAAACTGAAGTTGATTTTTAAAAGTGTGAAGGAGCTGGGGAGGAAGTGGGTGAGCCAGGATGTAAAAGCCCTCAAGCCACCAGCTAAGAGTCAGGATGTATCCTGTGCAGATGGGCTGATGAGGGTTCCATCAGGGACAAGCGCATGGAGATTTGGTTTTCACGCTCACATCTGGCACTCGTATGGATACTGAATTGTAAGAGGCCATACAGGAGACCTTGGGCTGAAGCTACAAATGTAGAAAAGCATGGAAAGTGAGAACAGCTGAGAAAAATCATTGCAGGGTGTAACTAGGAGGCTTTGGAAACTGATTTGCTGAGGGGAGGAGAGGCAAGGCTCTAAAAAGTCTTCAAGTAGGGACTTCCCTGGTGGCACAGTGGTTAAGAATCCGCCTGTTAATGCAGGGGACGCGGGTTCAAGCCCTGGTCCGGGAAGATCCCACATGCCGCAGAGCAACTAAGCCTGTGCCCCACAACTACTGAACTTGCGCTCTAGAGCTCAAGAGCCACAACTACTGAGCCCGCATGCCACAACTACTGAAGCCCGCGCACCTAGAGTCCGTGCTCCATAACAAGAGAAGCCACCACAATGAGAAGCCTGCGCACCGCAACGAAGAGTAGCCCCTGCTCGCTGCAACTAGAGAAAGCCTGTGCACAGCAACGAAGACCCAACACAGCCAAAAGTAAATAAATTAATAAATGAATTAATTTTAAAAAGCCTACAAGTAAAATGTTTTTAAAAGATATTCCCATAAAAAAGGGCAAACATCTTGAACAGACACCTCACAAAGGAGGACCTATGAATGGACGAGAAACACAAGAAAACGTGCTCGGTATCATTAATCCTCAGAGAAATGCAAAAAAAAAATCACTAGACTATACCCCTTTGCACCTATGGGCTTGGCAAAATTTGACATAATCTACTGTTTGTTGAGGATGTACAGAACAGAAACACGTAGTAATTGTTACAACCACTTGGTGACCTGGCTGCACATGATCTACCAAAATTAAACACACATGTTGCCTCTGACCTATTGAATTCTTTACCAGGAGTAATACCTGGTGAGAAGCCCACCTGGACATGTGCACGAGATTAACAGTCTCAAACTGGAAACAAGCCAGACTTCCATCAAAGGTGGACAAGAATCATGAACCTACACTGAAATACTTAAGCAGCAGTAAAGAGATGAATGAACTACATGGACACGTGTGGATGAATTTCACAAGCACAACGTCAGCAGAAAGAAGCTAGACACACAGCATGATTCCGTGTACGTTACATTCCACAACAGGCAAGGCTGACGTACCGTCATGGTGCGTAGGGATGCACAACTGGGTGGCATCACCATAGCAACAGCAATACCGAGAGCAAGGAGTAGTCGTCATGAAAGTCAAGCTAGGGCCCTCTCTGTGGAAGGAACATTAAAATCTTCCTGGGGCAATGGCAGCGTTCTACGTCTTGATGTAGGTGGCGGTCACATGGGTATGTACTTTAGAACTACCCATTAATCTGAGCAGGCATGCTTTTGATTCTGCTTTAAGGTCAGAATACAGGGTAGTCATCGAAAGCTTCAGACACATGGGGCCACTGAGCACAACTGCCCACAACGCCTGAGGGAGCCACACACGTGGATGCCAATGCCCCCAAAAGGGAGTCAAGAGAGTAGAACTGAGCACCTAGTCTGAAGCCTGGAGAGGCAGGCTCTTCAACGGAGAAGCATGAGGAGGTGGGGAGAGACCAGGAAGGAAGGACCAGAAGGCAGGAGGTCACCCAGCACAGTGCAGAGATGGGAGAAGGACCCCCAGGGAGCACCTCCTCTGGGAACCCCCTCCTCCCAGGGGTCCCCTCGCTGGGCCCTACAGCCCTCCAGAGGCTGCCACCTCATTTCCCCACCAGAATCCAGACTTGGCACGACACCCCAAGAAGCACCTGGAATCAGAGCTGCCTGTGGTCAGAGCCCCAAGCCCCTCCCAGGGAGAAAGCAAAGGATTTGCTCTTAGAGTGAAGAGGGCTGTAACAATGACAAAGACGTAACTGCAGCCTCTCCGGCAAAAGGGGACTTAGGTCACCTTGTCTGTGAGGGTCCATCTGTTTCATGGAGAAAGCCCAGACCAGAGATGGGACATGACCTCCTCAGTGTCACGAGAACTTACAGGTCAGGCTAGAGGAAGCCTCCCAGCCAGGTTCTTCCCCTCATGGCCTTCTCATTTCTTATCCTAATGTATGATTCCTGGTGGGGAGAAATGTTATTCTGTTGACATATTTGCATGATAATAGGAATTCAACATATTAATGGAAGGAACTAGCCCAAGGAAGGCCAGTGAAGCAAGACTTTGCCACTGGGGTTTCTGGACTTCCTGTGAATTTGAGAAGAACCTTGGGCCCCCTCCCCAGAGAAGGTGATGCTAGCCCAGAATTGTGTGCATGCTTTGAAGGGGTTTGCAGACACCCTCTGTCCCCACCAGCCCATCGGAGGCTCAGGCTAACCCCTCTGAGGGAAGCCAGATTTAGTCCTAATGACTGTGTGATGGTGGGCAGGAGGGAGAAGGCCCCCATCGTTGGGAGAGAGAGGGAATGGGGAGAGAGACAGAGACAGAGAGACAGAGGCAGAGAGAAAGAGTGACAGAGAAATTCTCTTCTGTGTTCCATTAATAATAAGACCAAGTAACAGCCCACGTCTACCAAGTGTCTATCCTGAACCAGGTGCTGTTCTAGACACATCACAGGAAACAGCTTTCTTACAATTAAGGGTTTGCGTTAGAAACCTGCAGGGCTCCCTGTGGCCATCCAGGATCTTTGGACGCCCTGAGCAGAGACAGTGGCATGAGATGCTGAGTCCTTGGGTCAGGAAGGGGTCTTGGCCACAGCACTTCTGGTCCAGGTGGGCTAGAGGCCCCTGGTTTATTATAAAAGCAAAGAACAAAAAACTCAAACAGCAACACAACCCACCCATCATTAGCCTCTCTTCAAGCCTAATGATTGTAATTAAGGCAAAGAAGAACATCTGGGGTATTTTAAACCACAATTGGTGTATCATTTTGAAAAATGGAAAGTTGGATTCTGAAACCACAGGTAGCAGCCCCCCAACAAGACATAGCAATGCCTTCGTAAACAACTATTTGTACCCCTGCTTCTCAGCCCCCACTTCTTTTATTCAGACCCGAGGCCAGCTGCAAGTCCTTTCTGTGTGGCAAGTGCAGTGCTGGACCAGGGTACCAAGCTAAGAGCCCCCGATGATGCCTGGGAGGACCAGGGGCTGAGAGGAGCCCATCCTCCTCAGCCCCCTGCAGACTAGCCGTCACCTTAAGCTGACCCCTGGGGCCACACTTGTAGACCCCAGGGCAGATTCTGCACTCTCCCACTATTGGTTTAGACTTATGGCCCTCATGCACACACACACACACACTCAACAGGGTGTGTGCAAGTACACAAGGACACCCCCATCCCCCCGGCCCATTCACCATGTGCAATGTACACAGACAGTGAGGCAGGAGACAGATGGGTTCCAGGTTAGACATTTACGGATAGAAATAACGTCCAGGTAGAAATAACAACAGGAATAGGGTAAATAGCTGGATTTTGCCTTCAGTGGACACTTTAAAATAACAGTAATGGCAGGGGCAGAGAGGAGCTGAGCCCTGCCCAGATAAAACATAAAGAGACAACATATTTCTCGTTCTTGAGGTCAAGGAGACCTTCCCAACTACACATGCACAGAAGGGCTCCTTGGAGGTCAAAAAGGGAGGGGGCACCACCCCATAGTAGGTGATGCCGACCTTCCCTTAGACCTCTGCGCTAGAATCCATCTTGGCTAAGAGATGCGCACGCACACATGGGAGGACCCTGAGTTATACCAAATACAGACTCAGAACCAAGCAAAGCAAGATGACTGGCCAGAGTAAATCGGAAGAAATGCCTCATATAAATGATTCAAACTACCACGAGGGCATGACTCTCTCTGAGCCTGCCCGTGTGTGCCTATTCACACGCACTTTTTTCCTCCTAATAAACACTTTACTTGTTTCACTACTTTCCGTCTCTCTATGGAAATTCATTTCTACAAAGCAGACAGGCCAGGGGCCTTGTCACTGACCACTAGTCCTTGGTGGTCTAGTGGCTAGGATTCAGCACTCTCACTGCTGCAGCCCGACTTCAATCTCTGGCCGGGGAACTGAAATCTTGCTTCAGACTGCTGCAGGCCTAGGGCACCAAAGATCAGTGGTACGCCCAATTGTGGTGAAACATCTCCCACCCTTTCCAGCGCCCGGCACCCTGCAGCCTGCCCACAGGTGCACTCACTCATGAATTCAGAGCCTGGTAGAGCCCAGCGAATGCAGGCTCCTCCCCAACACTGGAACCAGGAGCCCTGTTGCCTCTGCCTTCTTTCTCCTCCTTCTACTTGTGTTAATTCATCTTTCTCTCCCCTTTGGGGAAGCACGGAAGGGGCTGCTGCCAGTTGGGAGCAGATAATATCTGTCTGACACCTACTGGGCATAAAGGTCAATGCAGCGACGTATTGATGGGTTGGGATTGTTCCCAGTTCTTCTTGATGATAAAGTTGTTTGGGATACAATTGCTGCGGGAAGGCAAAGGGGGTTTGCAGGGGTACATGTGCCGTGAGCCTAAGAGGGTGTGCAGAGCGCCTGGGGTGGGGTGTGAGGTGGGGATATGCACACACGAGGGACAGGGTCCGTGTCACCTGTGTCATGGGAATGAGGGTGTGTAGGAACATGTTCCTGTAAGCTTGTGGGGGGAGGGTGGCAGCGACTTCTGCCGGTGATGACATGCCTGTGAGCATGTGGCTGGGGTCACGGGGAGTGTGTCTGTCACTAGGAAGTAAACGTGTGGACCTGTGGACATGTGGGGTGGTCCTGGGGGATGTCTGCGTGCATCTGTGATGTGTGGGAGGTTGGCTCTATTCAGGTTTGGGGGGTGGAGGGGTCTTTACATTTCCACAGGAGGTCCTTTCTCAAACATGAACTCTTCGCTTATGCTCTTCCAGCTAGAAGACGGACATGCAACTTTATTTAACGGATGAGAAGTGGGGTTTCTTGGGTGTTTTCATGTTCTCAACTAAAGAAGTAGCCACGTGTCTCACTTAAACACACACACACACATACACACATGCCTTGCACAGTCTCAGATACACAGGAAACAAAGCACTCTCACCCCATGAAAGGTAAGTCCAGGGCAGCAGTGTACTAAGAAGAAAGCTCTGCACGGCACGCAGCCAGACTGGGCACCTGCACTGAGCCCAGGGCCTCTGTGATGGCCTCTGGCCATCAGTCCAGCAGCTTTGCCGTAGTTCTGGTTTTAGGTGCAAAGAGCCTTCGTTAGGGTCTGTCCCAAACAGATGGTTCTGGAAAGCGTTGATGGTGAGGATGACGATGGTGACGTGTGATTTATTTTAATGTGGCAGGTGCCTGCCTAGTGTTTTCTGTGCATCATCTCATTTAATCTTCACAAGGACACTGGTGGGTCTACATCTCTCCTCCCTGAGACGCAGGGGAGAGGGCTCACCAGGGTTACCTGTGGATGACTGCTGGCTGCCCGTCCCCTTCTATTGATCATCTCATCTCCCTGAGAAAGGACTTTAACTGGGGAATGGCTGCCTGTAAAGAGTCTATACTTTCTACCCATCCTGTACTGGCACATATCAAGATCCTGTGATAAGCTCAGGTCAGAAGGGTGTAAGTAAAATCCAGCCGTGTGGTTTTGCAGGAGCTCTTTCCCTAGAATGGATCAGCTCTGCCCTCCCCTGGTCCTTCCCCACTTCCAGCAAGAGCTGGCGCCTCTGTGACCCACAGGTGGATGCTCCAAGATAAAGATGCAGAGCTGCCTTGCTGGCCATGGAGCTTACTTCTGAACTAGAACACTAGAGGGAAAGTTTCTTCCATGTTAACCTGGTCCCCTGGCTAGAGCAGTGCAGACTGTTATCGAATTAATACAGAAATGGAAACTGTCATACTTACACCGAAAAGGTGCAGGTTGACTCAGTAAGGTCTCAGATCTTGCCAGCTAGAAGCTGGGGTCCCTGAGTGCATCCTTCTGTGCAGTTTCAAAACACCAGGAACACCAGTGAGGGTGACCCACATCTCGAGAAGGACGAGTTGGGAAGAGTCAGAATGTTGGAGCCTACGGCCAGCCTCTTGTTAATTTTAGCAGAGTCCAGCAGAAGAAGAGCCCAGACAAACACCAACTGCTCTTACAGGCAGGTGGTGGAGAGAAGGCTGGCAGCCCTGCTCAGAGAACGCCCTCTGCCGGCGTCCAGCCACCAAGTGGATAGAAACGCGGGACCTTGACGGTTTAAGAAAGTCATATGCTTTTGAACCCCAGATGATTGGACGTAAGGGTGGGGCCTCTGCCTTTCACAAGAGACCCCTCCCCATTACTACTTTCTGGACAAATGGTAGAGCCCTTCCAGCTGACAGCAGACAGGTGGAGGGCAGGACTTTCCTACCCAAGTCTACCATGTCCAATGGCCTCAAAGAAGCCATCACTGAGGAGAAAGGAAAGGGGTGATCAGAGCACAGAGGCCCGGAAATGGATGAGGAGCTGCAGGCTTCAGCCTCATGCAAAAAGGGAACTCTGCCTGTGATCACTCAGGCCTGGAACAGACTGGAAACCTGTAAGACTTGGAGAACTCATTCACAGAAAGATAGACAAAATGAAAAGGCAGAGGACTTTGTACCAGATGAAGTAACAAGATAAATCCCTAGAAAAACAGCTAAATGAAGTGGAGATAGGCAACCTTCCAGAAAAAGAATTCAGAATAATGATAGTGAAGCTGATCCAGGACCTCGGGAAAAAAATGGAGGCAAAGATCGAGAAGATGCAAGAAATGTTTAACAAAGACCTAGAAGAGTTAAAGAACAAACAAACAGAGATGAACAATACAGTAACTGAAATGAAAAATACACTAGAAGGAATCAATAGCAGAAAAACTGAGGCAGAAGAACGGATAAGTGACATGGAAGACAGAATGGTGGAATTCACTGCTGCAGAACAGAATAAAGAAAAAAGAATGAAAAGAAATGAAGACAGCCTAAGAGACCACTGGGCCAACATTAAATGGAACAACATTCGCATTATAGGGGTCCCAGAAGGAGAAGAGAGAGAGAAAGGACCTGAGAAAATATTTGAAGTGATTATAGTCAAAAACTTCCCTAACATGAGAAAGGAAATACCCAACCAAGTCCAGGAAGCACAGAGAGTCCCAGGCAGGATGAACCCAAGGAGAAACATGCCGAGACACATAGTAATCAAATTGGCAAAAATTAAAGACAAAGAAAAATTATTGAAAGAGACAAGAGAAAAACAACAAATAACATACAAGGGAACTCCCATAAGGTTAACAGCTGATTTCTCAGCAGAAACTCTACAAGCCAGAAAGGAGTGGCATGATATATTTAAAGTGATGAAAGGGAAGAACCTACAACCAAGATTACTCTACCCAGCAAGGATCTCATTCAGATTCAATTGAGAAATCAAAAGCTTTACAGACAAGCAAAAGCTAAGAGAATTCAGCCCCACCAAACCAGCTCTACAACAAATGCTAAAGGAACTTCTCTAAGTGGGAAACACAAGAGAAGAAGAGGACCTACAAAAGAAACCCATAACAATTAAGAAAATGGTAATAGGAACATATATATCCATAATTACCTCAAACGTGAAAGGATTAAATGCTCCAAACAAAAGACACAGGCTCGCTGAATGGATACAAAAGCAAGACCCATATATATGCTGTCTACAAGAGCCCCTCTTCACACCAAGGGGCACATACAGACTGAAAGAGAGGGGATGGAAAAAGATATCCCATGCAAATGGAAATCAAAGAAAGCTGGAGTAGCAATACTCATATCAGATAAAATAGACCTTAAAATAAAGAATGTTACAAGAGACAAGGAAGGACACTATATAATGTTCAAGGGATCAATCCAAGAAGAAGATATAACAATTATAAATATATATGCACCCAACATAGGAGCACCTCAATACATAAGGCAACTGCTAACAGCTGTAAAAGAGCAAATTGACAGTAACACAATAATCGTGGGGGACTTTAACACCTCACTTACACCAATGGACAGATGATCCAAACAGAAAATTAATAAGGAAACACAAGCTTTAAATGACACAATAGACCAGATAGATTTAATTGTTATTTATAAGATATTCCATGCAAAAACAGCAGATTACACTATCTTCTCAAGTGCACACAGAACATTCTCCAGGATAGATCACATCTTGCATCACACATCAAGCCTCAGTAAATTTAAGAAAACTGAAATCATATCAAGCATCTTTCCTGACCACAACGCTATGATTACAAATCAATTATGGGAGAAAAAAACGTAAAAAACACAAACACATGGAAGCTAAACAATACTTTACTAAATAACCAAGAGATCACTGAAGAAATCAAAGAGGAAATCAAAAAATACCTAGAGACAAATGACAATGAAGACACGATGATCTAAAACCTATGGAATGCAGCAAAAGCAGTTCTAAGAGGGAAGTTTACAGCAATACAAGCCTACCTCAAGAAACAAGAAAAATCTCAAATAAACAATTTAACCTTACACCTAAAGGAACTAGAGAAAGAAGAACAAACAAAACCCAAAGTTAGTAGAAGGAAACAAATCATGAAGACCAGAGCAGAAATAAATGAAATAGAAACAAAGAAAACAATAGCAAAGATCAATAAAACTAAAATCTGGTTCTTTGAGAAGATAAACAAAATTGATAAACCATTAGCCAGACTCATCAAGAAAAAGAGGGAGAGGACTCAAATCAATAAAATTAGAAATGAAAAAGTAGAAGTTAAAACAGGCACCACAGAATTGCAAAGCACCCTAAGAGACTACTACAAGCAACTCTATGCCAATAAAAAGGACAACCTGGAAGAAATGGACAAATTCTTAGAAAGGTATAGCCTTCTAAGACTGAACGAGGGAGAGATAGAAAATACGAACAGACCAAACACAAGTAGTGAAATTGAAACTGTGATTAAAAATCTTCCAACAAACAAAAGTTCAAGACCAGATGGCTTCACAGGTGAATTCTATCAAATATTTAGAGAAGAGCTAACACCCATCCTTCTCAAACTCTTCCAAAAATTTGCAGAGGAAGGAACACTCCCAAACTCATTCTATGAGGTTACCATCACCCTGATACACAAACCAGACAAAGATACACCAAAAAAAGAAAATTACAGACCAATATCACTGACAATGTAGATGCAAAAATCCTCAACAAAATACTAGCAAACAGAATCCAACAACACATTAAAAGGATCATACACCATGATCAAGTGGAATTTATCACAAAGATGCAAGGATTCTTCAATATATGCAAATCAATCAATGTGATACACCATATTAACAAACTGAAGAATAAAAACCATATGATCATCTCAATAGATGCAGAAAAAGCTTTTGACAAAATTCAACACCCATTTATGGTAAAAACTCTCCAGAAAGTGGGCATAGAGGGAACCTATCTTAACATAATAAAGGTCATATACGACAAACCCACAGCAAACATCATTATCAATGGTGAAAATCTGAAAGCATTTCCTCTAAGATCAGGAACAAGACAAGGATGTCCACTCTCACCACTATTATTCAACATAATTTTGGAAGTCCTAGCCACAGCAATCAGAGAAGTAAAAGAAATAAAATAATGCAAATTGGAAAAGAAGAAGTAAAACTGTCACTGTTTGCAGATGACATGATACTATACATAGAGAATACTAAAGATGCCACCAGAAAACTACTAGAGCTAATCAATGAATTTGGTAAAGTTTCAGGATACAAAATTAATGCACAGTAATCTCTTGCATTCCTACACACTAATGATGAAAAATCTGAAAGAGAAATTAAGGAAACACTCCCATTTACCATTGCAACAAAAATAATAAAATACCTAGGAATAAACCTACCTGGGATACAAAAGACCTGTATACAGAAAACTATAAGACACTGATGAAAGAAATTAAAGATGATACAAACAGATGGAGAGATATACCATGTTCTTGGACTGGAAGAATCAATATTGTGAAAATAACTATACTACCCAAAGCAATCTACAGATTCAATGCAATCCTTATCAAATTACCAATGGCATTTTTTACAGAACTAGAATAAAAAATCTTAAAATTTGTATGGAGACACAAAAGACCCTGAATAGCCAAAGCAGTCTTGAGGGAAAAAATCGGAGCTGGAGAAATCAGACTCCCTGAATTCAGATTATACTACAAAGCTACAGTAATCAAGATAATATGGTGCTGGCACAAAAACAGAAATAGAGATCAATGGAACAGGATAGAAAGGATAGAAAGCTCAGAGATAAACCTATGCACCTATGGTCAACTAATCTATGACATAGGAGGCAAGGATATACAATGGAGAAAAGACAGTCTCTTCAATAAGTGGTGCTGGGAAAACTGGACAGCTACATGTAAAAGAATGAAATTAGAATACTCCCTAACACCACACACAAAAATAAACTCAAAATGGATTAGAGACCTAAATGTAAGACTGGACACTGTAAAACTCTTAGAGGAAAACCTAAGAAGAACACTCTGTGACATAAATCGCAGCAAGACCTTTTTTGATCCACCTCCTAGAGTAATGGAAATAAAAACAAAAGTAAACAAATGGGACCTAATGAAACTTAAAAGCTTTTGCAAAGCAAAGGAAACTACAAACAAGACGAAAAGACAACCCTCAGAATGGGGGAAAGTATTTGCAAACGGATCAACGGACAAAGGATTAATCTCCAAAATATATAAACAGCTCATGCAGCTCAATATTAAAAAACAAACAACCCAATCCAATAATGAGCAGAGCACCTAAATAGACATTTCTCCAAAGAAGACATACAGATGGCCAAGAAGCACATGAAAAGCTGCTCAACATCACTAATTATTAGGGAAATGCAAATCAAAAATACAATGAGGTATCATCTCACACCAGTTAGAATGGGCACCATCAGAAAATCTACAAACAACAAATGCTGGAGAGAGTGTGGAGAAAAGGGAACCTTTTGCACTGTTGGTGGGAATGTAAATTGATACAGCCACTATGGAGAACAGTATGGAGGTTCCTTAAAAAACTGAAAATAGAATTACCATATGACCCAGCAATCCCACTACTGGGCATATACACAGAGAAAACCACAATTCAAAAAGACACATGCACCCCAATGCTCATTGCAGCAGTATTTACAATAGCCAGGTCATGGAAGCAACCTAAATTCCCATCGGCAGATGAATGGATAAAGAATATGTGGTACATATATTCAGTGGAATATTACTCAGCCATAAAAAGGAACAAAGTTGGGTCATTTGTAGAGACGTGGATGGATCTAGAGACTGTCATACAGAGTGAAGTAAGCCAGAAAGAGAAAAACAAATATCGTATATTAACGCATATATGTGGAACCTAGAAAAAAGGTACAGGTGAACCAGTTTGCAGGGCAGAAATTGAGACACAGATGTAGAGAACAAAAGTATGGACATCAAGGGGGAAAAGTGGCGGGGGTGGTGGTGGTGTGATGAATTGGGAGATTGGTATTGACATATATACACTAATATATATAAAATGGATAACTAATAAGAATCTGCTGTATTAAAAAATAAATAAAATTAAATTAAAAAAAAAGGACTTGGAGAACTGGTTTGGCAAACAGAATACAACCTTTGCTGGCAAGTGCTGACTGAACCTGAAAGTAAGTGTCATCTCCCCAAAATTCTGTCCCTTAAGTGGACACTGCCTCTCTCAACTGCCCAAGGGAAGCCCAGAGGTAAGAGTCAGGCTATGAATGAATGATGGACGATGAGCTGCCCAGAGAGCAGAACTGAGTCTGACCAAGTATCAGTTCACTTCAGACACAGGGAGCCTTCAGAGTCCTCACCAGCAGAGGCAAAGCCAAGTTGTGTGGGGGCAAGAGACTTATACAATTTTAGGGCCCTCTTGTACTTAAAGTGCAAATATATATGCAAACTTAGATCCTGGAGTGGATGCTTATTATTTATTTATTTATCATTTTTTTGTTGCTGTTGTTGGCCATGCTGCACAGTCTTGTGAGATCTCAGTTCCCCAACCACTGATTGAACTCGGGTCACAGCAATGAAAGTCCAGAATCCTAACCACTAGGCCACCAGGGAACTCCTTGGATTTTTTTTAAAATGACAAAAATATCATAAAACATTTGAAATTTTAAAAGAGATAAAGAAAGTACATTTTCTTCTGCTTTACATTTTTGGCTTCCATTAATCTCCTTCTTTCCCTTGTATTTGAATTTTGGGTGTGATCCATAATTCTGTAAGAATTTAAAAAATCCTCCAAAATCAATGCATTTTACTACTGCTGCTATGTTGTATTGAGCCACACCACTGTATAATCAAATTATCCCATACTCTATAGGTCAACTCTTCAATGAATGTGTATAGTTTTTCACTGAAACATTTATTTCATCAGCTGTTTCACTGGGTTGGTGGCATTGTATGTTGTTTCAGCTAAAAATTCTAGACTTGGTTGAGACGAGAGACTTTGGCTACATCAATACTTGATCCAGAACTTGGCACACATAATACCTGCAATGTTTTGCACAAATATGGCTGCTGGTCATTCTGCTAGAGTTTTGTGCCTTACAGACACAATTCTAGTAAAGTCTACTTTGCAGTTTCCACCATGAAAGAAAACAATAGGCAGTGAGTTTGTAAATGTACACACAGCACTTTTGAGTATGTTCCTGAGAGGTTCTGTTTTCACAAGTGGTTGAGGAGAATCAAATATTTTCACACCGCATGTTTGGAAGAATCCACTGCCTGCTAGCTTTGGCTCTGTGTTCTCCAAATCATGTTTCTCCTCCACCAAATGTGTAATTTTGGAGGCATTCTTATTTCAAGATATAACCCCTGCTCCTGCATGTTCAGGTCACGAGTCTTGGTGAGTGGGCACTTGGGCAGCAGGAGAATTTCTAGAAGCTATTCCTACAGCACACAGCTAGCAGATCCTTGTAAACAGAAATACAGCCCACTAATCCCAGTGTACCCCCAACTCTACTGCCCTGTAGCCACATCCCAATGGCCACTCCAATGTCTGCAGACAGGAAAGGTGATGTGGTAAGGGCATGCTGGAGTGGAAAGAAACAGTGGCTTAACCGTTGCAGTTACAATGTTTTCTGTGAATTGTATAAAAACATACCACAAATGCAATCCTCAAGAAACCCATGAATTATTTAAGTAGGGAACAAGTGAAGAGTTAGAAAATATTGGAGGAACCGTCGAGATTGTTTGGGGCTTGATCTCGTGGTGCGCTTTCAGAGATCATGTGGGAGAGGGAGAGAGAATGTGATTTTACATCATGAGATAGAGGCTGGACCCCAACTTCCTGTGAGACCTGGGCAAATCGATTCCCTCTCTGCCTCTCTATTTCCTGGTGAGTAAAACCAGGCAGTAAGAATGTCAGCTCCATGTACCTCCTCCAGTTGTTGTGAGGACCAGACCCCTGAGCACAGCAGGAAGTGCTTTGTAAACCACACTGTGTTCTAGAGAACTGAGCTATTATTGATGCTCTCAAGTTCAGGGGAAACCTGGAAATCAGCCTCCGTAGAACGCATTTCATCACTGCACGCCAACCAGGAGGGCAACCTCGATTCCAAGAGGGCACTTGTCTGAGTGCTTCCATTTGCAAAATCCCTCTTCATTTTTCCATTGCTCATTAATGCAGAAAAAATGTCTGAGCACCTGCTCCATGCCAGATGCTGGCATTACAGAGGTGAAGAGGCCGATGAAGTCCCTGATCTCATTTAAGTCATGGAAGTAAACCTGGAGACAGAGGAGACCAGATTGGACCAGCCCTTCCTCACTGCTTGGCAGTCATGGACTGGAGTCTGTTCTGCCATGAGCCTGATTCAAAGATAGAACAAACCACAACCACTGCTGGATCTGGGCAGGTCCAGATCCATCCTGATCTTCAAGCCAGGCTCCTTGTTGTGGTGGTGGTTACTGGTGGTGTGGTGATGGTGGAGGTGGCTGTAGTTGTTGATGAGGTTGTTGTGGCTGTTAGTTATGGTGGTGCCCTTACCGAGACCAAGTTCCTAATGCTCACCGCACAACAGGCCAATAAATCAAGAGACGCATGGTTGGGGCAAGGAATAGTGACTTTAATCAAAAAGCCAGCAGACTGAGAAGATGTTGGACTAGTATTCCAAAGAACCATCTTACTCGAGTTTGAATTCAGGCTTCTTTTATACTAAAAGGGGAGAGGGTGTTGGTTGTTGCAGACTTCTTGGTGCCAGAATCCTTTGTTCTTGCAGCTGTCCACAGGTCAGGTCATGATGTTCCTGTAAACCTCCAACAAGACAAATGTTATTCTCTGTTCTACAACCTTTTATCTCTATATGAATGGAAAAATGTTACACCCTTCAAGGTCAGAGCCTTGAGAAGGGGCTGTCCTGTATATTTCAGACTCTAGGCAACATTCTTAACTTGTTACAAAGCAACAGAATACAAAAATTAAAGTGAAAGAAACAGATCCACTGTGGAGTCAGATTTGTTCTTCCCTAAGACAGTGCTTGCTGTTATGATGATTGGTGTCATGGTGATTGTTGTTGTGGTGGTGGTGTTTGTAGTGGTTGTTTTTGATGTGGTGGTATTTGCAGCTGTTGATTTTTTGTGGTCATTGTAATTGTTGTTATGGTGGTGCTGGTGGTGGTGGTTGTGATTATTGTTGCATAATATTCTTATGGTCCCGGTACCAGTTGTGATGGTTGTAGTTGTTGCCATGGTGATGGTTATGGTTGTTCTTACAGTGGTTGTGGTTATTGTTGTTGATGTTACTGTTGCTAGGGTGGTGGTGGGAGTTGACATTGTTGTAATGGTAGTGATGGTTGTAGTTGTTCTGATGGTGGTGGTGATTATTGTTGATGTTGTGTAAGTGTTGGTGATGCAGTGGTATTGTTGGTGCTGATAGTTGATGGTGTTGTGGTTGTTGTATTGGTGGTGGTTGTGTTGTTGACAATGTTGTGGTGGTATTAGTGGTGTTGGTAGTTGGTTGTGTTACAGTATTGCAATGGTGGTGGTGGTGGTAGTGATGTCACTGAGGTGGGGGTGATGGTTGCAGTTGTTCTTATGGTGGTGTTGGTGGTGATTGTGGTGGTGATTGTGGTGGTGGTGGTTGTTGGTAAGTGGTAGTGTTGGTGTTGTTGGTGGTTGATGTTGTAGTTAGGATTACTGCAATGGTGGTGGTGGAGGTGGTGGTTGCAGTTGTTATGGCGGTGTTGGTGGAGACTGTTGTTACAGTGGTGGTTGTGTTGGTACTTGGTAGTATTGCAGTGATGGCGGTCATGGTGGTGGTGAGTGTTGTGATGTCACTGTTGTGGGGTTTGAGGGGGAAGTTGTTAATATCTGGACTGTATCTGTTTCCAAGTGCATTCACTGTGGCCTCCTTTCCAGGATAGCCACACCGACTTACTTTAATTATTGATGGAGAAGTTAATTAAAACATGGAGCTTCTGCAAACCCCAAAATGCTAGCCTTCAAACATGCTTTCCTTGCCATTTATTATGACCTTCTGTTCACGGGCTGTGATCCAGCCTTCAATCTTTGTGACAACGTTCTGATCCCAGCCAATTTAAATAATTCTGCTAGTAAAAATTCCACAAGATGCTATCAAACATTTTATGAGTCTAAATATATAGCACCAACTGTGCCTAATCATCTTTTCTTTTTTTTTGAAATCCTATTGGGAGGAAACTAGTGATAAAGAATGTCTGGCGTAATTTGCTCCTTTGAGTCTCTCATTATTATTCAGGATTCCCGAATCTTCCATTTCCTCTCCTAATTTTTCCATTGTTTTATTTTCTTGAAGATAATCTGCTACGTGACATCTGAGAGCAGATTTGTTCAGCCTTTGATGAACATGGGGCTCCTGCACATGACCCTTTATTCACCAGCTCACTGTGGTCTCTCACCGTTGGCATCTCCAGGGGTGTCGCAGTATGAGGACTTGTGCTCTGATCCAGCTGCCAACTGCTTGACCGTGAGCTGGGGATTATGTGCTGAGTCTTGGTTTCTTCAACTATAAGTTGGGGATCATCATGCCAACCTGCAGGGCTGTCCTGAGGATGAGCCGTGATCTGGACGCTGAGCTCTCAAAGCTGAGCCTGGCCCAGAGGAGCAGCCCCTTTGGCAACAAGGCCCAGTGCCCTCTAAACAACAGAACTGAGCAGTCACTTCTTCACTGGCCAGCACCTCCCTCCTTAGGGACCTCTGGCCAGACGGGCCACCGTCGGGTGCATGGGCATGGCCCTACCTCCTCCATCCCCGGGCCTTTTCGACACACACCTGACACACAACTTGGAAAACAGCAAGAACGCAGCGGCCAGTCCTTGCCCTGGAGAAGCCCGTGTTCTGGTAGAGAAGTGAGGAGAAGCAGGGCTGGCTTCACAACCTGCAAAGCTCAGGGCAGAAGGAAAATACGGAGTCCTTAATAAATTATTAAAAATTTCAAAGTAGCAGGGGATTAAACCAAACACAGGGCCCTTCTAAGTGTGGGGCCTTGTGTTTCTGAGCAAATCACATGCCCATGAAGCTGTTTCCAGGGAGAAGGGAACACCTGTCATGACAGGCCACGCTGGGCCCTTTATGTGATTTATTTTATTTCACTGACTTAAGAGCCCACCAAAGTAGGTATTTGAATCCCTCATTTATAGAAAAGGGAGACGGAGGACATAATATGTTGGGAGATTTCCCAAGCACACGTCAAAGTCCATGTTCTACTGGTTAAGCTGGAATTGGGTCTTTGGTAACACCTGCCAGCTTTCCGTGAGGAGCCCCAGGCAACGTGGAGAAGGAGACAGAGCATCCTCTCAAACAGCCTTGCTCTAGGCCCAGATCTGCCCTGACTGTTCAATGCAGAGTTTCTGGGTCCAGGGTTCAAATCCCATCTTTACCTTCTACTAGCTGGATGACACTGAACCAGTCATTTAAACCCTCTGGGCCTCAGTAGCCCCATTTGTGACACAGACAATATTGTACCTGATGATGTTAGGATTGCGTGAGTGAAGAGAAAAAAACATTTAGAATTGTGCCTGACATATTAGAAATTCTGTCCTTGTGTTACATAATAATAACTCACGTGGATTTGGGATAAAAAGCAGGCTTTGTTTTGGCAAATGGAAGGAGGTGGCTACCTGCATGACTCTAGTGGGAAGATTAGAAGGTTGGGAGAGTGTGTGGCACACACACTTACCTCTGGGACTTACACCAGTGGCAGTTCTCAGGCCTTTGGACTTGAAGTGAATTATATCACCTGGTTTTTCTGGGTGTCCAGCTTGTGGATGGCAGACTGTGGGACATGGTCTTCATCACCATGTGAGCCAATACCTACAATAAATCTCCTTATATATATAATGTATATTTTCATATATAAATAATATATACATGTATGTGTGTGTGTGTGTGTGTATATATGTCTCCTATTGGTTTTCTCTGGAGAGCTCTGACTAATCCGAGCCCCTATGTCATTGTTCAGCTCCGGGGACAGAAGTTGTGTTTTCTGTGTTCATTGTTATTTCCCCAGCACACAGAACGGTGCCTCGCGGGAGCTCAGGAAACATTTATGGAATGAATAGGTGAACAGGTGGCAGAGACAGTAGGCTGCCCTGTGCCATGCCTGGGGACCGGCTAAGGGGGTCTTCAGTTCTCCAGCAGACCTGCTCCATATCCCAGCTTGAAGAGCGTGGCCCCAGGGTAACTCTGCAGCTAAAGGGATGGAGCTTATGTCCCATGAGACAGACACCCCACACACACTGCATGTCTTCTGGGTATGTTTCTTCCCTGGAATCTTAAAGAACAAGGGAAACTCCAATGATCTTTCCCTGGTCCCAATGTTGTGAAGACCCAGGACTCTGGCCCACATGTGCCTAAGACATGGACAATGTCTTTGACTGGAGGGACACACCCTTAGCACTAAATCTGCCATCGACCCCTGTGGACTGGAGATCAAAGTTTGGGACTAGATCACAGAGCACAGATGAACATTTAGTTACATTCTCATTACGTGTCATTGTCTGCACATGTTTTCATAGACTCTGTTCTATGGGGACAAAACTGACTTTTTTTTTTAATCTCTCTATTCCCAAGATCTAGAGAGATATGGCTCCAGGTATGGTCATACGGACTGAGAGTCTATGGAGCTGGGAGGTGTTACGTGGTGAAATGTCCCCCCCAAAAGATGCTGAGGTCCTAACCCCCAGTGCCTATGAATGTGACCTTATAGAACTAGGGTCTTTGCAGGTGACCAAGTTAAGATGAGGTCATTAGGGTGGGCCTTAATCCAATATGACTCATGTCCTTATAAAAAGGAGAAATTTGGATACAGAGACACACGCAGAGGGAAGAGGCCGGGTGATGATGAAGACAGAGACCAAGGTGATGCATCCTGATCTCAGCCTTCCAGCCTCCAGAACTGAGTCAAAGATTTTGTTGTTTAAGGTCCCCATCCTGTGGTGCTTTGTTACAGCAGTCCTAGCAGGCCAGCACATGAGGGGTGACACTTACTCATGCTGTTTGCCAAATATTTCTGGTTCTTCTCTTGGGCATACAGCAGGGCCACTGTTCCCTCATCCTTTTAAGTTCAGGGTGACCATAGGACTTGCTTGGCCAAGGCATGTAGGCTGAGAAGTGTGTATAAACTCTGGGGAGATGCTCCCAAACCCACGTGTGACTCACCACATTCCCTCTGTCTGCTTCCGGGATTATGGGAGCTGTGCTGGGATGAAGACTCTCCAGCTTCCCTCCCTGAAGGGTGACAGTTATCACGGGCACTCTACCATCCTGCAACAGGACTTTAATGTATGAAAAAGAACTTTGGTTATGTCACGCTACTGAGATTTGGGGGCTACTTGTTACAGCAGCATAACCTAGCCTATCCTAGCTGATACAGGTAGAATGGCAAGAAAGAAGGGAAGGAGGGAGGGGAGAAAGGAAGAAGCCTGTTTGCTGGATGATGATGCATTTCCCTCCTAGAAAAACTGAACTCTGGGGTTTCCATTTGGCTGCCAGATGTGCCCATTAACTTCAGCTATGATCCTGTTGGTTTAGACTAAGAGTGCATGCGTGCATACCACATATGCATGCATGTTTACATTGCTATTTGCATGCACACACGTGCATGTTACTAGTCACGCAACTCCCTTTGGAGCCCACTTTGAAAGCCGACAATGCACCTGTGCTCAGGGGACAGAGTGCATATTAGTCAAGTCAGAGACACTTTCTGTGAGCATCTGAAACGAGGTACCTTCCTCCCACTCCAGATCCAGAGCCTCTCACCTGGGGCTGAGCTGAGCTCCCAGTAAAGAGCTAATGTTATAGAAGAGCTGGTGTCAAGGTAATTTGTCATAATAAGCCTTTTCCACCTGCGATCTCCCTCAGCAGAGTTTTGAAATATGGCAGAAACTCATTTAAGGCAGAAGAATGATAACAGACCCAGAGCTCAAGAAAACCAAATACCTTTGAGCAAAATCATTCTTCATCAGAACCAACCCATTAAAAAACAAAACAAACAAACAAACAAAAAAAACGGTGTGCCTAGTTCTATGTAGGGCATTTGCATATTTTTCAAGTTCTTAGCAGAGAAAAATCACAAGGTGTCAGGATAGGAACCTCAAGACAGCTCCCATTCCCTTCAAAATGAACGAGAGATGTCATTTTTAATGAAGGGAGAAGAAAGATGTCTTTAATCCTCCCACCACTCTCCCTCCTCCGCCCACAAATTGGGAGCCCTCTCTTTGCAAGCTGCTGCAGAGAAAGGAACAAGGAAATGGCCCAGGTTGGTTTGAGTGGGGCTTATTAGTCTTTTCAAACTCAACAGCCAACTGCCTTGTGTGGCCGGCAGTGAACTGGACGTTGATTCCGCAGAACGACATCTCCTGATCTTGTAGGGTTCTGCGGGTGCTGAGGCTTCTCTGAGCCAGCCCAGCATCAGGCTTTAAATCAGCAGCAAGACCAAAGGGCAAGTGGCTGCCCACCAATATGGCTTCCAGAGGGTTGCTCCTTTCAAAAGAAATAGTTGATTTTAAGCCTCTGTTCACACTGGAAGCTTTTTAAGCCAGAGGGACTTTACAGGACAGACTGTGGCAGGCAGAATTTGAAGATGGCCTTCAGGGTCCCTGGTCCCTGCTCTGCATACCCCTCATAATTCCCTTTGCTTGAGTGTGGGTGGGCCTGACCTAATCAGGTGAGCCCTTTGAAAAGTCTAGGAATCAGAGAGAAAAAGAGCCAGAGAGACCCAAAGCCACAGAGATGCTCTCCTGTTGGCCTTAATGGAGGACGCTGTCTTGTTGTGAGCCACGTGGCAAGGAACCATAGATGGCTTCTAGGAGCTGAGAGTGGTCCCTGGTTATGAGCCTCAGTCCCACAACAGCAAGGAACTGAATTCTGTCAGAAGAACATGAGCTTAGAAGAGGACCCTGAGCTCCAGAAAGGAACCCAGCCATGCTGGCACCTGGATGGCAGCCTTGAGAAACCCTGAGAGGAGAGCCCAAAATTTTCTCTGAAATCTGGTCATGTGGTGATAATGGAAATATTCGATTTCAATGTGGGAAGATAGCATGTGGAGTGGCAGCCCACTTCCTGCATATCTGAGAGTTGGGGTTGCCCAAAGCTAACACCAGAGGCAAAGGCATAGCACAAGTCCAAGGCTGCAGGCAGGGCAGCATAATCTGACTGTGGTTAGAGAGGTAGTCCCAAGATACTGAACATCTTGTTCAGTTTTTCTTTGTTTTCAGCTTCCATCTTGATAAAAAAAAAAAAAAAAAGCCAACTTTAGATTTCACATTCTATTTAAGTTGTAAAAAATGAGAAAATATTGAATCAGTTAAGATTCTTTCTATTGAAAGTGACAAAACTTGATAGAAACTGTCTTAAGCAAAAATGTGAATTTATTGGCTCATGCAACTGAAAGTCTTGGCATGTATTCAACTTAAGGCATAATTATAACCAAGACACAAACAAAGCTCTCAGAGCTTTCATCTCTTAGCCCTGCTTTCCTCTGTCAGCTTCAACTAGGGAGTTCTGGCTCTCCCATCGTGGTGGCAGGATGGATGAGCTGGCTCCAGCCTCACAACCTCTCACACTGAGATGGACAAGAAGAATGAGAGTCTTTACTGTAGGTAGATCCTGGCGCCTGGCCATTCACTAAGTCCATGTTGGTGGTTAAGAACTCAAGCTCTGAGTGACTTCTTGGGTTCACATCTCTGCTCTGTGTCTTTGGGCAAGTTACTAAACCTCTCTGGGCTACATCTGTAAAAAGGGATGGTACATACTATGTAGGGTAGATGTGAGGCTTAGATAGGTTTGTGCAGACTGAGTGCTCAGGGTAGTATATGCACATAGTAAGAGCTCAGCAAATGTTAGCTACTGTTGTTATATTCCTGCCTTGAATCTGTCAGAGGGCAAGGAGAGGAATGACCTGGACTGATTGCTTGGGCTGGGGTCCTGTGCCCCTGCAGACAACCTAGATGGAGAGAGGAGAAAGGGCAGACCCCCACAATAAATTTATGCTATCCTGGGGGGAGACATACCCGTGTTGTAACATTATGACATGGGGGCGGGGATGATCTGGAATGGTGCCAGCTCAACTCACTGTAATTCTACTGACTGCATGTCACTTTCTCTCCCTCTGGTCCTGGAGGAAGAAGCACTCATCCTGTGTAAGAACTGTCCAGAGGGCGCTGAGAGGTCAAACTCTCCACCCTGTTAACCAGTGACAAACACAGCATAATGTTCAAAACTCTCCAAGCTCAAGAGCATCCCCTGAGCTTGGCTTCCATGGAGACTGCTTCCACCCCTGGGGAATCTATTCAGAATAAGGGCTTCTGAATTATGAAGCTAAGGATGTGAAACAATTTCCACCCAAAGGAAGCTGACAGTCAGCTCATGAGGTGACTCACAGGGCAGGAGTCAGGATCGGGGGATGGAAGTGAGGTTGGGGTGGGCAGGGACACGGGCTCTGATGCTTGTAACTAGAAACTTCTGGAGGAGAGTTATGTAACGTCCTGAGCCTCAGTTTCCTCATCTGTAAAAGGGGACAGTACCCCTTACCCCGCTGAGTTGTTGTAAACCTGACAAGGTGGCATGTCACCTGGGCTTAGTGAGCAGCAGTCTCTGGGGCAGTGTAAATGTGTAGGGTTGAAGCACATCTCAAAGCCTGCATTAGGAATAATCTTGACCTGTCCATTGGTTCACTTATGAAAAATGGTACCATGCGTGGGTCTGCCTAAGACTGGGGCCCCCAGGATGCATCTCCCCCATTCAAGCCTTCCAACCACAGTGAACTAGGGGATGGATCTCTGTTCTGAACTCTATTTTCAAGTTAACTTTAAAATCTATCCTCACAGAGGGCTTTACCTATGAGGAAAGTAGTGTTAACAAAACCCTCTCAATTAGACCAGACTGCAGAAGAAGCCATACAAATAATCCTTCCCCAAGGGCACCCGATGCTGCTATGACATCATGGTCCCAAGTGTGCCCAGCAACCACCAGCTCAACAAACAGGTCATGGGCACCAGGGCTTCTAGATAAACTTGCTCATTGCTCTTACTGTGGCTTTTAGCCCCATGAATCCATCTCCCCTCTGCAGGATAATCCCACACTCTGATCACTTGGAGGGTCTCCTTCTTGGCTGCTTGTAAGGCTGGTCTTAATTATCTGGGGGTGTGGGTCTTGGTCAGGCTGCTTAAACTCTCTGGGCCTCAGTTTCCCCAACTACAGGCCAGGGAGGAAGCCAAGGTCATCTCTCAGGGCTGTTAGTGCAACTGGGGCCAGCAAAGGAGCCAGCTCATCAATCCATCAAGTCTGCAGAGCCAGCAGTGACACAAGCTTCCTCCTCATCCTCTGCCTCCTCTTCTTAGCCTGTGGGACGGATTTGAGGGTAAATGAGATAACCTAAGTGAAAGATCTCTGTAAACCAGCAGTCCCCAACATTTTTGGCACCAAGGACCGGTTTCGTGGAAGACGATTTTTCCACAGAGGGGAGGGGTGATTCAGGCGGTAATGAGAGCATGGGGAGGGATGGGGAACAGCAGATGCAGCTTCCCTCGCTCGCCGCCACTCACCTCCTGCTGTACGGTCCTGTTCCTAACAGGCCGTGGGTGGCTCGGGGGTTGGGGTTACCTACTATAAATGAAAGAGTTCCACGATGTTCCGTCCCTGGCATCCATATTATATTCAAGGGCTGCTTGATGACCAATGAACCACAGCACAACAGATTCTCTCCCCAGCAGCAATCAAGCGGAGACAAAAGAGGGGAGGTCGCAATCCAGCTTCCCCAAGTTAGCTTTCACTGATAGATGCGCTATTTTCCAATCTTTATTTTTCCATCAAAAGAAAAATGGTCCCACCCCGGAACCTCACTCCAACACATTGAAAATACGCTCAGCGTGGATGTGCCTTCGCAGCGAGGCTGTGTGCTCGTTTGTTTCCTAGAGAAACAGCTTTCATGAACCAATTGGAGGAGGGTGATATGATGGTGGCACAAATTCGCAGCTCATTAAACCATCCACATAGAACACAGTGTGGACCAAACCTCTCCCCGAAGAGTCCAGTGTGAAAGAATAAGGAAGACACAGCCCACATCAGGCCAGATGCGGAATCGCAAACCAAGAGCACACAGCGCAGGAGGTGCTGATTGAGATCTGCGGTGCGGCCCTGTGTTGGCGTAAATTCTGTAATTGTTAATCAGACGGGCATTATCATCCCTGATGACACCCCATTCACCGCCGAGAATCCAGAGACGCTCACCTGTGTGCTCGCTATTACATCTTTTGCAGCACAATGCATCCTGAAATTATAATTCCTAGTAACGACCCTGCATTTTTATCCCCTCTGCCTGCACGCATCACCAAGAAACACACGAACCTTTTCAGATGTAAAATAACGTAGAAGAAAACCATGCTTATTGTGGGGTTTCAGATTGATGGTAATTAGGACTCCCTATGTCCTCTATTAATGCATGTTTATAAACACGCCAAGAGCTTGCCTCCTGTGGTGCCTGCAGGAAACAGGGACTCGGTCCTGATGAAACCACTTTGAGGCTCGCTCTTTGGAACCAAAGCCAGTCATCTGAAAGAGGCTCACCACTCCTCTCTGACTCAGGAGGGTCTGTTGTAGGTCCACCAGATCTGAGAGCGAAGATCGAGGCAAACACGGACCTAGAGTCTCAGTGTTGTGTGGGCGTGTCGTGGTCACCGGCTGACTCAGAGACGTCTAAGAGTTTCATCCAAGATACAATTTCACCCTCAGCCTGAAAAAAGGCATCTCAAGGGCCCGATACTGAAGAGTGATAAGGATCTGAAGGAAGGTCCTCCTAAACTGCTGAACTTGGAGCAGCTCACTGAAACCCGTTTGCTTATTTAGGAAAGGTATCCGTCAGGGTTCGACCAGAGAAATGGAACCAGTAGGAGGTAGAGCTACATCTCCATCCATATCTGTAGCTACACCTCTCTGTCTCTATCCAGATTCTTATCTATGCATCTATATCCACATCTGTGCAGATACCTATATCCACATCCTTATCTAGATACAGATAGAGGTGTATAAAGGTATGGATATGGACACGGAGATATATTTTATATCTCTAAAAAAGATATATTGATAGACAGATATGTAGATAGATTGATATTTATGTTTCTGCATTAGTCAGTTCAGGTTACTATATATAACAAAATATCACAGACTGGGTGGTTTATATACAACAGAAATTTTGTTCTCACATCTCTGGCAGCTGGAAGTCTACTATTGGGGTGCCAATGTGGTCGGGTTCTGGCGAGAGCCCTCTTCCAGGCTGCAGATGACTGTCCATTCCTGCATCCTCATGTAGTGGAAGGCGGGAGAACATTCTCTGGGGTCCCTTTTATAACAGCACTTATATCATTCATGAGGGCTTCACCTTCATGATCTAATCACCTCCCCAACCCCCCATCCCCACCCATACCATCACATTGGAGGATAAACAGGTATTATAGCTCTATAGCTATATCATAATATCTATCTATATATCTATATCATAAGATCTATCTTGTGTATATGTACCATAAGATATAGATATAGATATCTATATAGATCTAGACATATTATATCTCTCTATCCATGTCTATAGATCATATTTTTATACCTATATCCATATCAATATCTATATATCATATCTCTATATCTATATCCATATCTATACAGATATCTATCTCTCTACTCTCTCTATATCTTTGTCTATCTATATATGATTTCTATATTGATTATCATATATGTACATCATATATGTATATCTCTATCTCCATATATATATATATGGATATGTATATAGAGATCTATGTCTATCAATAGATATAAAAATAGAGAAAGATCTGTATGGAGATAGAGATAGAGAAATGGAGAAATATATGGATATACATGTATACTATGAGGTTTATTTCAAGGAATTGGCTTCTGCCATGGTGGGGCTGGCAAGTTGAAATTAGTAGGCGGCCATCAGGAAGGGCAGGTGGGGACTCTCAGGTGGGAGCTGATGCTGCCGTCCACAGGCAGAGCTGCTTCATCCTCAGGGAAGGCTCAGTTCTGTTCACAAAGGCTTTCTACTGATTGGACCAGGCCCACCCAGATTACAAGGATAATCTCCCTGACCAAGAGTCACCTCACTGTAGATGTCAATCACATGTACAAAATGCCTTCACAGCAGCAGCTAGATTCGTTTTGGCTTGAATCACTGGGAACTCCAGCTTAAAACTGACCATCAAACTGACCATCACAGGAATGAATAGAAGATCTCTCATTCCACTGGAGAGGGTGGTAGGTGCGTTGGGAAGTTAAATATGGGAAAATAATTTGGGGAGGAATTTCCATCAACTATACAGAGTATTGGGTGTGTTATGGGTGTCTCACTAAATCAACACCAGCCATCTAGGAGCACGCACCCATGCACTAGCCCATGAACCATTACTACCCATGTACCAGGCACTAGTTCACGGACCCACACACTAGCCCAGGCACCCACACACTATCCCGTGCACTCATGCACTACTCCATGCATCACACATTGGTCCATGCACCTAGCCCATGCGCTAGCCCATGAACCACATAGTTTTTGCACCATGCACTGATCCATACACCATATACCCATGCACCATGCACTAACCCATGCACCAGCCCATGCACCCATGCACTGGCCTATGCACCACTATCTCTGTCCTCCACCCTTGTGGGCTTGTCTTATTGAACCATCCACAACTCTAGGAGGGAGACCCCATTTCATCCCCACTTTCCTGATGCGAAAACACAGGTGAAGTGGTGTCTCCAGGGTCCTATGATTAACTCATGACAGAGACAGGATTTGAGCCTAGGATCCCTGGCACCTGAGTTTTTAATCCCTCTTTCACAAGATTTCCCAGCGACCTTTGCATTTTGAGACAATCCTGTATTATTCTTGAGAGTCAGCACTGATGTTGCCAATGACCCACCTGTGATATTTTGACGCATCATTTTGCCTCTCCAAGCCTGTTTCGTCATATGGAAAGTGGGAGTGTGGTCCCCATTTTAGGCCGTCCCTATTTGCTAGATGGCTTGAAGGTTTAGGAGGCATCAAGTGTGTAGATATAGTTCTGTAAACTGTGCAAAATGGGAGGGATTCTTTTTCCTTAATTCTTACCTGAATAATTTTACTAACTACTACATCTGTGTTCAGCTTGGCTTGATGAATCGCCCTGTGTAAACAGGCAACAATAGTTCCACAGAACATGAGTGTGATTTAAAAATGCCAACTCTAAAATGCATTTATTTTCAGCCAAGTTTGGAGAGAAGTCCTCCACCATTCACTTTTTTTCTGTTGGCTCTTTCCCTCTCTCCCCCTCTCCTAGAATGGGGGGCTCTGGAGATGCCCGAGCAGAGCCTGATGGCCTCTGTTACAACTTGTCCTGGCTCACAGCCCCATTCCTAGGAATGTTCTCTGTCCAAGCTCAGCCACCTGCATCTTGCAGAGGCCCCAGAGACCCCTTGTTCAGAACCTGACCGTCCACAGGACTTGTCATGGGGGTTCTGTTCCCGCCATGCTTCAGGCAGCCCATCACCCTTGGGTTTCCTTCTCCTGGTCTTGGAGCATCCTATGTCCAAGGTTTGTGCCATTTCCTCATCTCTCTAATGGCAGTGTGCACCATCTTTCCTTCCTTCCAGGAGAACACAACCCTTATGGGTTTCCCCCTTCAAAACAGCTCAGGGTAGCATCACACATTGCCCGCCTCCACAGGACCGCTTCCCTGGGAGGAGAGGAGCCGGCATCTTTAGAAAAGAAAGAGATGCTTTCTCTTCCTGCTCCTGCTCCCTTTCCTCCTTTTTCTCTCTTCTTGCTTAGTCCAAAACACCCCTTTTTTTTGTTAGTGGGCAGATCACCCCATCACATCTTTTTGTGTAGACACACAGGCGTGGAGAGTTGAAGAGGCGAGGTTTGCTCACATATATCTCTCACGCGCAACGTTTTCGGTGGAACCTGAAAGTGAGGATGAAGCCAATTCGAGGAGTCCTCTGAGGGAGCCTGTTAGTATGGAAGCTCCAACTTGGCATCACATGGAAATACCTGCCTCCCTTGAAATCTGCCTGACAGTGATTCTCAGCAGAAAGTGTGGAGCACGGTAAAATGGGTTTTTAACTTTTATAGAGGGACCGTGATAGCCGTGCCTGCTAATTAATTATGTGCAAACACTCAGAGGGGCACCTGGTAGACAAGTCTGCAGGTAATGGCCTTTTGACAAATTCCCTTCCACTCAATTTTTTCCAGGGAAGCCTTTTTTTCAGTAAATAGAATAAGAGAAGGAGAGGCAGTTCATTTAGAGCTGGCTGCTCTGGGCACCCATTAGTGGAACCCTCACTGAAAAACTTCTCTCTCCTCCTCATTAGTGTGACGGGAACAGGACCTCGAGTGCCACCTGGCCTGCTTCGTGTGTTCAGGCAAATCCCTCAGGGCTGTCCGTCTCTAATCAGTGAAAAGCATGTCAGGAGCTCCCATACTAGCATGAGCCACTCTCCCGTGGGCTGCCATCCAAGACCACTAAGGGGCTCACCGACAGTGGCCGGTGGGGACTGGATCCCAGTTCAGTCTCTGGAAGGAGACTTCTGCAGAGCTCGGAGACACGGGACATGGAGTTTGGGTCCTGAGCCCTCCGAGGCTTCCAAGGAGACAGAGAAGAAGCACCCGGGCCCGGTGAGCTCTTGGTGCAAGGTCACCGAAGTTTGTCACCACATTAAAGGAGGAGACCAGTGAAGGCAGGGATTGAAACTTCAGGGGACAGGATGGGAATCAGGCAGAGGGAACTTCATAAATGGGGGAAGCCCTGAGGACCTGTCTGGATGGAGGTGGCTCTGTCATCAGGACCCTGGGCAGTCCCTGGTAAGGAACTTTCCAGAAGCAGACTGGGATGCACTGGGACCCTCACACCCACCCTCTAGGGTTTGGGTCCTTCCCAGCGGGGGTGAGCAGTGTGATGGCACAGCCCATGAGGACCCAGAGGCTGAGGCAGAGCAGGAGTCAGGCAGATGGGCAGGGAAGGTGGAGGCCTCTCCCCGTGCAGGGGGTCATGGGGTCAATGGCATAGGGACTTGCGGGGGCGGGCAGGGGCCTGACCTGGAGCACAGCAAACAGAGCAGTAACTCTGGGCACTCTTTCTAGTCCTTCCCTTAAAGCCCCTGGGACAGAGTGAGGGAGAGCTAATGTCTGGGAAGGGAGGCAGTGGCCCTTTGCGAACCAGTTAGCAAGATGGGGGCCATGATGGCCCCCAAAGGGTCATCGTCCCACAAGGGTCCTAAGCCTGCCTGGGCTCCTCTATGATGAACATACAAGTGGAAGACTTGGGTTATGTTGTGGGTAGAATTGTGTCCCCCCCAAAATTCACATATTGGAGTTCTAATCCTGAGGACTGCAGAATGTGACCTTATTCTGAAATAAGGTCGTTGCGGGTGTAATTGGTTGAATTAAGATGAGGTCATACTGGAGTCAGAGGCCCTAATCCAATGTGACTGGTGTTCTTATAAAAAGGGGACTTGGACACAGATGCTCAGACAGGGAGACGCCACGTGAACTTGAAGGCAGAGACCGGGTAATGTGTCCACAAGCCAAGAAGCACCGAAGACGTGGGCAGAACCTGGGGAGCTGAGCGAGGGGCCCTGGACAGATCCCCCTCACAGGCTCAGGTGATCCACCCTGGATCTCAGACTTCCAGCCCCTGGAGCTGGGAGAGGACATGTTTCTCAAGTTCAAGCAGCCCATCTGGGGGCTTGCTGGGAGCTCTGGGGGCTGATTCAGGTTAGACCTGGAACAAACCCTGAGACTCATCCTTCAGTGTTGGTGGTTGGACCACAGCTGCTGAAGGACCACACTGGGCATCACCACCCCAGTGTCCATGGGCTCAGGAGTGGCAACGAGGTCACGGGCTGGGGTGAGGGAGGAAGTGAGCAGCCAAGCCAGGATGTGGCTCTCCAGGCCTCGGGGATTCCACAGGAGGCCGTGGAATGTGGTGCATCTCCTTGGGGTTGCAGGCTCCCTCCCAGCGCTTTCCCTTTAATTCTCATCGTAATGTGGCAAAGAAAACAGAACAAGTGATCTTATGAAGACTGTGAGGGCCTCAGTCCCACAGCCACAGAGCAGAGAAGGATCCCGCCTTCTAGGGATGTGACCGCCACCCACAGTGCATCACACCCACTGCTCCGCTGGCCCTGGGTCTCTATTGGAAGGTGAGATCCTTCAAGTCAGTGACATTTCTCCAGGGGAATTTCAACTGATGAATTGTTTAGTAGGTAAAATCCACTTCCTCCATAATTGGAAACGCAAACAGAAGTGATTATAGACTGATTTCTAGCAATTTGGCAAATTTAAGGAGCGCACCAGTCTGCTGGAATGGAGGCTGGCGTTGTGGGCTTTGCCTGTTCATGGTGAATGCAGGGGCTGCGCCAGGGCTGCCCAGAAGGGTGGATCCCAGAGGGCACTGTGCTGGCCCAGCGTGGCCCTGGATGCACGATTCCACTGACAGGGAGAGGATTTTAAAACTCAGACCCAAGAACGTGGCTGCCACAGACACACAGATGGGCCATCTTCAACCACCCCGAAGACCCAGGATTTGTTACGTGTATCTCCCACGGCTCCAGCACACACACACACACACACACGCTCGCACATGTATGCACACACACACCCATGCACACTCATACACATGCACACAGACACACATGCACGCACATGCACACAAACCCCATCACACACACACTCATGCACACCCGCACTCCACACACGCTTCTTCTGTCACCCTTCCTTCCTTCGTGCTGTCTCCCCACGATATTCACTCAGCTCTGCGGGGTCAGGACCCCCTGTGCAATCACAGAGATGCAGACGTGGTGGTGGTGTCGCCTCCATTTACTGGGTGGTCCTCACATGACCAGGCTTTGTCACATCAGCTCAGTTTAGCCCTTCTCGTGGAAGGCAAGGGAATCTGTGCTTTTGAGATGCAAAGTGGCCTGTCCCTGGTCGTGCAAGCTCACTCAAGGTCATACAAGGTCGTGAATCTCCTTGTCCCAGAGCCAGTATATGTGTCAAATCAATTCCCCTTGGAGCACCCTGAACCATTGGCCTTGTTGAGTCCCTGAGCTCATCCCCACACTTGCTCTTTCAGTTTTCCAGAGAATGGCTGATGGGTAAGCCGATTCCTGCTCAGGAGTTTGGGCCCTTCTGAGTCCCACCCCACACCCTTGCTTGTACTTAGGAGGGGTCACTGAAGTTTTATATACTTGCCTTGTCAACTCCAATGGACTCTGGCAATGCCATTACTTCTGCTGTGTTTATAAGTATGAAGCAGAGGCCAGTGTCTAAACCCAAGGAATTAATCTGCAATGGAGAATTCCAAGCTCTGAGAAGATTTCCAAGGAAGTCTGGATGACAATGTTTGATTTAATGACTGCATGTCTTCTTATCTAGCTCCCAACATTGGAATACCCACTGACTGAGCCACTGGCTTCCTCTCTTGTGACTTAAAATCGATGCCTCTCCTCATCCCTCCTGCTCACTCACCCCTCCCCAGGCCTGCATCTCGGTCACCCAAGGAGGGAGTCAGCTGGAGACTCCTTAGGGAACTTCCAGCTCAGGGATTCCGAGATGGGTACTCTTACTCCAAAAGGTCCTCTCGCTGGATCTGCAAAGGTGCCAGGCCTCCGAGCAGCAGTGCTGCCCCCATATGCCCACCTGCCAAGAGGCTTACCCAGGCTTCCCCCAAAATGGCGCCCTGCATCCTTCTCCTTTCTCAACCCAAGGACGCCACCTGGAACTAACCCCAGGGAGATTAGACCCTGCCTGTCACACGTTTAGACAACAGTGTAATAAGCTTGTGTCAACTGAAGGCACAGAAGTGATTAAGAAGAGAAATTGAAGTGAGAATGACATTTAAGAGCTCTGTATTGCTAAAGCCTTGGTCCTTAGTTTGGTCTCCAGTATATATTATGCAAATCTCACTCTCTCTCTGTGTCCCTCTAATGGAAGAGTCTGGCCGGGTTTGCCTGGATTTTTAAAGTAGAAATTTAAACACCATATCTGAAGCATTTAGCCTTACTTACGGCAACACAAAAAATCCCATTATCAATTAGAACTGATAAAGTTTTATAGACTGTTCTCTTTATTAGAGCCATATTGAAGCTAATTCTAGAGAACGATTTCTTGGAAATGTCCCTGGGTTATGGTTTCGCTGACTCCATTTTGCAGAAGGTTTAAGATTCCAGCGAGAGCCAGTCTGAGCGTGGGGCAGGGCTCGCCACCGCCATCCCTGAGCGGCCTGGACGGTTGGTTGGCTCTCGCGCGGGGCTTGAAAGAGAACCACAGATGGGCCCTGTGGACAAACCAGGCCCCCAGTTAGGAGAATTACCAACCCCTTTATGTGTTTGGTTTAGGTCTTCTGTCACTGCGAGGTGCACCCCTAAGTACCTGCTGAGAGTCTGCGAAAACAGGAGGAAGCAGCATCCTTCACAACTTTACGCCAGCATCTCTGCAGCCGAGGCCTCTGCAGGACACATCAGCAAACCCACCATTCCCAGCCCTGGGAGTCCTCCGAGAGGCCCACGAGAGTCAATCTCACACCACCTGGAGCTGCCTCTGAACATCTAGCAGCTCTGCTCGCCTTCATCTCGCGGCATCTGCTCTGCACCGGTCATGCTTCCAGCTTGAAGCCATCGGGTTTTTACCCCAAATGCAAAACCTGCTGGGCCAGTGGACGGGAGCAGCGCCAAAGGAGCTGGTCTTGGAGCCAAGCCTTCTGAGAAGACCCCTTCCTCATCCGTATCTGACAACACCCAGGGGTACATCGTCCCTGGTTTCCAGGGGAGGAACTGACCCTCGGGAAGGCTCAGGGCTTGCTTGAGGTGTCAGAGCAGGACTCAGACTTGAGTTTTCTCTGCATGGAGTCTGGACTCTTCCACGGTGCCGAGATGCTGGCAGAGTCACACAGAGATGCTCCCTTTTTAAACGGAGTGTTCTGGTCATGGCATGTCTGTTCCAGTCCCAAGGTCTCGGCTGTGCTCCTGGGTGGCCCGGGCCACGTCCACATGTCTATAAATGTTGGAGCTAATGGCTTTGTCCCCACACTCCTTACATGACTGATTAGTAATTAGAACTGAGCTAAAATTAACTCACTGTCCCCAGAGTCCAGCATAGCCAGGCTGGGCTCATTGGTTGGTGGGTGGTGGGTGAGTCAGCCTCCAAGGGGAGATGGAAAGCTTAGTTCATTCACTCATTCATTCAATACACTGTCACTGAGTTCTAGGTCGATATAACCTCTGTCGTCAGGATCCCTAGAATGTGTGTAGGGTTGTCCCAACCACAGGGTAAAAGAAGGGCTGCGTCTTGATCTGGGGTTCTCCCACCTCCCCGGACCTCCCACCATCCCACCATGCAGGCAGCTCAACGGTGGTGGCTGGGAAGATGGTAGAAAACCCAACCTCCTTTAAGAGAAAAGGGAAATTTTTAAATCCGGCCAACATGATAGGATGTGCTGGGCGTGGCAAAGCCAAGATAAAGGCCCCCCTCACCCCCCCAAAGTGATGGGCTGGGGAGGAGATCCTCGAAGACTGTTTCCCAGCAAATGCTGTGGTTGCCCGAGTCCATGGTAGTTGACCTGCAGTGCCCTGCAGTGGGATCTGCATTGAGGGATGGTCTAGAGCAGGGGCCCCCAGCCCCTGGGGGCCTGTTAGGAACCAGGTGGCACAGCAGGAGGTGAGTGGTGGTGAGTGAGCGAAGCTTCATCTGCAGCTCCCCATCACTCCCCATCTCTCGCATTACCACCTGAACCATCCCTCCCCCCCCCCCCAGCCCCATCTGTGGAAAAATTGTCTTCCACGAAACTGGTCCTTGGTGCCAGAAAGGTTGGGGACCACTGGTCTAGAGACCATGCCCTCCTCTTCCTAGGTGGTCTGTGGTGCAGTTCTCTCCTTGCTGGGGTGTCAGTGGGAGACACCAGACTTTTGCTGGTGGCAGTCTTACAGGGCAGCAGCGGAAAGGAGTTTGTTATTAAGTGAAGCTGAAATCTTAAACAAGTCCCAAGGGATACGAGAGAGGAAGGGAAGAACCGGGAGTCTGGGTGACAAACTGCAGGACAGGAGGGAACGATGAGAAGGTGGCAGCCCTCTCCTGCCACAGACGTTAGTGCCCCACTTTCTCTTAGGTGTTGGCAGGGCTGATTTACCTGTGGTCAAGGTCAGCTCACTCACCAAGGCCAAAAGGGGAAAATCCACTTAGGTCTTGGCAAGTATAGCGAGAGGACACACAGTTCTTGACCATGAACCAGACAAGATCACACACCTGGAGTTTTATAGAACCAGACAAATGGAGAAACCTTCTGCAAGTGGGATGGGGGCTCAAGTTCTAAGGACATTTGTTCTAGGGGACCAGCCTGGGTCATTCCTCCAGCCTCTGGAAGCTTCCTTGGAAATTGGGGCACAGAGGGATGCCCAGTGCAAATCCCACTGCATGTTTCCACTAATGGCAAACAAAACCCCACCTTGCATCTTAGCGAATAAATTAGTGGCGAGGAAGGAACTTGGAGCCTGGGAACTTGTCTTCCCATTGATCAAGAGCTTCATCCATATTCCTAAAACTCCAGAGGTGAAGCCCTTCCATGCGATCCTTGTGAATTTTCCACCACCGCGCCCCCCTCCCCACCCCCCGCCAGGCTAAGTCTGGCTCCATCCCAACGGATTTTTGGTAGAAATCTTCAACCCCAAGTGACCAAGTTCTCTGAGCTTCTATAAGATGACAGATCATGGCCGGACCAGAGAACGAAGACCCGGTCTGTGAGAAGATGGGCTTTTTCTCTTTAGCCCAGGGGCCTGGCCTGTACAGTGTTAACATGTTCAAGGCCTATCCTCCTAGTAAACATACATCAAACTAATAAAGAAGATGTGGTACATAGACACAGTGGAATATTACTCGGCCATAAAAAAAGAATGAAATAATGTCATTTGCAGCAACATGGATGGACCTAGAGCTTATCATACTAAGTGAAGTAAGTCAGACAAAGAAGACAAATACCATATGATATCTCTTATGTGTGGAATCTAATTTTTAAAAATCAATACAAATAAACTTATTTACAAAACAGAAACAGATTTACAGATTTTGAAAACTCATTATGGTTACCAAAGAGGAAACTTCAGGAGAGGGAATAAATCAGGAGTTTGGGATTAACATATACCCACTACTTTATACAAGATAGATAAAAACAAGGACCTACTGTATAGCACTGGGAACTCTACTCAATATTCTGTGATAACCTATATGAGAAAAGAATCTGAAAAAGAATGAATATGTGTATATGTGTAAGTGAATTACTTTGCTGTACAACTGAAACTAACACAACATTGTAAATCAACTATACTCCAATAAAATAAAACAACAACAACAACAAAAACAAAAATGAACAAATAAAAAAAAGAGAGTCCAGAATTGCAAGCTTGTGGCCTTCAAGTAGCACAGAAGACCTGGGGGTGCTTCTGGGCATGGTGAAAGGGGGGAGGGGCCCTCAAGGAGCTTAGATGGGCACAAACGTCCAAGGCAAGGAGGAAGGCGGTGGAAGGCACCACACCCAGGAGATGACCCACACATGGCCCAGAAGCCGGGGTAAAAGGGGTGAGGGAGCCATGTTCAAACCCGATTCATCACTTGTAGGTACAACAGCAGCTCTCCCATCAGCCAGCGGAGGACGGAACAACAGGGATGCAGAGATTCCATGTGGGGACCCAGTGGAAGTTGCGTTGCCCAAAGATTGAGGGTGGAAATTCAGGGATGACAGAGAACAGAGCATCTCCACCTTAATTATCGTCCCCAGAACCCCAAGACCAAAGACGCCACATCTGCCCCTTTTCATTTAGAGATAGTTTCAGAGACCAGATCCTAACAGGTGAGTTGGAAAGATGCCTTTGTAGGTCTCTCTAATGAAGGCGCAAAAAGGTGTTTTTATTTAGAAGTGTGGCTCGTCTGATCAGGCCACGGAGGGCCTAGAGGGGGCGGGCAAACAGGGCAGCATCTCCCCTAATTACTACTTTTGCTCCTTTTAAGCTGCAGGGACTTGGCGCCGGGACCCCGCCTTCAAGCGAAGGTCAGAACCTTCAGTCCTAAGGGCCTCCCAAGATGTACCTGGCAGGCCAGGAAACTCTAATGAGTTTGTGTTGTTCTGTCTTATTCACCAGGAACAGAAGGCATTTCAGTCTCTTCTTTGGGGGTGGGATGATTTGCTTCCACATACCTCCCAGGGGTTCCAAGATGCTCCACAGACTGGCTTCCCAATGTGTAGATGTGGGGACACTGGCTGACCTTCTCCCCCAGAGTTGTGTTCCTTTATGTTGATCCCAGGCCATCCGAGAAGTGTGTGGTCAGCCCTCTCTCTGAAGGGGTGTTTGCGAGATGAGTGACCATGGGGAGGGTCAGGGGAGACTCTTCCTCGGGGTCAGCATGAGAGCATCAAGGAGGCACCATGGAGATGGGGGTGGGGATGGAGGTAGGGCAGCGAGACCTTCTCCTAATTTGACTCAAAGGCCTGGGGAAGAGTATGGAAAAGCCAGTTCATCCCCCATGCAGACACACTTCCGCTGGCTCTTTCCAGACATCCAGCAGGAAAGCAGATTAGAGAGAGGCCCCCCTTCCAATATCGCAGGCCAAGGGAGCCTAGGCAAGAAGCCAGAAAGAGGACCCTGGAATTCGGGGGCACAGGGCAAGCCCAGGGCCTCTGCCTTATGGAGCTTTGAGGGTGAGATGCTTGCTCCACAGGCGAATGGATTAGCCGTGCCTTTCTTGTTGTTTTAATTTCACTTATTTAAAATGTGGACTGATGGGCCCAAAACATGTTACCCTAAACTATGGCACCTTGAGATATTGAACATTTAAACTGAAGAGATTTGAGAAACGGCAGGGGCAGGAAGGATTCTCTGACCTCCCCCTCAAACAGGTCAGGAGGCCCTCCTGTGAGAGGTGTCCTCCGAGGCCCAGAGGACAAGAGTATCCTCATCTCCAAGACAAAGAGACGCTGAGACGAATCTGAAGGTACATGATTCTCTAGGTTCCCCTGTTGGTTCCCTCCCCTGAGCTCAGAGCCCTTCGTTCCATCGTGATTTTCATGACTTTCCCTCCTTCCTCAAACCTGTGTTCGATGCTCAGCCATCACCACTTACGTAGGTCTTCATTTCCTCATGAAGTCTGTCATGTCAAGCAATGCCTACATTACGTACATTTGTCTAGTTTTCTCTCGCTAATCTGCCTTCCGTTACAGACCCCAGCCGAGAACCTAAAAGGATAGCAGGAAATATTTTGTTTCCTCCCCTACAGGGCTGCGTATTCCCTCCTCACTGGTCATTTATTCTCTTAAATAATTTTGTTGGCTCTGTCTCTCCTACAGCTGGCACGGCTGCCACTTTTTCTCAAGGAGAAGGACCAAGCTTCCTGCTGGGTGGGCGGTGGCCGTGGTGCACAGACCTTACTGCACATGCCCCGAGAACCCCAAGTTCCCATCACGATCGTCTCCTTGTTCAGCTGGGGAGCTGCGGAATATCTCTTAGTTCCTTTGTGCCTCTGTGATCTCATCTACACCGTGGATATAATAATAACCCGCATCTTATGGGGCTGTGAGGAGTTAGTGAGTTAATGTACCTACAGAACCAAGATCGGGCCTGGTGAGAACTAGGTGTGGGTTCTAGATTACTGTCCCAAATTGGGCGAAGTTTAATTAGTTATTTTAGAAACAATATGTGCTAAATATATGTGGTTAAAAAAAAAAAATTCTGACACTTGTTAAACCAGTAAGACAGACCTTATACAGGATCATTGAGAGATAGGTCTAGGGATCCCTGCAGTGGGGAGAGATTGAACTCACCTTGTAATACAAGGAAGAAATGGGGACTATAGCCAAGGAGCAGAGTCAGGGAGGGGTGGGTGGTGGGGTCAGTGGTGGAAACATACCAAGAGGGAAGGGCAATTCTTCACTGAACCCACCTAACAGGATTCTCACTGCAGGCAGGCCAGGGTGAGCAGATTACCACCTGGGGGATGAAGAATGTGGTCAGATGTGGACTGTGGGGGCTCTGGCTAAACCAACTTGATGAGATTCTTGCTAAAACCGAGTCCTGCAAGGACAGGAAGTCCCAAAGTCATGGCCTCATTGGGGGGAAGGTGCAGAGGGGCCTGACAAGACCTGGTCAGGGAATACTCTTTGTCAGACAGAAATCTGCATAGTTATGTTTCAGAGCAGTTACTCGGCATCAGCTCCGTGCAGCTTTTGGCTCGTTTTGTAACCACTGATTCTTGAGCACCTACTGTGTGCCAAGCCCTTGCCCCGAGCGCACCCCCTCTACATGCATTAGCTATTTGCTCCTCCCTGAGTCCTCGAAGGCAAGTACTGCAGGGTGATGCCCAGGAGACTGAGGTCTGGAGGGGTTAATTCTCATTAGAAAGAACCTGGACCAAGACTCTCCAGGTTCTCAGCAGAGATCCAAGGTCCTGTTCTGGAAAATCAGATGGCCCAGCAACCCTCCTCTTTCTGACCTTGTGGAACAGTGAGGACAGGTCTGCAGAACCTCCCACATCTGCTCTGAGGACCTGTGGTGTCCAGTCCGGGTGGCGGCTGCTGTAGGGAAGCAGGTTTCTGAGAGCCCATCCTTTTGGCAAACGCTGCACTATACAAAGCTCTTTGAACTGCGTGTACTCGTCTTTAAATATGCTAACGAGTGCTGGGAGAGGGTTGGGATGTGGGGTTTTCAAGTGGATTTGACTACAGAACATTATTTTTATGGGATCATCTCCTCACTGGTTTCCAAAGGAAAACAGTTGGGAAATGCTGTCCTGAATGCCCTAGAAAGCCCTCTGCAGCCATAAAATCTCTTTGATCTGATAATTCCACAAGACTGAATAATGTCACGCATCTAAGAAAACACATGTTAAAAAAAAAGAGACAGGCACATCAGCTTTTCTTCCCCATAGATGGCACAGGGAGGGTGAAATGAATGACCATCTTTCCTGGACCCTCCAGCATCTCTGCATCTGGGCAAACGACTCTGTAGAGCCATCATCTCGTGTCACTTGGACGAGATCCATCATCAGTGGCATTTCAGCCTTTCTCCTGGGCCTCAGCGTTGAGGTTTGAAAAACAGGCCTGTGTTAATTGTTTGAGGCTATGGCTGCCCTCCTATTCCCCCAAGCAGAAGACAAGGGCCATTGCCTTCACTTCACGGCAACAGTTGTCAAAAAGAAAGACAGCTCTCCCCCAGAATGTCGATTCTGCTTCTCCTGCCCTGTGAGTTTTCCATCGATAAGAACCACTCAAAGCCATTTGGCAGTTGAGTGCCTGGGATCTCAATGAGAAAATCTGCTCAAGATTAGCAGGATGGAAAGAGGTTTATCATTTTGGCAGGAGCCTGATTATGTAAATCAGGAAGTGCCCTGCCCAGGCCCTGGAGGCCTCCAAAGCTCATCAGGTGTGCTCAACAAAAGAAGCTGAGTGTGTCCCCGTATACTAAAGGTCAACCCCAAAGTGGGTCTGTAGAATCCCGCTGGTGGACGCAGCTCTTCCAGTCCACACTGGTGTCCGGA
This sequence comes from Eubalaena glacialis, assembly GCF_028564815.1. NCBI lineage: Eukaryota > Metazoa > Chordata > Mammalia > Artiodactyla > Balaenidae > Eubalaena > Eubalaena glacialis. The sequence goes on along the minus strand of NC_083718.1, from coordinate 191,959,575 downwards.
CTGCCCCCTAGATGTCTGATGGAAACGTACTTCCAGAAATCCACTATACTACTATAAAAATCTAAAAAGAAAAAAAAGAAAAAAAAAAAGTCATTGGAGGCTATTGTGAACTTAAATATAAATAAATAAATAAATAAATTTATAAGAAATGACCAAAAAAAAGATATACCACTCCTATATTAATTAAATATTTTGCTATTTGTGCATCAAATGGAATTTACCAATCAAACTTACATTGTAATCTAAAATAAAATGAAAAGGAAAGTACCATTCCAGTTGAAATGGGTTAACTGGAATTATTAATTAAACTAATTCTTGGCAGTAAAAAAGAAAAGAAAACTAAAAAAAGAAAAGAACTTCCAGAGAGTGCAGCCTGCAGGGCTGCCAGTGAACTCTGACAGTTTTTTTTGAGAAATGTCACCAATGTCATACCAATTAATGGGTAAAACATAGGACCCTAAAATATACATGGGCCAAAGACACAAGCGGGTAACTCACAAACACAAACAAATGACTAGAAAAGTGTCCAACAGCCTTGGAGATCAAAATGCAGATGAAATAATGTGTTAATGTATACATGTTTGCTTATCAAATTAGAAGTGACCACATACATTCCTAGTAACCAGTGAGTGAAATGATTAGTCTTCCTCATCACTAGGGGGTATATAAACTGATTTTTGGGAGCAATCTATCAAAGATTTTATAAAGCCTAGTCAAAAGAATAGTTAATATTTACCAGACATCAGGTTGAAATCTAAGTGCTATAGACACTCTAGAATATGTACCCTTCTCAAATACTCAACATGGTGTGTGTAGCATCATCTTTATCCTCATCTTCTGGGTAAGGAAACAAAAAGAGAAAGCGTTCAAGTAATTGGCCCAGGGCTACAAAGAGAGTAAGTGACAGACAGAATTTGAACTCAAGACACATAGCCCCAACCACCGCACCTTACTGTTCTGTGTGACTTACTCATTGGTTCCACATCTATGAAGGAGCCTAAATACACGCTCACACACATCTTTGACACTAATGTTCACCAGTTTATCTATGATAGTGAAAACTGGGAAATAACTCAATAACTCAAAGGAATAATACTCTTTTTGTTTTTAATCTGGAATTTCAGGTTATGGATGCACACAAACACATTCATCTCCAGTGCCTGCCTAAATCCTATTTAAAATGATGGTAAGTGGAAATTTTTAATAATGCACAAGATCACAAGGACAAAGAGAAGAGAAAAGGAGACAATACATTATTCTGGATGCTGAGAGGAAGAAAGAAGTGTTAACAGACTCAGCCATCCAAGAAAGCAGAATCCAATCAACAGTATAAGAAACACAGAAAAGAGACATTGGTTAAAGATGGCAGAGTAGAAGGACATGATCTCACTCCCTCTTTCGAGAACACCAGAATCACAACTAATTGCTGAACAATCATTGACAGGAAGACACTGGAACTCACCAAAAAAGATACCCCACAGGCAAAGCTAAAGAAGAACCTGCAATGAGATGGTAGGAGGGGTACTATCACAATAAAATCAAATCCCATAACTGCTGAGTGGGTGACTCACAAACTGGAGAACACTTATACCACAGAAGTGAACCAACTGCAGAGAAGGTTCGGAGCCACATGTCAGGCTTCCCAACCTGAGGGTCTGACAATGGGAGGAGGAATTCTTAGAGAATCAGACATTGAAAGCTAGTGGGATTTGATTGCAGGACTTCAGCAGGACTGGGGGAAACAGAGACCCAACTCTTGGAGGGCACACACAAAGTACTGTGTGCATTGGGACCCGGGGAAGGAGCAGTAACCCCATAGGAGACTGAACCAGACCTACCTGCTAGGGTTGGAGGGTTTCCTGCAGAGGCGGGGAGCAGCTGTGGCTCACCAAGAGACAAGGACACTGGCAGCAGAAGTTCTGGGAAGTAGTCTTTGGCGTGAGCCCTCCCAGAGTCTGCCATTAGCCCCACCAAAGAGCCCGGGTAGGCTCCGGTATTGGGTCACCTCAGGCCACACAACCAACAGGGAAGGAACTTAGCCCCACGCATCAGCACACAAGGGGATTAAAGTTTTACTGAGCTCTGCCCACCAGAGCAATGCCCAGCTCTACCCACCACCAGTCCCTCCCATCAGGAAACTTCCACAGCCTCTTAGATAACCTCATCCACCAGAGAGCAGACAGCAGAAGCAAGAAGATTTACAATCTGCAGCCTGTGGAACAAAAACCACATTCACAGAAAGATAGACAAGATGAAAAGGCAGAGGGCTATGTACCAGATGAAGGAACAAGAAAAACCCCAGAAAAAAAACTAAATGAAATGGAGACAGGCAATCTTTCAGCAAAAGAATTCAGAATAATGATAGTGAAGATGCTCCAGGACCTCAGAAAAAGAATGGAGGAAAAGATGGAGAAGATGTAAGAAATGTTTAACAAAGATCTAGAAGAATTAAGAACATACAAACAGAGACGAACAATACAATAACTGAAATGAAAAATACACTAGAAGGAATCAAGAGCAGAATAACTGAGGCAGAAAAATAGATAAGTGACCTGGAAGACAGAATGGTGGAATTCACTGCTGCAGAACAGAATAAAGAAAAAAGAATGGAAAGAAATGAAGACAGCCTAAGAGACCTCTGGGACAATATTAAACACAACAACATTCGCATTATAGGGGTCCCAGAAGGAGAAGAGAAAGATAAAGGACCCAAGAAAATAGTTGAAGAGATTATAGTCGAAAACTTCCCTAACATGGGAAAGGAAATAGCCACCCAAGTCCAGGAAGCACAGAGTCCCATACAGGATAAACCCAATGAGAAACACGCCGAGACACATAGTAATCAAATTGGCAAAAATTAAAGACAAATTATTGAAAGTAGCAAGGGAAAAATGACAAATAATATACAAGGGAACTCCCATAAGGTTAACAGCTGATTTCTCAGCAGAAAATCTACAAGCCAGAAGGGAGTGGCATGATATACTTAAAGTGCTGGAAGGGAAGAACCTACAACCAAGATTACTCTACCTGGCAAGGATCTCATTCAGATTCGATTGACAAATCAAAAGCTTTACAGAGAAGCAAAAGCTAAGAGAATTCAGCATCACCAAACCAGCTCTACAACAAATGCTAAAGGAACTTCTCTAAGTGGGAAACACAAGAGAAGAAAAGGACCTACAAAAACAAACCCAAAACAATTAAGAAAATGGCAATAGGAGCATACATATCGATAATTACCTTAAACATGAATGGATTAAATGCTCCAACCAAAAGACACAGGCTTCCTGAATGGATAAAAAAACAAGACCCATATATATGCTGTCTACAAGAGACCCACTTCAGACTGAAAATGAGGGGATGGAAAAAGATATTCCATGCAAATGGAAATCAAAAGAAAGCTGGAGTAGCAATACTCATATCAGATAAAATGACTTTAAAATAAAGAATGTTACAAGAGATAAGGAAGGACACTATGTAATGATCAAGGGATCAATCCAAGAAGAAGATATAACAATTATAAATATATATGCACCCAACATAGGACCACATCAATACATAAGGCAACAGCTAACAGCTATAAAAGAGGAAATCGACAGTAAAACAATAATAGTGTTAACTAACAATAATACTGATAATAGTGTTAACTAATAATTTAACACCTCATTTACACCAATGGACAGATCATTCAAACAGAAAATTAATAAGGAAACACAAGCGTTAAATGACACAATAGACCAGATAGACTTAATTGATATTTATAGGACATTCCATCCAAGAACAGCCGATTACACCTTCTTCTCAAATGCGCACAGAACATTCTCCAGGATAGACCACAGCTTGGGTCACAAATCAAGCCTCGGTAAATTTACGAAAATTGAAATCATATCAAGCATCTTTTCTGACCACAACGCTATGAGACTAGAAATCAATTACATGGAAAAAAACGTAAAAAACACAAACACATGGAAGTTAAACAATACGTTACTAAATAACCAAGAGATCACTGAAGAAATCAAAGAGGAAATCAAAAAATACCTACAACAAATGACAATGAAAACACGATGATCCAAAACCTATGGGATGCAGCAAAAGCAGTTCTAAGAGGGAAGTTTATAGCTATACAAGCCTACCTCAAGAAACAAGAAAAATACCAAATAAACAATCTAACCTTACACCTAAAGGAACTAGAGAAAGAAGAACAAACAAAATCCAAAGTTAGCAGAAGGAAAGAAATCATAAAGATCAGAGCAGAAATAAATGAAATAAAAACAAAGAAAACAATAGCAAAGATCAATAAAACTAAAGCCTGGTTCTTTGAGAAGATAAACAAAATTGATAAACCATTAGCCATACTGATCAAGAAAAAGAGGTAGAGGACTCAAATCAATACAATTAGAAATGAAAAACGAGATGTTACAACAGACACTGTAGAAATACAAAGCATCCTAAGAGACTACCACAAGCAACTCTATGCCAATAAAATGGACAACCTGGAATAAATGGACAAATTCTTAGAAAGGTATAACCTTCCAAGACTGAACCAGGAAGAAATAGAAAATATGAACAGACCAATCACAAGTAATGAAATTGAAACTGTGATTAAAAATCTTCCAACAAACAAAAGTCCAGGACCAGATGGCTTCACAGGTGAATTCTATCAAACATTTAGAGAAGAGCTAACACCCATCTTTCTCAACTCTTCCAAAAAATTGCAGAGGAAGGAAAACTCCCAAACTCATTCTATGAGGCCACCATCACCCTGATACCAAAACCAGACAAAGATACTACAAAAAAAAGAAAATTACAGACCAATATCACTGCTGAATATAAATGTAAAAATCCTCAACAAAATACTAGCAAACAAAATCCAACAACACATTAAAAGGATCATACAACATGATCAAGTGGGATATATCCCAGAGATGCAAGAATTCTTCAATATATGCAAATCAATCAATGTGACACACCATATTAACAAATTGAAGAATAAAAACCATATGTTCATCTCAATAGATGCAGAAAAAAGCTTTTGACAAAATTCAACGCCCATTTATAATAAAAACTCTCCAGAAAGTGGACATAGAGGGAATCTACTTCAACATAATAAAGGTCATATACGACAAACCCACAGCAAACATCATTATCAATGGTGAAAATCTGAAAGCATTTCCTCTAAGATCAGGAACAAGACAAGGATGTCCACTCTCACCACTATTATTCAACATAGTTTTGGAAGTCCTAACCATGGCAATCAGAGAAGAAAAAGAAATAAAATAATGCAAATTGGAAAAGAAGAAGTAAAACTGTCACTGTTTGCAGATGACATGATACTATACATAGAGAATACTAAAGATGCCACCAGAAAACTACTAGAGCTAATCAATGAATTTGGTAAAGTTGCAGGATACAAAATTAATGCACAGAAATCTCTTGCATTCCTATATGCTAATGATGAAAAATCTGAAAGAGAAATTAAGGAAACACTCCCACTTACCATTGCAACAAAAAGAATAAAATACCTAGGAATAAACCTACCTAGGGAGACAAAAGACCTGTATGCAGAAAACTATAAGACACTGATGAAAGAAATTATAGATGATACCAACAGATGTAGAGATATATCATCTTCTTGGATTGGAAGAAACAATATTGTGAAAATGACTATACTACCTAAAGCAATCTACAGATACAATGCAATCCCTATCAAATTACTAATGGCATTTTTTACGGAACTAGAACAAAAAGTCTTAAAATTTGTATGGAGACACAAAAGAACCCGACTAGCCACAGCAGTCTTGAGGGAAAAAAATGGACCTGGAAGAATCAGACTCCCTTACTTCAGACTATACTACAAAGCTACAGTAATCAAGACAATATGGTACTGGCACAAAAACAGAAATAGAGATCAATGGAACAGGGTAGAAAGCCCAGAGATAAACCCACGCACCTAATCTAAACCCACGTCAACTAATCTATGACAAAGGAGGCAAGGATATACAATGGAGAAAAGACAGTCTCTTCAATAAGTGGTGCTGGGAAACTAGACAGCTACATGTAAAAGAATGAAATTAGAACACTCCTTAACACCATACACAAAAGAAAAACTTAAAATGGATTAGAGATCTAAACGTAAGACTGGACACTATAAAACTCTTAGAGGAAAACATAGGAAGAACACCCTTTGACATAAATCACAGCAAGATCTTTTTTGATCCACCTCCTAGAGTAATGGAAATAAAAACAAAAATAAACAAATGGGACGTAATGAAACTTAAAAGCTTTTGCAAAGCAAAGGGAACTACAAACAAGACGAAAAGACAACCCTCAGAATGGGAGAACATATTTGCAAATGAATCAATAGACAAAGGATCAATCTCCAAAATATATAAACAGCTCATGCAGCTCAATATTAAAAAAACAAACAACCCAATCCAAAAATGGGCAGAAGACCTAAATAGACATTTCTCCAAAGAAGACATACAGATGGCCAAGAAGCACATGATAAGCTGCTCAACATCACTAATTATTAGACAAATGCAAATCAAAACTACAATGAGGTATCACCTCACACCAGTTAAAATGGGCATCATCAGAATATCTACCAGCAACAAATGCTGGAAAGAGTGTGGAGAAAAGGGAACCCTCTTACACTGCTGGTGGGAATGTAAATTGATACAGCCACTATCGAGAACGGTATGGAGGTTCCTTAAAGAACTAAAAATAGAATTACCATATGACCCAGCAATCCCACTACTGGGCATATACACAGAGAAATCCATAATTCAAAAAGACACATGGACCCCAATGTTGATTGCAGCCCTATTTACAGTAGTCAGGTCATGGAAGCAACCTAAATGCCCATCAACAGATGAATGGATAAAGAAGATGTGGCACATATCTACAATAGAATATTACTCAGCCATTAAAAGGAACGAAATTGGGTCATTTTTAGAGATGTAGATGAATCTAGAGACTGTCATATAGAGTGAAGTAAGTCAGAAAGGGAAAAACAAATATCGTATATTAATGCATATATGTGGAACCTAGAAAATGGTACAAATGAAATAGTTTGCTGAGCAGAAATTGAGACAGAGAAGTAGAGAAAAGACACATGGACAACAAGGGGGGAAAGCGGCGGGGGGTGGGGGTTGTGGTGTGGTGAATTGGGAGATTGGTATTGACATGTATACACTGATGTGTATAAAATGGATGACTAATAAGAAAAATAAATAAATAAAAAAGAAACATAAATAAATACAGAAACACAGAAGAAAACATGGAAGACTGATGGGCACTGCAGGACCCTCAATGGTTGCAGGACTAGATGCTGTTGGAACTTTGGAAGCAATGTGGATGTGTGCTGAAGACAGGAAGATGGTTTACAGTCCATTTGGAAGTGTATGGACCACTTCCTCCCCCAGAGCTTCCTTCCCCCACTCGGTGTGCTGGAAGACTGACTTCTGACACTCTGGCAGGAGACTAGAGATATATTTTTTGGAGATGCTAAAACAGAGGGTCACTGAAAACATGAGGATTCAATGAATGGCCAAGTTTAAAATATGACAATTAAATGGATATTTTGCCCTGGTTGATTCCCGGGATCCTGATGGTTAAACCTCCCTTTTCCAGGCAGGAGACTGGAAGATTCTTCTCTGGGAAATCTGACCAGCCCAAGAGAAAAACCTTAAAGACAAGAGTCTCCCCAGTGACATCTTAGGAAAATCCCCCCATTGCAAGATCACAGGAGACAAGTATCACCATTACTTGGGCTTACCACTCAGTTTTTTAGGGCTTCTCTATCAAATATGAGCAAAATTTAAAAGATCACCAAATATTTGAAAAAGACTTGTAGACAGATACCAAACGAGCAAACAGTACCCCAGAAAGGAAACAGTTATGTAGGAAGGTGAAAACCAAAGCCAAACAAATAAGAAACATGCCCATAATACCCTCAGGGTTATAAGAGAAGATGTTACATCTTTGAAAAAAGAATAGGATACCACTGAAAAGGAACACATGGAAAAGAAAATGAAACAAAAGAAAACAAAACAAAAAGCAGTTTGGGGACACAAAAAAGATAATGGCAAAAATAAAAACTTAGAAGGAAGTTTCTAAGATAAAGTTGAAGAAATCTCCTAGAAAGTAGCAAAATGAAAAAGTGATTAAAAAAAGAAAAGAAAATAGAAGAAGAAGAAGAAGAAGAAGAAGAAGAAGAAGAAGAAGAAGAAGAAGAAGAAGAAGAAGAAGAAGAAGAAGAAGAAGAAGAAGAAGAAGGAGTAGGAGGAGGAGGAGGAGGAGGAGGAGGAGGAGAAGAAGTAGAAGAAGGAGAAGAAAGAGGAGGAGGAGAAGAAAGAGGAGGAGGAGAAGAAAGAGGAGGAGGAGGAGAAGAAAGAGGAGGAGGAGGAGAAGGAGAAGGAGAAGGGGAGGAGAAGGAGGAGGGGCAAGAGAAAGAAGTTAGAGAACGAGAACAGAGTAGAGGGGAATAAATCATCAAAGAACAGCAGAGATAACTGTGATGATGTAGTAATTCTATGTGCCTTAAACTATTCCCAACATTGCCTATTAATTCAATCATTGCATATTAATTCATGTAATCCTAATAAAAACTCTTGAAGTAGACATCATTTTTATCCCATTTTAGAAATGAGGACACTAAAGCACAGAGAGTTTAGAAGACTGATTACCCAAGGTCAGTCAGCTGGTAAATGGCAGAGCCAGGATTTGAACCCAGGCAGACTGACTCTTTTGTCCCAGCTCTTAACAACTTTACCAGACTGCCTCTCAGTAAAAGAGCTTCATAAAATTCAAGAATTGTTCAAGGTTGCCTTCCAGACGTGATGTTTCCAAATTGAAAGGACCCTTCGGATGTCTGGCACAATGGATAAAAAATTATCCATACTGATTCATAAAATCATGGCATTGTGGGACTCCAGAACCATGAGCACAAAGTTGAGATCCTAAAAGCTAAGAGAGAGAAGAGAGAGGACAGAAAAAACTACTTATAAATCAAGGATCAGAATGACATCTGACTTTTTAAGAGCAATACTGGTAACAAGGAGAAAATGGAATAATGCAACACCTTTAATTCTGAGGGGAAATAGTCAAGTCTATACTCAGCCATGTGGTCAAGTTTGAGTGTGGTGTAACATTTTTAGACACCGGGTCTCATGTACCTTTTCTCTGAAATCTGCTGGGGGAGGTGCTCCATCAACACAAAGGAGTCAACCAGAGAAAGGAAGGCATGGTGTCAGGAAATGGAGATGGACCCAAGAGAAGTGGGTCCCTAGGGTGTTGGGGAAAGAGATGCCAGGATGATAGTTGTGTATCAGGATGGTGTCCAGACCAGAGCAGGTTGGAAGACCAGAAGGTTGTCTCCAAGAAGATGAAGGTCACCAGATGCATTTGAGTGAACTGGGAAGGGACTAGTGAGAGACACGTTCTACAAGAATGTGGGAAAGCAGACAGAACAAACTAAGAGACAGCATGGAAGACAATTAACTCTGTTGAGAACAAACAGTTGTTCAGGAAGAGAAAACTCATCTCCTGGTGTCCAGTTGTTCGAATTCACACCTTACTGTTCACATTTACATGGATAGGAAGTTGTGAACACTGAATGTGGATCTAACCAGACTGGTGGTGTCACTGTATCCTCACAATGGGAAGATGTGTGATGGAGGGGTGGGGAGGAGACGTGTGTGGGAGTGAGAAGAATGAAAGAGACTGAACATTTCTTGTCCTTAGCAGCAAGCCAATCAATAATGACTCAAGTTGAAAAATTAACAGGTATAGATATATTATTTATGAACATAGGAAAAAACCCAAAACAAACTGCTAAAAAATAGAAAGTGGTAGCTTCTGGGGAGTGGAAAATGGGCAGGAATTTGATTATTGATTTTAACAATAGATCTTATGGAATTAATTAACTTTATGTGCGTGGGTCACTAATGACAATAGTAAATCAATAGAAAAAAATAAATACTGATGAATATGAAGGTTATATAATAACATAATAAAGGAGAACCATGAGGTGTTGGGTGAAAAGCAAGATCTCAAATTATGTGAGGTATATGACCACAACTGTGTGAAAAGTTATTGAAAAAGAGTTGAAGGAAATGCCCCAAATACTAAAGGTGGTTGGTCAGAGAGTGGGGTATTTTAAAAATTCTTTTTAAAGTGTTTTCCATATTTTCTCTATTGTGATGATATTCCTTTTATAATGGAAAGTGGAGGGGAGAATAAATGCGTCTGTGAAGCAGTGTGACTGCCCACTTGTACCCTGGTGGACACAGAGTAAACAAGGTCTCCGGGATTTCCTTGGAGCCAGGGAAACCCTCCTCTTTGTGAAATCTGATGATATCCATGGCAACTCATTGGTCAAAAGAGCCAGAGCATAAACACCTAGAATGGCAGTCAATACACAGACCTGAGAAGAGTTGGCAAAGGGAAAAAGCTGTCCCAGAGAACCAAAAGAGAATGGTATGGGAGGTTGCGTACACTGATGGTACTTGGCTGGTAACAACCTCCTCAACTCCCCAGCACTGCCTTGGACCATCAGAAGCACCTGGTCATGAACTGTCCTCTTGTGTTGCTTCTGGACACATCTTCACTGTGGGAGGGCCAATGTGGGGCAGCTCAAAGTGAGTCACCCCCTCCTGTCCTCTTCCCTACACGCCTGCATCAGCTTGAAGAGGGGCCATGTCTAAGAAAGACACCCCATTTTGGAGGGTCCAAGGGTCCCCACCCTCACTGATACGGTTGAGAAGTCCTCTCCCGCTGAAATGTACTCAGCTCTGCCTCCCTGTCTCCCCCCCCGCGCCCCTTACACTATCAGCTTCTTGGAGGCAACGGGATGACGTTACACACATGGGAGATACTAGATAAAGGGACAGGTCTGACCTCAGGGACAAACAGCAGAGAGAGAGTTTCCAAAACTGTGCATCTGGAGAAAGAGGGTGCTCCCAGTGGTGGATGGGACCAGTTCACATGGGCTTGCAAGGACAGATGGCGAGCGTCTCTTCCCAAATCCATGCTGGTGTCATGTCAGTAGCTTGGAATTAGTAGCTTGGTGGGTGTATTTACACCAAGGTAATGGGGAAACACTACAATTAAGCTCCCAGCTCCCCTGCATTGCTGGCTAGTAAGCCCTCACTCCCACATTGCTGCGCATCTCTACCCACTTCCTGGCTGGCCTTGAGTGTTTTTCCTGGAAGCAATCAAGGGTCCAGCAATGCTGGTAATGGTAACACTCTTAATCCTAAAAGCATGCCAGAGACTGGATCCAAGTATCCACAAGGACTTCTCTAACAGGAGAGTGTTACAAATCTTTATAGTTGAGAGGATTGGAAAGTCAAGGAGGCTCTTTACTCCCCAACCATTCTGAGACTCATTTCTGAGGTTTTTCAGAAATCTCAGTCACAACAGGGGGTGAGGGTAGGGAGGGGTGTAGGGTCTCTATCCATTGTCTAATTCAGTGACAGGACCAAGCAAACATTCCACAGCAGACTTTGGAATTTCTAGAGAACAAGTTTAAGCATTACAACATTTTAGATTTTTTTTTTCATGAATGTGCCTGGAAGGAAGCTGCAGATATCAGATTGTCCATCTCTGCACCCCATTGCCTGGTTTAAAAAAATTTTTTTAAATGTGGCAAATGAGTCCTGGGTGGAACTGCCAACACAGCGTAATAAAGACTGATGCTCTGTAGAAGGTTTCATCTCAGAATGCAAATGTTGTCTCTATGAATCCAAAGTATAATCACAGTGGGTGAAAAAAACCGATGTACAGTGCTAGGCTCTAAGAAACAACAAGTCTTGGAGCCAGAAGTCAAGCGGTTCTACAGGGTTCTAGGGGAGACTCTTAGATCCTCAGTAGGGCCAACCCAGATGCTTTGTGAACCCCAAAACTGAGAAGGTGACTAGGTCTCTCAAGGATTTCCCCTTCCTATTGACAGGGTCCCACTATCATCACATCATGAGATAACCTAGCATTCATTCATTTTATTCAACAAGCACTTATGATCACACACTTTTTGCCTAGATTTTGTGCTGGCTGCTTCCACAGAAACAATCTTATTTACAGCTTTTAACAACTGCATGAGATGGGTACCATTACACCCTGCCCAGGATGAGGAGATGGAGGTTTTGAGCATTGCAGGGCACCTGACTAACCTTCCTCTCCCCATGGCATCCTCACCTTCCTCATCAGCCTCCAGACACACTCTTTTTTCTATGCTTCATGTTTCTATGCTTCATCCCTGCCTTGGAGCCTTGGGACAAGCTGTTCTTTCCTTTGGAGGCTGCTTTTCTGCACAACTCCTCAGATTTGGCTCTCAGCAGAGCACTTGCTCCCTCCCTTCTCTCTCATAGTCTTCAATTCACTTACTCTTTGACCCTGCCCTCCATGATATAGACCTTTCACCTACACACACCTCGTCTTCTCCAGACCCACATGCAGGAGTTGCTAAGGAAACCACATGTGACTCTGACAAACACCACCATTTCTTATTGTAATGCCATCATGACAACAGGGTCTTTGACTGTCAGGACAGCTGGGAGTCGTATGTTTCTCAGGACAACTGTCCTCAACTTCTGTTGGTTAAGTTTGCACTCTGTTTGACTTGCTTCCCTTTTGTGTTAGCACAATTTCCACTCCTCTCCATAAGGTTATGGGACCTGAACCTCTTCCCCTAGATTGAAGACCTCTTTACAGTCTACATATACAACAAACCTTCATAACCTACCCCCCCACCCCCATCTAATAAAACAGGTTTTCCCTTGGATCAGTGTTGCCAGCTCAGCAGTGGGAAGAATGTCTGAGGATCTGTGATGTCAGCCTGTCCTCCTCTGAGGGACTGTCCACTCCAGTGAGTGCTCTTTAGAATTGCGGAGAGACAGTCAAAAATGGGAGTTGTCCCACAGTTAAATAATAGACAAACAACCAAAAAATGATAATAAAGGAAAGAATGAAGAGAAAAGGTTTGAATACACACTTAACAGAACGTGTGCAAATGGCCAACAGCACATGTGGGAAGACAACATCATCAGTTATAAAAAGGGTGCAAGTTAAAGCCACAATGAAACATTGAAACCATAAGGAAACACACACAAAAAATAATTAAAAAAAGAAATCCCAAATGTTGGCAAGGAGAGCTGTGTTGCTGGTGGGAGGGTGAAATGGCACAAACATTCTGGAAAACTCTTATGACCTCTAACAGTAACAAACTCACCCTATGATTCCATGGTTCCCCTTCTAGGAGTTTATCCAAGAGAAATGAAAACAAATGTTTAAAAATCCCAACCGGCACGTACACAAACGTTCATGGCCACCCAAATCATAATATCTCCAAACTGGAAATGATCTGAATGCCCACCTGTAACAGGTTGGACAAATTATAACTCCATGCAAAAGAACACTTCTCAACAATGAAAGGAACAAACCACGCAAAAACCTAGACGAGCCTCACAGGTATTATGTTGAGCACAAGGAGGATGCCAAAGAGTACATCCTGCATGACTCTCTGCACAGAGCTCTGGAACAGGCAAAACTACTCCACTGGAGTTAAAATCAGAATAGCAGTTGCCTGTGAGGTGCAGCAGATTGACTGGAAGGTGGCTGGAGAACTTTCTGGAGTGATGGACACAATTTGTCAAAAGTCCTCCAACTAGGAACTTAAAATATGTGGGAGAGAGAGAGAGATAGGGCTAGTCAGGGTCTCCAGGGACGGCTTTTCCTAAAGAATAATGTGTAAATCTCAGAAAACCCCAGACTAGCAAAGAGCGAGAAGTGCTGGTGGGTTTGCTGTAGATAGAGTTACTGGCCCAGTCTCAGCAGGGGTGCCAGTAAACAAGAGGATGTTACCCCTTGTCCTTGGACCAGTCACATGACTTTCTTTGGCCAGCGGAGCATGGGCAGAAGTGACCTGTGCTCCCTCTGAGCCTGGCTTTGGGAGGCCTTGTATTTCCTCCTGTCCTCTTGTGTCCCTGCCGTTGCTCCCTCCAGGTCACTGCTCTCCCTCTGTCCAGGCCCCAGAATGCAGGCACATTGCATGGACAGGTCAGTATAGCAAGGAGTCAAGGCCCAGGGTGCACATCAGAGCTCAGCCTAGATGCCCTGAAAATGCATAGGGAACCAACATTCACAGCCGTAGCTGTGCATCTCTGAGAGTCTGTGCTTGCTTGTTGCTCACCAGTAAGCTGCCCAATGCATTCTCCTCTCCTTTCACAGTACCTTTGAGTCTTCCACAAAAACGTCATTTTCTCACCAATATTCTTCCTTGCACTCTCTCACAATTATTAACACTGCTTCCCCCCTAAACTGCTTTGATTATATCTCACACCACCAGGTTACCAGAATCACCACATGACTTTGTATAGAACCAACCCAGGTCCTTCAGCCGGATATCCAGAATCCCACATTAGCAACCCCAAGAGCATCCCTCACCCTCTCTGTGTCCAATACCTTCTCAACATCTCACAGCCAGGCATGCACCCAAACCTACCCAACACAAAGCCCTTTATTTTCCACATCCATCTCCCATTAGAATCCCTACCATCCCTACTAAAGTGTGCCTCATGTGAGGTTAGGTCTACCTCTGCCCCATCTCTTGTTCTCCAAGTACTGTGAATACCTGTGGAAGAAGGAAGAACAGGAAGAAGGAGAGGGAGAAGGAGGTGGGGAAGCAAGAGACTCCCAAAGTGTGGGCATGGAAGTTAGATGCAGACCATCACTGTGGATGTGGAAGCACTGAATGGGGTCCATCAAGGGGATCAGGATGTGTCACCCCAAAATATGCCACTTTGGCCCAAGAATTATTTTGAGCTGAAGGCATTCGATTTCCTGAAATCCCTTTTCTCCCCAAAAAGAAGTCTCCCAAAAGAACAATCTCCATCAATCCCCTCCCCAGGAGAAGCTCTCACCTCCTCTTCCTGGGGTGGGGAGTCAGAATCACACAAGACTGTGGCACCTCCCACCTGTTCTCCTACGGACCCATTTATCTTTCAGAACAGTAATCGGTGTTTCCATAAGTGCCCTCCCCCACCTATAAGAAGGCATTTGTTCTTCCAGGCATGCCCCTCTGTTCCTCCTCGTCTCCTAGTAAAATGGCATATTATCTCTCAAATCCCACCCCTTCCTTGGGCATTCCCTTCTTCCTGCGATGCCCCTGCACACGTCAAATTGAAAATGAACAATTGTGCATGCCTTTTCTCCCGCTAATCTGTCCGTTATTAATCTTAATTCACAGGGTCTCTGGCCACTGAACCTAAGAGGGCAGAGGAAAAGCTGTTCCTCCACCTATGTGTTGAGAAGTCAGATATTAGAAGCAAGAAGAGAGATTAGAAACCGTAAGATTAAGAAGCAGGGCCCAGAGGATTTATTTTCGCTTTGCTTGTCAATAGTTCCAGGTCCAACTAAAAGCGTTTTGCATCCATATCTCACTTCTCCCTGGTGACCCGAAGCCCTCTGCATTCTGCCCCCTGCCTCCTCCAGAGGTTCACAAAAGCCAGAGCCTGTGATTTATAAGGACATGATGCTTAATGAGGCCAGAGGTGCTGAGAAGCTGCACTTGAACTGTTCACACAGAGAGCAGGAGGCCAGCAGCGGGCGGTAGAGATGGCAACCACAGTTTTGACCATCAATATTAGTTAAATTTAATAGTGGGGTCTTATTGACTGTAAGAGTCTTAATTATCAGGAAGAATGGTCCTGTCTGTTAACAGCAGAAAAATGATCAAAACTGAAACCACATAAATTAAATCGTTTGCTTGTCCTTTTATAAATAAAATTAATTGGCTAACTGGATCCTATATTTAAAAAGGATAAGTGGCAGGTATTTTTTCTGAAAATTGCCTTCTTAACATTCTCAGACTTATGCTCCAGAGGTTTGATGGGGAAACATTCATCAAAGAGTATTATTGTTATTACATTTTAATGTGTCTCTTCTCTGAATTTCTCCCACATCAGCGTTTTGTCTGCCAGGAGGTTAACGGGCTTGTGGGCTGTCGGAATGGGATGTTCTGAGGAGGTGGGTGTTATGGAAATTTCCCTGGAAGCTATCCCTGCAGGTGTGCATGCCCACACACATACACACACACACCCCGCCCCACATCCTGTACGTGACCTTCACCAGGATGACCGGGGCCTGGAAAGATTTAAACCTGGCTAAGCCACCTTTGTGTGAGCACATCAGTGTCCTGATGGGACATCCCCCAAAAAGGATGACACATGATGGATTCCTCAGAACCTAGGAGCTGGGACATTGTTACTATGTCCAAGCTCGGACTGCTCACCGCATGACAGGCCAATAAATCGAGAGATGAGGTGGTAGGGCAAGAAATAGAAACTTTATTTGGAAAGACAGCAGACCAAGAAGATGGTGGACTAGTGTCCCAAAAAACCATATTACTCGAATTAGAATTCAGGCTTCTTTTCAACTAAAAGGAGAGGGGGTGTGGCTGCTTGTTGCAGACTTGTTGGTGCCGGAATCCTTTGTTCTTGCAGCTGTCCACAGGTCAGGTCACCATGTTCCTGTAAACCTCCAACAAGACAAATGTTATTCTCTGTTCTGCAACTTTTTATCTCTATATGAATGGGAAAGTGTTAATTTTTAAAGGTCAGAGCCTTGAGAACGTGCTGTCCTCTATATTTCAGCCTATAGGCAACATTCTTAACTTGTAGCAAAAGCAACAGAATACAAAGTTTAAAGTAAAAGAAACAGGTCCACTGTGGAGTCAGATTTGTTCTTCCCTATTACAACATCAACTGTAGCCACGCTGCAGGCCACTGAGGGATTTGGGTTTTCTGTTATTGCTCTTCCCCGTGGGATGCCCGGTGTTATGAGCTAGATAGTACCCCCCAAAATTCACATGTTGAAGTTCTAACCCCCAGTCCCTCAGAATGTGGCTGTATTTGAAGACAGGGCATTTAAAGAGGTAACTAAGTTAAAATCTGACTAGTGCCCTTATAAGAAGAGGAGATTAGGTTGGACTCTGACCTACACAGAGGGATTACCATGTGCAGACACAGGGAGAAATCCATTGTCTATAAGGCAAGGAGAGGGACTTCAGAAGGAACCAGCCCTGCCGACACCTTGATCTCAGACTGACGGCCTCCAGACAGTGAGAAATAAATCTCTGTTGTTTCAGGCTCCTGGTCTGCGGTGTTTTGTTGTAGCAGCCTGAGCCCACTAGGACAGCAGGTCCCTTCTGATCTCTGTAGGGTTTGTGAAGCAGAACTTCGGGGTCCAGGGATAAGAAGCAGGTGGGTCCTGCCTGCTTCTTGTCCTACAGTGACTGTCTCCTGTGGTCTTAACTTGCAAGGCATTTTTAAGGCATAGAGAACATTCTTTCCCTTAAATCAAAGCATTATATTTCAAAGGAAATTTAATAAAGCTTCCTTTTGCAGCCTCATGGATGTGTGTCTAGGCAAACAGTGGAGATCCTTGTCTGAAAGTAATTCTCTCTCGGCTCCTTCAGCCACCAAGGGAATGAAATCAAAAGCTGGGCAGCAGCTCCGAGCTCATCATTTGTCAAAGCAAAGCAGAGCTCAAAGCAGCAGACTTTTATGTCCCAGGCTACGTTTAGCTAATCACACCCCAGAGTTCTGTTCTCTGTCCAGGACCCCCGGCATCCACTGTGAAGGGATTCATGGTAGTGACAGCAATAATGATAGTTTGTGCTTTTAGTTCCTTGCTCCAGACAGTTTTCAAAGGACTCCACCATCCCGATTCTGCTCAAGTCTGTGACACCAGCCAAGACTGCATGGGGGAGGACGTTGTGCCTTTTTACGATCCTCAGCACAGGGAGAGAGAAGGATGCACATTTGTCTGTGCGCTGGATGCATGCAGAATGCCAGCCTATGCACGGCACCGTCCTCCGTCCTCCCAGGACACAGGGCAAGCCACCAACCTCCTGGAACCACTGTGGAAAGTTCTGGAGAACTTAAATGTGTCACCTCTCTGTGGGTGGTTCCAAACATACCCAGGGAACAGCGGTGACTTGGGACACAGATCTTGACCCATCACCACAAGCTTTGCTGGAAAGCTCACGGGTGATGCCTAGGGTCTGCATGCTTGGTAAGGACCACAGGTGACACTGTCTGAGACAGCAGGCCTAGATGTGACAACTGAAAGCAGGAAGAGAAAGTGGATCTTCCCTAGACCCCAAGACACCATTTATTATCTAAGTGAATCAGTATAAAATGACCCACAGCAGCTATTGATATGTTAGTTTCAGAGGTTGGGGGCTGGGGGGGTGGAGAGGAGTCTTTGCTACTTTTCCTTTCATTCTGGGTGTGTACTTTTTTGAGGGGAGGGGGTAATGGAAATTTCTTCTCTCCTGAACTTCCCTTCCGTGGGACAGGTGGAACTGACCTTCTCCAATATGGTAGAGTACCTCAATCCTAGCATCACATTTTAATTGTTTTAGTCATTTAAATCACTTCTTAAATGGTTGAGAATACAGGCAGGGAGAAATGTGATATTCAATGCTCACCTCCACCACTGCCATTCTGCCCCATGCATCTCGACTCCTATTGTGCAGAAGTAAATGTGGAATCTCAGCTATGGTTCTAGATATGTTTAATTATCCATGTGTTTGCAATGATTCTGGCAAAAAAAGGTGAGCTTTACAGCATTAAAACCTAAACAAAAATCAGAACGTTTCCAGGGACTGGAGGATGTGAGCTGAGGCCTTGCGGGACACTCATGTTACATGGGGGATCAAGGACGTCTCTGGAGCTGCTGCCTTTCCAGTGACTCCCACCGCCCTCTGTCCCCACATTGTGACCACATGTACCAGAATGACATGCAAGGCTGATGGAGATGACTGGGACACGGGTCCTGTAAGTGGCTTAGGTTCAATCCATCAAGGGCTCCTGTGTGTCTGGCGACCTACCAGCCCCCAGCTCTCTGGGTTCTGAGTCCTCACTGTCAGGGTGGCTGCAGCCACCAGCCAGCCTGTCCACACAATCACACTCTGCAAGGGACCACCATCCATCCACCAGCTTCTTCTCTCATCTGTCCTCGGCTTCTGCATGTTTCTGGGGAGGTCAGGATGGAGGTCCCGTCTCCGTCCTCAGGAAGCTCAGGGACCCATGCTGGGGAGGAAGGACACATAACAGCTGCATGATTGTGGCTCCATGGCTGCCTCTCGAGGCTCAACTTGGCTGAGCCCTGCCCCCTCCACTCCCCTGTGGTTCCCTTGCTCCCCCTCTGCAGCCACCCGGCCTCCTCCCTACTGCCCGCGTAGCTCTCACTCCCTCGGCCCCCCAGATGGCCTCCTGGCCGGCTCCCTCCCTTCCTCCAGTCTTGGGTTAGATGCCATCTTCTCAATGACCACAATGCAGCTCAGTCTGTCATAACAAAGCATCATAGACTGGGCAGCTTAAAAAAACAAAATTTATTTTCTGAGTTTTAGAGGCTGGAAATCTGAGATCCAGGTGTCAACAGGGCTGGTTCCTCCTGAGGCCTCTCTCCTTGGTGTGTAGACGGCCGTCTTCTCCTTCACATCGTCGTCCCCCTGTGCATGCAATCTCCTCTTCTGATAAGGACACCAGTCCTGTTGGATTAGGACTCCAAATACAGTCACATTGAGGGTTAGGTCTTTTATATATGGGCTTGGGGGAAACACAATGCCATCCTTAACAACTACCTAATACATAGATAAAGCATCATTGCTCGGGCATCCTACCTTCTCCTTCTACTCCCCCCTGCCTCAATGTGGCCATCACCCCTGACCTGTCACACGACTCCTTCATTTGGTACCAGCTTTTCATGGTCTCTCTCCCCGTGTGTGTGAGCTCCAAGAGGGCAGGGGCATTGCCAGTTTTGTTTCACCATGTCCCCTAAGCCCTTCTCTAGGGCTCGGCTGGGGCTTAAAGAATGAGGTAAGTGCGCAGACTTGCATGGAGAGAGTAGGCAGGCTGACCGGGAAGCCAGCTCAGAAGGGGCTCCTGGGGCCCAAGTCTCCCCGATGTCCAGCAGACGCCTGCCAGAGGGAGCTTGCACCTCCAGGACAAAGGGACAGCCGGTCCCAGGGAGGAAGGACTGCAGAGAATGTGCTGGGGATGTGGGGGGAGGGAGGGAAAGACAAGGCAGGGACCCGGGGGGCCTTGTCAGCCACAGCTGGCCACAATCTGTTCCTCCTCTGACAGGTCATTCCTGCAGACCTGTGGATATTGGTGGAAATTACCAAGTGAGGAATCCACGTCTTCATAGCAGCCGACAATAGCGACTGTCTCCACAGGACTTGCCTCTGCAGGGCTCCCATGTCCATGGATGCCGGGCTCTGAGACTACAGGCCCAAACTTTACTCTCTGCCCCTTCCCCTGGCCCCCTCCTTGGGCCCACATTTCATGCAGACATGCTAGGATCATGCAGCTCTTCCTTCAAGACCTTCCCTCCTGTGTCTGCTGGCATCCAGGAGAGTTTTCTGGGCAGACTTTGCCCGTTTCTGGCAGGCATCTCCCAAGCGACTGGGAAGGACCATGTGTGGAATTCCAGGAGAAACCCCGCAGCACCAGTCCTGCTCCTGTGAGCAAGCGGGGCTTCTCCCTCATTGACTGGTGTCCCAGTGGAACCGAGCAGGACTCTGTGGGGCTCCTGGGCACAAAAGCCTTTCTGTGTCCCCCATTTCTTGATTGCAGGAAATAGGCTTCATTCAGCCTCCATGACCTTCCCTGAGTTCCAAGGGGCAGTTCAAACAGTAGCTAATCTGGAAAGGGAGGGGATGCAGAGACAAGGGAGGGGCAGTCAAGAAACAATAGTGCAGCCTTGGGGCAGAGTCCTGGTTCCCCCTGAAGGGATACATGTAACAATACCTTTGAGCTGTTCTGTAGATACTGGAACCCACACCAGGTGGAAGAAGTTAACTGCATGCTGCCCACAAGCAGGTAAACCCCAGACTGGTTGGAACCAGCAGGTTGATTGATGTTTGACTCCCACTTACCTCATCACCAACCAATCAGAAGAATGTCCACGAGCTGACCACGCCCTCTTTGAACCATGACTATAAAACTCCTCACTACCCCCTCCAGGTCGGGTCACACAGTTCTGAGGGCATTAACCCACTGTGGCCCCCTTTGCCTGGCAAAGCAATAAAGCTATTCTTTTCTACTTCACCCAAAACTCTGTCTCAGAGATCTAATTCGGTGTCAGAGTACAGAGGCCAGATTCGGCTTCACCAGCAGATGCCCTTGTCCTGCCGAGGGCAACCCACAGGGATTTCGTTTGGGACATTAGCTGGAGTGTAATGAAAAGAGAGAAACAGAACTGGAGTCCAAAACCTGGGAGGAATCAGGCCGCATGACTACTTACCAGCCTTGCAAATTCTTTGCAAACCTCAGTTTTCTCATCTTTAAGATGGGGATATATTTCCACTGGTCAGTTAGCCATTAAAAAACGGTTGCCATGTGAACACTGCTGACAATTAGGAGACACTTAATGAAACGAAGCATTCTTGTAGTCATTAATAAAACCTGAGGCTGAGTCAATATACAGACCAAAGAGCCAAGCCACAGGGGGTGATGTTGAAATCAGGGCAGCTGGGTGGGTCAGGGTGGCCCTCTGGCGTGGCAGGGGACGGGGATTCATGAAGGCTGACATTTGGTTGCTTTAGACAACAAAATAACTGCTGCTTACTCCCTCCCACTTTAGAATCATTTTAAGGGGTAGGAATGGGCCAGGAATTTGGGACAAATTGTTAAAAATAGGGGATATATTAAAAAAACAAAACAAAACAATAAAAACCTGTTTAACACATTTTAAGGATGACTATATACCACTGAAATTATTTAAAACAGTAATTTTCTTTCATCTTTTCCTTTCAAATCTCCTATTGTGTAGATATAGTTTTCTTTATTTCTCTTTTTTCCCATCTCTATTGGTTTTGTACCTACATTTTCTACTGCTTTTTATTTTTATTTTTTAGTGGTTACTAATTTTAAATGTTAACATGCCTGTTGACAAAGCCTAATACCATTAAACAACATTTCTATATGTCACCAAGAGTTAGACGACTTCAATTCCAAACTTTCTCCACATCCCACTTCATGTTTTTGTTGGTTAGTATTTCAGTATCATCTTGTTTTTAAATCCTCCAAGTTTTTCTTTAGATATCATTGTTTATTTAGAGTTACCAATATGTTCACAACTCTATTTACATAGATTTTCTTGCACCCTTACTTTTTCCTTTTGGGTTTAGTTTCCTACTTGTTGAAGTATATCCTTTAACACTTATTTCAAAAAAGGTTGCTGAGTAGCAAACAATGAACAGTAAATTCTTTCAATCTATGTCTGAAATTGTCTGAAGGGCAGATAAATGGATGTAAAATATTTAGGTGAGTTGCTTCCTTCAGTGTTTAAAAACTTATTGCATTCCATCATTTATGCTGCTAATGAGATGTCTTCTTTCCAATATTATTACTGTTCTTTTGCATTTTTTTTTCCTTCCTCTGGTAAAGTTTAAGATTTTCCCTTTATCTACAAAGATCTGAGAATTTTACAATTTTCTCTTGATCAATGAGGTTCCATAGATTTACTATAAAGTGTGCATGTGTGGATTTGTCTTATCTGTTTTGCTTGGGAATTTTTGGATTTTCAAAATCTGAGTTCTCACGTTTTCCTTCACTTTTGAAAAACTGGCAGCCATTTTTTCTTCAAACGCTTCCTCTCCTTCATATATTTTTAGATAAATGCAGGAGTCTCTCATCCTGTCTTCCCCATTTCTTAGCAGGTTCTGTTACTCTATGTCTGAGCTGCCATCTCTAACTTCCCTGCTCATTAACTCTCTCAGCTGTGTCACTCTGTCTACTAGTGTCTCTTTCCAGAAATAACATCTAGTCTGTGGCTAATCAGCCTGTTGTTATTTTTGCATACTTTCTTGGGTCCTCCCCACTTCTTATATGCTCCAGAAATTATAAATTGTTCTAGAATCTCTTTCCCCTTTTTGTCACCTCCACTTCCTGAGGTGCCGATTTGGTGGTTGTTGGTCCCACAGGCTCTGGTCTTGAACTGGGCACTCCTCTTCCCAAGGATGTTTCCCTTGGGGTCTCATGGGGCTGCTGGGTTCTCCCTCTGTTCTCTTTACCAGCAGAAGCCTGGTTGGGATTGACTGATAATTGGTTCAGGCAAAAATGCTCATTCCCAGACTGTCATCAGCTGGTGCTGGTCAGGCCACCCAGACCCGGACAGCAGGAGTGGGCGAGGGGATGTCTGTGAGCAGGTCCCTTATCCTGCCAGGCTCTCGATGACCCGCCATGGCCATCCCTGCCTTACTGCTGCTTGTGTGACACAAATAAACCCTTTGCATGCTCAGACAGAAAGTTTTATTAATTTTCCTGCAACAGAACCAAGTGTGCATGTGAACACCATGCCCTGTGTGACCACAGTCTGGGGGTCTCAGTGTTTGCTGGTGATACTTTTCCAGCAACTGTACAGGCCCAGCACCTTCCTCATCCTCCCCAGGGGTGACAGGCTGCCCAGCTCCAGGGCAAACTCGGGAGCCCCTCTCATGTCACCACAGCACAAGGACTTCGATGCTCCCTGAGGATGTCAAATGCTTGGCCCTGAGACCCTGGTCCCAATGTCCCTGATAGGAACCCTCTCACCTTCTCTCCTTGTTCCCTTGGACTTCCTTCCTCATTTCTCACCTGTGATATTCCTTTCCGTCTTGGGCCCTGGGAGGTATTCAGCAATTTCTTTATTATTATTATTAATTTTTAATTTAGTTTTTTATTGAAGTATAGTTGATTTACAATATTGCATTAGTTTCAGGTGTACAGCACAGTGATTCAGTTTTTTTGCAGGTCATAGTCTATTATAGGTTATTAAAAGATATTGGATATAATTCCCTGTGCTACACAGTAAACGCTTGCTGCTCACCTTCATTATTTTTAACCTGTGAACAAGTGCTTCACACATCACTTCCATCAGCTACATTCACCACAAATCTCAACAACAAGGTCCTTTTATAGTCCAGTGAAAGATGGAGATCCTCCCCCCCGAAAACAGTGTTCATCACCATGGGCATTCAGGGTGGCACCCCCGGGGTAAGAATCCATGTAAAAAGAATAGACATTTGGGCCAGCAATCACACTTCTGGGTATTTATATGAAGGAACCAAAGTTACTATCTCAAAGGGATACACGCACCCCCAAGTTCACTGCAGCACTATTCACAATAGCCAAGATAAGGGAACAACCTAAGTGTCCATCAAGGGATGAATGGATAAGGAAAATGTGGTCTCTATATATGGTAGAATATATTCAGCCATAAAAAGAAGGAAATTCTGCCACTTGCAGCAACATGGATGGACACTGAGGGCATTATGCTAAGTGAAATAAGTCAGACAGAGAAAGACAAATACTGTATATCACTTATACATGGAATAAAAGAGCTGAATTCATAGAAACAGAGAGTAGAGTGGTGGTTACCAGGGGCTGAGGGGGTGGGGAAATTGAGGAGATGTTGGTCAAAAGGTACAAATTTCCAGTTATAAGATGAAAATGTTCTTGGGATCTGAGGTGCAGCATAGTGATTATAGTTAATAATACTTTCAAGTTTTATATACTTGAAAGTTGTTGAAAGAGAAGATCTTAAATGTTCTCATTCCAAACAATAAAAATAAAAAGGTCATTATGTGAGGGGCCGGAGGTGCTAGCTAACCTTATGTGGTAAACATTTCACAGTATATACATGTATCAAAGCCTCATACCGTACACCTTAAACTTACACGATGTTATGTGTCAATTATAGCTCAGTAAAACCGGGGGAAAATGTTTGTTAGCATGGGAAGGTATTCATTTTATATTACATTTTTGAAAGGTAGATCACAAAACTCTCATAGGGGCCATGATCCCTCAGGTGTGCATATACCTGTAACCACAAGTAATAACCTCTTCAGGGTTCTAGTATCAGGTGTGATTGACTTCCTTTTATTAGTGTAAATGTAGCTGCTGAGATTTCATGGTAAACATTTTTGTATTTTGAAATATAAAAGAGAAAACTGGACTTCCCAAACCTTTGTGAGCTGGTATTGGAAGCAGGGAGACTCCAAGACAAGAACAAAACTCCCTTTTTAAATGAACAGGACTGAATTTGCCCAACATGCAGGGGCTACTCTCCAAAGGGTCCTAGGTCTGGCAGACAATCCCATCAGGCCTGAAAACTGGGCTGGCACTCTCCACTTGGAATCTGCATTTTGAGTTCACTATGAGTCCCACAGGTAAGCCAGGAACCCGTCACTCACCCTTCCCCACAATCAGCCTGGTTGTCTTGGTCTAATTCCACAAGACCAATGTGAAGATCTGTTGTCATGGAAACTGCTTCCAAGAAGTGGTCTGCGACTTCTGGGGGAAATTCGCAAAGATGGGACCTCTTGCCTGGACCACAGCTGGCATCTTTCTTCCAGGTCCCCAGGGAAGTGTTTTGCTGGGATTTCTCTGGTCCACTCCCAGGGGAGTGAAAATCCCACCGGGGTGCCCCTGGACCAGGCCTTCTCTAACACAGGTACCCAGCACAGCATGGGCGCCACGCTGAGCTGTGAGGTTGCAGGACGTGTGTGGAGAGCCTGTCAAGCTCCCGTGCTGTGTATCCAGGCTTGCTCTAGCCTGCCAGGTCTCACGCACCTCCTTACCCATCTTCCTGTGTTGATAGTTGAGCCTCCGAGCCACCCCAGGCGCCCCGGTGATCACAAGCCCATTGCCAGCCAATTTAGATTCAGGAGGCTGACCCAAGACCGCCTCGTGCCCATTAGGACAATGATCTGACTGTAGATGGTCTGTTTGACCAAGTGGAGGGCGTGGGGACTCATTCCATCTTTGCTAATGAGGACTTTTTTGATTTCCTGACACTGCTTTTTCTTGATGGATGACAGATTTATGATTCATCGAGGGTTTTTATATGAATGTTGGCCTGATGGAAGATAAATCAGACACAGAATTTATTTATTGGTGTAGTAAAGAATTAGATGTTCCCTCCCCGATGACAATGAAGGAAATCATGGACTGGGCACCCTGGGCCATGTTTCCGGAATCCTCAGGTGGCTGCTTGTCCATAGAAGCTGTCTGTGCCCAGAGGGAAAAAGTCAAGTGAGAAAGCTGCCTGGGCTTCGAGGCCGATAACCAGAGGGGGAGTGGGGAACTGCTGGGAAGCTGGTTAAGTCTGTACCTGTGGCCGTGACCTCCACTTCTGTCGGCTTTTATTGGACCTGTAAATATCGCCTTGCAGCTTGAATGGCAGGTGCGTCATGGGGAGTGTTTGTGCAAGAATTTGGAGAGGGAATAAAATTGATGGATGCTCTCAGTGTCTCCTGCCGGCAGCTGGCAGCCCATTTCCCGGGGCTCTCTGTTCTCTCCTGGCGTGTTCGATATTTCAGTTACAAGTTCTGTAGCTGAACGCTGAGGTGCAGGGCTGTGCTGCCATCTGGCCTTCCCAATTTAAATACAAAAACAAAGCAAGTAACGCACTTAGTGAGCACTTACTATATGTCAGGCCAGTTCTAGGAAGTTTCTTGTGTCATCTTATCCAGTCTCGGAAACAACACTACTTCCTAGGAGATATCATTACTGACTTCATTATGGCGATGTAGACATGGCGGCCCCTGAGGTTTGGAGGCGAGCCCAAGTTCACCGGCAATGAAAGAGCAGAGCTTGGATTCAAAGCTGCCTGGTTCCAACGTCACAGGCTTAACCACCATCCTGTGTGTCATTAAGTGGTTGTCAGGAATAAGACCTCCTCCCATTCCCCTCTTGGGCTTCACCGAGGGGTGAGCCCAGCTTGAAGCAGCGACCTGCCCTTGTGCTGTCTGTGTGTGTGTGTGTGTGTGTGTGTGTGTGTGTGGATTTTGTTCTTTAAAATTCTACAAGAAATCCTCAGGCAAGCACTTATTGTCTGCACTCCCAAATTCCCAGGAACAAGTGTCATCCAGGGTCTCAGCCCCCAAGGCCAGCTCCGTGAGGATCATTGGCTGGTGGACACACAGACCGTCTCTCTTCTCCCCGCCAGCTGCCTTCAGCGGCAGAAATGGTTTTCCAGGACTGTCTTTGTGACAGTGGTTTGAAGACTTTCCTGCCCTTTAACAGCATGGCTCAGACAAGGGAGAAACGCGATGGCCGATGATTTCCTAAATGGCAGAGAGGCAACGCCATCCTCTCTGCAGAACGAAGACCCCCGAATGGAAAGGGCAGTAGCCCCTCAGAGAAGTCAAGCCCTTCTGTGTTTTATGCCCACAGAGCTATCTTTCTTCCTTTGTTCTCTGAGTCTGTACTCTTCCCACCCCTACTGGGTGGACTGTAATATAGTTCCCACTCCAACCACCCAACATAGCGTCAGACCCCACGGATGAAGGACTGGGTTTCCCCACTTCAAATGCAGCTTCAAGGAGGGTCCCCAATCCACCTGCTCCTCTGACCGACTGGCTATGAGTTCACGGGCGTCTGAGACCCCTCCTCAGAGGAGGTTTGATAATTCACTAGTGGCAGAACTCAAGAAAGCAGTATGCTGCAGTTGTATTGTAAAGGATACACAGAGGAACAAGCATAATAAAGCAGCCCAGAGGGCAAGGTCTGGGGATGGAGCTCAGAGCTTCTGGACACTCTCCCCAGGGAGTCCAGGTGTGTACCCCCACTGGTGCATCAATGTGTTCACCAACTAGGAAGCTTCACGGAGTCTGGGTGTCCAGAGGTTTGACTGAAGTTTCATTACATAGATGAGATTGATTAAATCATTGTCAGCATGATTAAACCTGATCCCCAGACACTTTTTCCTCCTGGAAGTCTAGCTGATTCAAAGCCCCAATCCTTTACTCACTTGGTTGGTCTTTCTGGTGACCCGTCCCTACCCTGAAACTATCCAGGGGCCCACCTGCATCACCTCATTAGCATAACCAAAAACACCTATTACTTAGGAGAGTCCAAAGGTATCTGAAGTGCTTGTCAGGAACCAAGGACAAACATGAAATATATTTTTTATTATGTCCTAGAGTCCCATGCTCAGGCAATCCTGTGTCCTGGCCTTGGTATTAAAATGGCATTACTGATGCTAACCACTGTCTTCCCTGCAGGTAAAGCACTAAACCACACCTGCCCCATGGGCTCAGTCCCAATGGGTGAGATGCTACAGGGTCCAGATGGATTCCAGGCCCCCATCATCTGTAAGACTCTCATCAAAGAGTGCTGATCACACAAGAGCTCAAAGATCTGGGCTCAGAACAAGGAAAACCTGTGCCGTAGCAGTAGTTTCTATTACATTTACTTTGTTTTCATTTTTTCCTGGTGAGTAGGTCAAGGGAGTCACTGTCATTGAACATATTCTGCATTTTTAAACTGTAGCCAAAGGAGGGTGAATCACAGGCTTTATTAACTATTCAGGACCTACTGAGGCCTAAGCCCAGGGCATTGCTTTCCTGCATAATTACATGAAATGTAGAAAGAGCCCGGCAGCCCTCATGCCCTTTTGGTTCTGCTTCCTTCCTTGTTGACTTTTTGACTCTCTGGGCTTAAATAAACTCCTCTTAGAGGGACGAAAGGGCATTTACTGGATGTCAGCCTCCTCTTGTATGAAATCAAACATGGGAGAAAATGTATAGAGATGAAAGGAGAAACAGAGGTCCCAGGATATGCTAAGCTAGGCCTGAATCATGAAATCCCTTCCCGCCATCTTTGTCTACTGGGGGCCTCTGTTTGCTGCAAGATGCAAGGATAGCCATGTGTACCATGTGGGTCAGGATTAAAGCCAGGGTCCCGTAAGTGGACACCAGGAAGGGGAGCTGTGGGCCTGACCTGGTGTCTCAGTCTCCTTGCGTTGCCATAACAAAATGCCGCAGACCAGCGGCTAAAAAACAAACGTTTATTTCTCATGGTTCTGGAGGCTGGAAGTCCAAGATCAAGGTGCTGGTAGATTCCCTTCCTGGTGAGAACTTTCTTTCTGGCTTGCAGAGGGCTGCTTTCTCACTGTGTCCTCACATGGTGGGGGGAGGGGGCAGAGGTGGGCGAGGGGGAGAGCCCTCTGGTGTCTCTTCTTATAAGGACACTGATCCTACTGTGTTGGGATCCCACTCTTATGACTTCAGTTTACCTTAATTCCTTCCTTGGAGGCCCCATCTCCAAGTTCACACTAGAGGTTAGGGCTTCATCGTATGAATTTGGAGAGATACGGATCTGTCCATAGCACCAGGGTTTCACGGCAGGGTCATAGGTACAGTTTAGAAACTCTTTTTTCGCTTCCCCACTATTCTTCCTTCCATATTGTAAGAGGAAACTGCTTTTCTCCCCTCCTCTCAATACTTCTGACACTGGATGTGTGGGAGTTTTCCCACATCCAGGCATCCTCCAATTCCCACTGGGCATGGTCTTGCCAGCTCACCCCCATCTCCTTAGTACAGTCTTGTACTAAGTTAAGAGAACACATCTTTCTACCTAAATGTACATTATTTCCGTTTTAAGTTTGAGGGGCTGCTTCAGGACGTGATTTACATAGACTTCCAGGTTTTCAAAAGAGGAAGAAATCTGCGACACGCTTTTGCTAGAAAATACACGAGAGTCTTCTAAGGGTTTTTAAGCACCCAGAACGTAAAAGGGAAATTGGCCCGACAGAGGCACAGCGGTTTTTTCGGCCAATAATACATGTAATATTGCCTTCCCAAAATGCTAGTGCCTCCCTGGGCTATCTCATCCATAGGCCCGACTTTAAATAAGACACTTTTTTATTAAATACAGCCTCCTCGCAGACAGGGACCATAAGGGCTGCGAGTCAGTCATTGGGGTTTGAAATCTCCTTTAATATGAATTTCCAGAGGATATTACAAAGGGCCTACACGGGCACTAAAGCACGTTGTGTGCAGCAGTTAAATATGCATTTCTGCAATGGGCTCTTTAAATGCCTGTGAATATAAATGCCCGAAGACAGAAAAGTGCCCGCCTGTCCCCACTCTGTGGGGGGGAGGCTCTGGAGGTGACGAGCTTTGTCCTTCTCCCCCGGCCTGCAGCCTGACCCAGGCCAACTCCAGTGTTCAAGAGGGAACAAGCAGCCCTGGTCTCGCAGGCTGGGGGTGGGTCCCAGCATCCTGGAGACAGTGGACAGACCCTGGCATTCTGAAAGGAAGTGGCCCTGGGCCCCCAGTGACCCGGTCAACCTTCTACTCCTGACCGGCTGGGTTTTTGTTTCTGTTTCCTTGTAGGAGCTCCAGAGAGGGGCCCTCCTGCCCCGTTTCTTGTGGCCACCCCCTCCCAGCATGGCACCTTCAGGACCCCAGCACAGTCATGGCCTTCTCGCCCCCAGATATGCATATGTGGCCTTTTAAGGGATGACAGTGTGAGAGTCTTATGGCTGCCGTAAGAAGTAACCACCATCTGGGTGGCTGGAAACAAGAGAAATGTGTTCTCTCACAGTTCAGGTGGCCAGAAGTCCAGACTTAAGGTATTGGCAGAATTGGCTCCTTCTGGAGGCTCTGAGGGCCCCTCCCAGCTTCTAGTAGCTGTGGGGAGTCCTCGGCGGTCCTGGGGCGGTAGGGCCATCACTCCAGTCTCTGCCCCATTTCCACATGGCCGTCTTCCCTCTAAGGGTCTGTTTCCTCTTCTCATAAGGGCATCAGTCATACTGGATTAGGCCCGTCCTGCTCTGGGATGACCTCATCTTAACTGGTTACATCTGCAAGGACCCCATCTCCAAATAATGTTACATTCTGAGGTCCTGGGGCTTAGGACCACAACATATCCTTTGGGGGACATAATTCAACCCATAATAAATGGCTTTTACTCTTGATAGCTGTGGACACTGCAACCACGTTTTCAGGGCCAGAAGTTCATTTACTCAACTCATCAACAGTGGTGAAACTCCTTCCAGGTGTCATGCTGAACTTGGGGACTGAATGGGGAGTAAGCTGAGAGTGGACATCTGATGGAGGCAGTGCTGGACCGGAGGTGAGGGGGGAGGGGGGCATGGTGGGGGAGGGGGAGGGGGCATGGTGGCTGGGTTTGGGGGAGGGTGGAGTGAGAAGGGAAGGGGCACCTGATTGTGCAGGACCATGAGGCCACATGAAGATTCATCTTCATCCCCAAAGCAATGGGAAACATAACCAGCTGCAGCAGGTCATAAATGCAGTCAGATTTGTGTTTTAAACAGACGATTGGGCAGCTGGAAGGAGAAAGCTGCTCTGAGAGCCAAGACGGACGTGGGCACCTGGGTAAGGAAGTATTGCAAAGGTCTGGATGAAGGACAGAGGGGGCTTGAGCCAAGGAGAGACAGCAGTGACTTAGCTGGAGAGCACAAAATGGAATCAAGAGCCCTCGAAGGAGCATTAAGATGTGCAGACGCTGGATGGGACCCAGCAGGTACCAGGGTGCTCGCAAACGCTAGGCACTGTCTGAGAGCGTCCAGCACACCTGGCGTTCATCCAGCCACTGGGAGAGGAGTCAGTCAGCGGTGAAACACACCAAGGATAGCAGGGGGCTGTCGCCGAGTACTGTGAACTCCTGAAAGTCTGCAGCAAAGTAAATGAAAAAGGAATACCAAATCTTCACTTATCATACTGGCCAACACAAATAAACAAAAAAAAAGGAAAATAATATTCAGTGCTGAAGAGCCTGGGTGAAATATCACTGCCATGCCCTGCTGGTGGGAATGGAAATCAGTGAACTCTTTGGAGAAGACCATTTAGCAGAAAGCTCTCCTCTGGCAAGCTACTGCTGAGAATCCATCCTAAAGCCACACTCTTACCTGAGGGAAGACTTACACCGATGGGTTCTCACAGAAGCATCCTTCAAGAGAACAAAATCTGCTACTCATCTGTGTAATCAACAATAGAGAAACAGTTTAACACTTCAGTGATGTCCCCATTTAAATTATGGTTTGAAAACTAACCAGTGGGGAAATGGTTACAACACACTGGTAAATAAAAGATGCTAGATGCAAAACTATACTTTAGTATGTTTCCAATTTATGGGGAAAGGTGTGTAACATAACATTAAGTGGCAAATGCTGACAACAAAATTATTTATGGCATGATCGCAGTTGAAAACATGAGTGCACGTGTATTTGCCTGCGAATGTGATGCAAGTGTGTATATATTTAGTAAATAGAGTGAAACAACATACACCAGTTGTCTAGCAGTGATTATTTCTCTTTGGTGGGGTTTTGGGTCATATTTTTTAAATTCGTTTTTGTTTTTGTATATTTGTAACATGGAAGCATCATAGAAAATGAAGACAATACAGGAAAATGTGCATGATGTTAGAGCACCTAAAGTTAACAGAGACTGCTGGATATGGTCTTTCTCAGATTACTTTGCTGAGTCCTCCTTCTCAGTTATTCTTGTGGCAGACAGCCTCCCCACTTTCATTCCAGGAGACAGTTCTCCTCCAGGAATCCCAAGAAGGCACACTCCAGGGATGGTCTCCTGGCTCCACTGGCATCCTGCTTTTGCTCTGGGAGATCACCTTGGGCGTTTGCTGGCATCTGCCCAGGTGAGCAAACATGACAGAGCAAAGAAATTGGGAATGAAAAGTGAGAACACGAAAGAGACCTCTGTGTGTGTGTGTGTGTGTGTGTGTGTGTGTCAGAGAGAGAGAGAGAGAGATAGAGGGAGAGAGAGAGATAAGGGGGTGTGAACCAGGGACAGGGTTCAGGCTGATTCATCTGGACAGAAGGAGGGCAACTTCTATCTCCAGGGACCATTAATCTGACCATTTTCACTGACACTTAATCCCCCTTAGAGCAAGGCAAATATTTTAGCATTCTTCTAAATATATATATTTTAACGATCTGGCTTTAAAACCTAGAAGCCAGGAGCCTAGAAGCTCGGCTGAAATTCCCTTTGCAAGCTGGTCTGGGGCCATGCAAATGACATGAATTATACCCACCATTACCTCAAGACACACTGCTCCGAGTTGACATAAAATTGCCTATTTCCTGTGGTGATGTAAAGGGCCTTATGCTGGACGCTGGGTCGATATCAGGAGCTCCTATTTCGTGCCTGACACATTGGTCATTCTAATCACCGGCCACCGCATCTGGGCCGTGACCCCCTCTTTCTTGGCCATATTTCTGATTCTGTCTGCAGTTTTCACCTCCTGGGTCCTTTGGAGGGATGCATATTATTCAGGAAAGTTGAGGGCCTCATCCCTCTAGGGCATGTCAATAAGTGGAGGAAACTTTATAAGCAGACAGAATAAATAACAGCATGGTAAGAGCAGCAGGAAGGTGGTGAGACCTTGAGAGATGCAGCTGGGAGAGTGCATGTGTGTGTGTACGTGTCTGTCTGTGCATGTGTGTGCATGAGCATCCCCCCCACCCCAGCACACACAGAGCCCTCTCCCCTCCAGCTGCCTGATTGCCAGTGGATTCAGTTCCTGCCCATTCCCACCCCCTTATGGCCCACTCTGTGGTCAGTTCTACTTTGCAAAGGAGAATTTGTTCCAACTAGGTTGATAAGATAGGAACCCATCTGAGCATCATGCAGTCCTGAATTTTGCATTTGCTTACATGCAATCTTGTCTGGAAGAGACAGAGGAACAGACCATGTGATAAATGGAAGCGAATGAAGGAGCAGCCTGCAACGTACACACACACGAACCTCAAATATCTTCCTCCATGGACCGCACGTGCTCTGAGCCACACCCGAACAATCTGGCGTTAGAACTTTCCCTTTGATTTCAGACCACCGACTTTCTACCCCCACCATAGCTCGGGAGCTGCAGCCCTTCCCACACCCACATCCAAAGCAAATTGCAGGGTTTTTCCAGGGTGAGGACCCGTATTTGTTGCAGTGTTTATTTCCCAGCCATTTGACATGGGTAACAGGTGCTGCCCTGTTTATTGTCTTATCGTATGTTTCACCATCCAGGTTTTGACTCTCATGCTCCCGCCCCATTTCCTCCACAACCCCCGGTCTTGGTGTGCAAGTTAGCACAAGGCCATGGCTTTTAGGGGCACATATCTTGCACGATAGCAGGACTGACTGTGCTCTGATAATTTTTGACCCAGGAGGGGTCACAAGAAAAGCTTTAATTCACTGTGGCCATTTTATCCCCCAAGAAGAGGTGGGGGTGGTGCTGGAGAGGGATGGGGGGGAGGAGAAGGACCCCACCCCTCTGCAGGTTGGAGATCAATGGCTGGGAGTGATGGAGTGTGGGTCGCCATTGTGGTGGGGCTGAGGGATGACTCCCAAAAGTCCCCATGTCCTAATCCCCTAAACTGGTGTTACCTTATGTGGCAAAAGGAATTTTGCAGATATGACTAAATTAAGGATCTTGAGAAGATTATCCTGGATTGTCTGGGGGGGTGGGTAAATGTAATCAGAAGGGTCTTTATAGGAGGGAGGTAGAGGCAGAAATGACTACAGAAGAAGGTGGAGGGCGGCCTGAAGCAAGATGCTACCCTGCTGGCTTTGGAGATGAGGGAGAGGCCACATGACAGGGGATGCAGCTCTAGAAGCTGGAAAAGGCTGGAGACAGGCTCTCCCCAGCCTCCGGAGGGAGCGTGGCCCTGCTGACACCTTGATTTGGGTTCCGTGGAACAGATTTTGGATTTATGACCTCTAGAACTGTAAGAGAATAAATGTGTGTTGTTTTAAGCCACCAAGTTTGTGATAATCTATTACAGCAGCCATGGAAAAGTGATACACAAGCTTTTGTGGATGAGATGCAGCCTTGGAAACAGCCTGTGGCTGGAAGCAGGGAGACAGGCAGCTCAGGACAGTTTGCGTGTCTCTCTGCTTTCCAGATGTCACCGTCGCAGAACGGCTTTGGCAAAGGGTGTAACTGCTCCGTGACAATCTGGTCTCTCTGAGATGCTTGGAGAATTATAAGAAAAAACATCACGGGAGGCAGCATCCCCAGGGTCTGACCCAGAGCAGGCAGGTGATGCATTTGGCTTTTTCCTGCTTTTGAGTTGTGACCAATTTCCTTTCTTCTCAGCTGCCCTAAACCTGGCTCCCACCCGCCCCTTGCCCCATCCCTCTCCTCGCAGGTCAAGGCCATAGAAGGGAAGCCTTGCACGTGCTCCCTCTATGTCCAGCATCCAGGTGCTCCAGCATCCTGTGCCCTGCCTGGCCCCTTCCCAAGCACAGCTCTGACTGTCCACTGGGGCACGCCTGTTGCTTCTCGGTAACCCCATCATTGTAACCCAGAAAAGCATTTCAGAATGCGGTTTACTGGAGAGACATTATCTGAGATAAAGTTATCTGATGGCATTGGGCTGCCTTTTCCAGTATTCATCTTCCAAATGCCATTAAACAATCTGCCGTCCTCCAAGGAGCACAGACGGCATACGGGTTCTGGCTTCTATTAACCACGCCACCACTTGCCTGGGCTACTTTCTGGGGCTGCAGCTCAGCTACATTTCCATTAGATCTAATTTGGGGACCATACAGATGAGGCGGGGTGGGGGCTTGTGTCCCTGAGCTCTGCCCCGGAAAGCTCAAAGCACTTGGTTTGCTTGCTCTCAGTTGACTTTAGAGCTGTGGAGTGGAGTCACACAAGGTCCCTTATTGGGGAACAATGTCTGGCTGGGACAGACAGCAGGGGACAGGTCAGGTGTGGCCTGCGGGCTCCATACCCTCACCACTGTCTGATCTTACGTGGGTGCTGGTTTCCAGAAAGAGCAAATTTCCCTGACTGATCAACCTCAGGAAAGGATTCATTCATCAATTAACACTTTATCCAGCCAATGCCACGTGTTATCTGCAGAGGTAAGACAATCTTTGGGAGCCAGTGCCCCCAGTCTGGAGGCGGAGGGGACTGTGCAGACAGACCAACAGGAAATTGTCCCACATTAAGGAGACAGCTGCCCTGTATCCAGGTCCTCACAAAGACCCTCATGCAACAGGGAACTTGTTTGATTTCTTTATTCTGAACCCCCAAGTTCTAGAGAAGGAGGACAAATGAGCCAGAAGTGACCTCAATCAATGGTGGTCTCGGATGCATCCAGAGCACAAACAATCTAAACCCTTGGTATAAGAGGAAGCGGTAGAGGAATCAACTTACTGTTTGTTGTTGTTAATATTATTATTGTTGTTTGTTGTTGTTATTAGTATTATGTGCAATATTCCTGGCACATATTACCATTCGTATTCCCCTGTAGGGGATGAAGAAAACAACCACCCTCACATTATCAGATGAACTTCTGGCTTCATACGTAATTTCCAATGACAGGCAAACTGGAATCCCAAAATCTCCACCACTCCACTGGTCGGACAGGAAGCGGTTACATTCCCAAGGAATGGCTTCACCCCAAAGAGGCCATGTGTCACCTCTGAATAAGACTGCCTGATGAATTTTGCCGTGTATACAAATATTAGATCACTATGTTGCACATCTGAAACTAATATAACGTTATATGGCAATTATACCTCAATAAAAATATTTTTTAAAGGTTAAAAGAAGATTACCTAATGAATTATGAGTGTGAAAAGCAATGATTTTGATTAATACATTGTTTAGTTCTACATATGGATTTTAACAAAGACATTTAATAAGTAGGCATTTCAATATTTCATCCTCATCCAGAAAAAGTAAATATTCAAGGTGACCACAGACCTATTTCCATGTCTGGGGGGCCAGGTCACTTACACGTGGACATGTATCTTGGGTCAAATGCAGAGGTCAGGGTTGGCTGAGGCCAGAGCCTTGGTGGGGGGATCAGGAAGGGAAGGGAAAAGTGGTAGGAATCAGGAAAGGGTTTCTGGAAGAAATGATGTCTGAGCTGGGACTGGATACAAGTTTGAGTGAAGAAGTTTGAGTGAAGAAAGGAGGAAAGGGAAATTTCCACGGTGAAACAAGGTGGGAGATTCCACATCCCCTGAGAGTCTGGGGTCCTGGTTCAGGGACGGCCCAAGCATAAACTTGCAAAGACTGATGGGTGTGGGTTTGAGGAGCTTTGCAGTCTGGGCGGAGGCGTGTGGGATGTTTTCCATGGATGACAGAACACTCCGGGGATCCGCCACCCTCCAGAATGCCCCACGTGTGGTTTCACATTCTTCTCCTCTGAAAATCACACTGATGGGGAAACTTTTGAATGAGCAACGATGAAAATGCTCAAAGTGAAATTCACTAGAAGTTGGCTGGGCTCCCATCTCACACAGCTTTGAGAGGATTGGTTTGAATAGGTTGGTTTCAGGTTTACGGGAGAAGTTTGGACTTGGAAGGCAGTGGGGTTGGATTGGGAGGGGCAGCAGGGTTAGTTTGAGGGGGGAGAGGAGGAGTGACTTCAGGGGAATGGACGCCTTGAAGGGCGGGCGAGTGAAGGAACGTGGCAGAGGAGTTGCTGGGAGGTGGGAGGGAAAGGGTGTGAGAGGTACAGTGGCAGCGAAGGGTTAAATACGCAGACTTGAGATGCGCAACCTTGCCCTTGATGGCTCTTGGGAGGTATCTCTGAGCCCCTGGTGCATCCTGTTCATAACAGTATCTGTCTACCTGGGGCCTTGGGCCAGGCCAGATAGTTTATGTGAACAGTGGGATTCTTGGTAGTGGCCTTGGGTCAGAGAATATCAGCTTGGCCCCTGGGGGCCTGGATACTAGGCAGTTCAGGTCAGCCATGTGTGCATGCCATGCCTACAGGACAGACCCCCAGGAAAACCCCCGACACCAAGGTGTGATGAGCTTCCTCGGTTGGTGATCTTTCCTATATGTGGTCACACTTCCTTGCTGGGCTGCTGCAGCTCTGTCTGTGCTACTCCACTGGGGTAGGACAACCAGAAGCTTGTGACTGCTTTCTCTTCAACTCCATCCTCCATGCCTCTTCTCCTTGCTGATTTTAGGCTGTATCCTTTCTCTGTAATAAACTGTAACTGTGAGCATCATGGCTCTTTTGAGTTCTGTGAGTCCTTCTAGTGAATCATGGAAACTGAGGGGTCTTGGGGGCCCTCTATGCAAAGGGGAATGCTGCAGGCACAGTCCTCTTGTGGTCACACCATAAATCACTGGTCAAGGGAGAGGGCAGAGTGGCTTTGGAGGAAGTCTAGAAAAGGCATGGCAGAAAGCATGGCTGCAGAAACAGCAAAGCTCTGCATGACAAGAGTCTTCATCCACCTCCCCTTTTCTGCTCCCAGGGGTGTGGCTGCTGCACCTGTTTCTGGACAAGACTTGGTCTTTCCCACCTGAGTCACTGCTTTGTTGTTCCCACTCCCTTGAGTCCTCCCCCCTTTCTTTGGCCAAAAGATTTCTACTCATCCCTCAAGAGTCAACCTAAACATCCCACTGGGAATGTTTCTCGGACCCACCAACCCCCAGAAAAATAGTTTACATTTAACTCTATGATAGCATGTTCTGTGGCTGCCATGCATCTTAAAGAGTGGGCTTAATCACATCTTATTCTGCTTCGTAATCCCGTCATCTTGCCTACTGCCCAGCACAACAGAGACTTGAATTCCTATGCGGTCAGCCAGGCAATTACCAAAATCCTGGAACAATTTTCTTAACTCATGATTTCAAGAAAATATTAATGAACAACCTTGGTTTTGATGTTTTAATCACTGAAAGTGAATGTGTGAATATAATAGGAGGGACATTACATGACAAGTTAAGAACTTGGATTTTAAATAATACCCAAATTATTGAGTGACTGTTTGTCATTTCCCCATCCTGGCCACCAGTTTCTGTCAAAAATTTGGATTAGGCCAGGGTTGGGAGCTATAAGATAGATGTGCTACCATTCTTATCCTGTGCCCATGGCAGACATAGCTAATCATGTCATGATTAATCATGCATCCTCATGGTTTCCCAAGCAGGAGGAACACACTTGGTGTGAAAATAAAACCTATTTGCCAGCCCAGGCTTAGACGATCCCTAAGGTTTTCTCTTTCAATTTTTCAATCCACTGCGCATTTTTGCCTCAATCAATGATATTGAAAATGGAAGGCAATGGGTATCTTGGGCTTCCTTTGAGTCAATAAATAGCCAAGAATTCTGCCAGAAATTCCCCATGGTTATGTCAGGAGTTGATCTACAATTCATCTAGTCATCACTGGGCAGGATGTCAGGCCAAGAAGTAAATCATCTGAACAGAGGAAATTCCATAGTACCACACCTGTTATGAACTGAGTTGTGTTCCTTCTGATTTATATATTGAAGACCTAACACCCAGGACCTCAGAATGTGACTGTATTAGGAAATGGGGTCTTTAAAGAGTTGATTAGGTAAAAATGAGGTTGTATGGGTGGGTCCTAATGCAATCTGACTGGTGTCCTTACTAGAGAAGATTAGGACAGAGACAGAAGGATGACCACGTGAGGACACAGGGAGAAGGTGGCCATCTCCACGCCAAAGAAAGAGGACTCAGGAGAAACCAACCCTGCTGACACCTTGATTTCAGACTTCCAGCCTCCAGTATGTGAGAGAATACATTTCTGTTGTTTCAGCCTCTCAGTCTGGGGTGATTTATGGTGACCACAGGAAACTAATACGAGTTCATATCCATGATGGGAAAACACGGCCGCCATGGGTGGTGTCTGGGTACAGTGTGTGCCACGGGCTGTCTTCTCTTTTACTGCCCCGATTTCCAAACCCCACCTTCTGTTGAGAAGAACTGTGTCAGCAGGATGGGGAGGGGCACAGGTGGGTTCCTAGCTCACACCTTGCATGTTTTTACTGGAAATTTCTTTTCATTCAACACCTCGTGTGTGCCTTCGTCAGACCGACTGGGAGCAGGAAGCATGGTGCCTCCACCAGCAAGTGGTCATGTCAGCTGAGCTCAGTTTTCTGGGCTAAGAAAAGTTTTAGAGTGACTCCTGAGCAGAGTAATTTCATTTGCTGTGAAGTAAAGTTAGAAGTAAATTGCACTAAATTAATATTGATTCAAATTAAGCCATTTATCTCTTTATGCATTTCAACTCCACAGCAAATACAATCATTGCTCAAGCTCCTCCATGGCAAATAAAATTACAAGTTAAATTGCATCTCGTGGTGGTTTCCCTCTTCTGGGAAACAAACAAAAAAATACACACACAGAGTCCAAAGCTTACAGCTGAACCAGCAGCGGTTTTCTAGCTGAATGAAAACGGAGGTGATGGGAGAGCTCACTAGCTCTGTTCACAGTGATGAGTGTTGCAAGGTGGCTGGATTATTTCAACTTAAGACGGAAGTCTTGCCTT
The DNA here is from genome assembly GCF_028564815.1 of Eubalaena glacialis. Classification (NCBI taxonomy): domain Eukaryota; kingdom Metazoa; phylum Chordata; class Mammalia; order Artiodactyla; family Balaenidae; genus Eubalaena; species Eubalaena glacialis. The sequence continues at coordinate 191,919,500 of NC_083718.1, read as the reverse complement.
AATTACTCTGAGAATGGCTCCCCTAGTTCTGGGGAGGCTGCAGGAGCTGAGCGTTTGTTTCCAGACGCAGAAGGGAGGATGCTGAGTGCACACCTTCTGCAGACGTGTCTCCCAGGTGGCTAATCTCTGCTTAACCTGCCCTCCTGTTTGTGTGCTGGTTCCCCTTGGCTTCTCGATTTCTTTTCAGAGGCAGAGATGCAGAAAAGTAAAACAGCTCCATAGGGGACACTGGAGCCCCAAGACCAAAGCCACAGGCGGGAGGCAAGTCAAGATGACTCTTTCTGGTGCTGGGCGCCAGAAATGCATACATGGCACGCACACACACACACACACATGCACATGCATGCCTGGCCTCCACTGATTTGAGACCTGAGATGACACTAATCAGTGTAGGATGGTGGTGACCATGCCAGGCCGTCCCAGATGCCCAAAGCCCAGCCGATGGCTGACATCCCCACCCACTCCTTGCTGGTGAACAAGTGGCTGAGACTTACAGTAAGTAAATGTCAGGGACACTTCTGAGTGACAGGCTTCCAGCTCTGCAGGAAATAAAAATCTGATCCTCCCAAAGAAACCTGTGGATCTCCGGATCACACTTTCTGTGAGTTTGTCTCCTCACCATCAGGACTCCAGCCTGAAAGCCCCTTCCCTGCTGCTCCTGGGGGGAACCCGTGAACCCCCCTTGCCTGCAGCTACAGCAACAGGAGGCCTGTCTCAGTCCATTCAGGTGTCTGTAACAGAGTAACTGAGACTGGGGGCTTATAAACAAGATGTTTATTTCTCACAGCTCTGGAGGCTAAAATCCAAGATCAAGGAGCCTGTAGGACACGTGCCCCTTACCTGGTGGAAGGGGTGAGGGAGCTCTCTGCGGTCTCCTATCCGAGGGCACTAATCACCTCTTAAGTTCCCACCACTTGATACCATCGCATTAGGGCTTAGGTTTCAACATATGCCCAACGATACAACAATTGTTCAGTCCACTGCCAGGTGGAATTGGGGGGTCCTAAGGCTCTGCTGTGACCTACGAAGCTGGGAGCCTGTCTCCACTGAGAGGCATCAAATTTCCATCAGAATCAGGATCTTTTGGTTAAAGGGGGTGATTCATTTCTTAAGACGGATGTTTGAGGTGGTTACTCTTCTTTGCAGGAACAGATCAGAGGAAAGGACCACCCAGGTTCTGGATGGACAGACTCAAACAAACACCAAGATTTCCACCTCATCCTTTATGCACCAGGGCTGAGTGGACAGACAGCCTGACCCACAGGCCACAGCCTGGGTTTTCTTAGAGGTGTCCATCATGCAGGAGACCCGCCACACGAATCCTTTGTGCCTCCGCCCTCAGTTAGGGGAGGTTTCCCTTGGGTACACCTGTCTGTCTTTCTTTTTCTTTCCTTTCTATCTTTTGATTTTTGGCTCTTATTTTTAAAACCTAATTTTACCAACAAAAGTAAGAGAGAAATTCATCAAGTGTGAACGACCTGGTTGGATTTATTTCTTTCCAAAAAGAGACTCAGAGAGAGGCATTCTGGAGACCTGAGAGGAAGGTTCCAGAAGGGGAGGGGGTGGACTTGAGTACAGAGGTGGAGGTAAGGGAGACAAACCTAATGGTTTCCCAGGACAGTGGTCTGGGGACGGTGAGGAAATACTCTTCTCCTTCAGACCAGGCTTCAGTCTACTAACTTCTCAGATGCCCCTTCTCTGGGGGTGTGACTTCATCACCTGGGTTTGTGACACCAAGAAATGCTTATAGCACAGTCAGTAAAGGATAGAAGCTAGGGCTCCCTCCTCTCTGTGTCCCCTTTGGAAAGGCCCTGGGTTAGGTGCTGGGGCCACCATCACAAAGCACGGCAGACAAGGTGGCTTAGACAACAGAAGTGTATCCTCCCTGTCCTGGAGGCTGGAGGTCTGAGATCCCAGTGTGGCAGTGTTGGTTCCTTCTGAGGCTTCTCTCCTCAGGGTGCCGACAGCCCACAGCACACTCCTTGGGTTCAGCTCTTCCTCCTGGGGAAGGGAGATGGATTGGGGGACTGATGTCATTCCCAAATGCTAAGATGTAATCCGAACAGATCACGGAGTCAGCCACAGAACCCACTTTCTACCTCTGAGGGCATCATCCCTGTGGGCTGCCCACACTGTACGCCATGCAGCCACAGGAACACACAGCAGTGGTGACCACATGGAGGTGCTGCAAGAATCGGGTGTCCTGGTCTCTCTCAGCCCTCACGAGAACTCTCTTAGTGGCACCATCTCTATACTCACTTACAGTTGAGGAAAAGAATGAGCTGCCCGTATGTCCTGGATAAGTGGTCTTTAGGATAAGTGGCCATGCAAGGACCACAGAGATGTTTCTGTCTTCTACTTGCAAGTTCTTTCCATGGATGGAAGGCGTCCACCATGGGAAAGATGTGAGACGTCAAACCCAGCCCACCAGGAACCCTTTCTCAGCGCAAGACCTGCTGGGCAAGAAAGCTCACGATGGGGTTTTGTTTCTTTCATCAAAAACAAGTCACGTGGTGGTATCTCTTTACGTGGTTGACACACCTCCTTGACTGTTTTGGGTTTTATCTGTTAACACAAGTGTTCTGCAGGCCATGAAATCCATGATGTTCAGATTCTCAACCTTAAAGGAGGATAAAGAGAAACCCGGGTGCTCGGAAGCTCAGGGTTCACATAGGTCCGTGGAGGATGCGTGCTCTCACAGAAGCCGTCCACAGGTGTGTTTCTCCCAGGTCCCACTGTAAGTGCTCACACACAGGAGATGAGGAGATGCTCTGAAAACACAGAGCATCCTGCTTTGGTTTCCTCCTTAGTGTACATCACTATTTAGCCTCCTATATATTTGGTACCCTTACCTTGTTTAACATATCCATCTGCCCCACCAGAATGTAAGCGAAGGAGAGCAGGGAGTTTTGTCTGGATTCCCCACGGCTGTGTCCCTGGAACAGTGCCTGGCACAGGGTGGGCATCCATTAATCCCTGGGAAGGGATGAAAGAACCAGTAAAGAGAGGCAGATAGAGAGATGCCGCGGGTATAACAGAGGATGCAGATGCTGACAGTCTCTGTGAGGGAACTCTCGTCTGCCAGGCCTACTGGAGACATTGTTTTTCCTTTGAAGAAATATATTCTGATTTTCATCACATAGGTGAGTTGGAAAATATGATTTTTAAATACAGATGCTCAGTTTATAGCCAACTTTATTGGAATATTTCTGTTCAGTAAATTAATTTGCATCACATCCCATTTTAGTGGCTGAATGGGATTTCTGAGAATACTTAGAATTCTGTGGGCGGTCTTGTACTTGCTTAGATGTACGTTGATGGTTATATTTTTCTCTTGATAGGGGAGATCGTTCTAATCACAGCTCGGCAATGTACAGATAAGAACGTTTGTACAATTGGGCTTCATCAGCCATTGTGAAAGGTTTGGGATTGGATTGGAGATTCTGGGGGAGTATGGGGATCGTTGATGTCTCTCCCAGGTCAATTTGTCCAATGCTAATTGGCACCAGGAGAATTACAGCCCTCAAAGAGTCTGATGAGAGGATATAAACCATTTCCTCCTAATATTTTATGCCAAAAGTTGATGGTGCAAAATTTAAGCTCCCTGAAGTCTGACAACTCTTCTGCAATAAATTTTAGGAGGAGAAAATAATGACTCTGGAACATCACCTCATCCCATCCCAGGATAATTTCTTTACTCTTCCAAACCATGGCTGCGGGGATGCATGCACATGACAAGTGATGGTCGGCAGGGCGTCTCCTGGACCACGAACGAAGTCCCACGCCCTTGTTTCTAATGTTGAACTGACTTCCCAGGAACAAAGGCTTTGTCTTCTGTGGGCCCAGATGGATGCTGCCCAGCATCTGTTCGTGGGCACATCCTTTCCACTAACCACCGTGACCAGGAGGGGCGGGACGAACGGTTGTGCTGTCGTTTGGAGGCTTGTGATATGGAGTCTTTGTGGCCAGATCACTGCATTGGCAGGCAACCCACAGATAACGGGCTTTCTAAATTATGCCACACAATTGGTATTTTCACACTTTTTTCAAATGTAATTTCAAAATTAAATTAGGCCTGATGCAGACAGGAATGCAGTGGGCGCTGTTCCCCGTGGACCGTGGCCAGATTCTTCTCAGGCCACATAGAAGGGGAGGAAACTAATTAAATTTCTAGAACCCCAGGACTGGGTCTGTGTGTGCCGATGCACACCCCCCCCGAACCCGCCTCCCTGCTCGAACCTTCCCTGCCTTTCTCGAGGACGCAGTTGGCATCTGCAGGTTTCAGAGGGAATCCATCCTCTCCCGGTGGTCACAGTTTGCAAGTGGCAGGAGAGCAGGGGCAGGTGACAGGTGAAGGGGGGTGAGTTGACAGTTATTTGGGTTCTGCTGACTCTCTGCCCCTTCCCCAAAGCTCAGCTGGGCCTGAGTCTAGATTCCGTTGCCCGACCCTATCAAGCTGCACATTCTTAATTGGGTCTTGTGTGTTTGCTAAGATCTTGCTTTAGAAAAACCAACTCTACAATGAGGTAGTGTGTCTCCCCACATCTCCCAGGTGTTGTGTCCTTGGATGACCCTCATCCACCTCATGTATCATGGTTTGGGGCATAGTAGGACTTTTGTGGGCTCAAGATCATTCCACAGACAGCCTGTGAGCTCTTCCTCTGCAGACAGGTGTCCTTGGATCTGTAGGGGAAACAAAAATGCACGTGTTGTAGATCCTGTCCTCAGGAAGCTTCCAGCTGGGAGGGAGCCATAACACAGGTTTTTCAATACCAAACACAGGGCAGAATACCCAGCACAGGGCAGAGTACCCAGCTCAGGACACAGCACCCAGCAAAGGGCAGAATACCCAGCACAGGGCAGAGTATCCAGCTCAGGACATAGCACCCAGCAAAGGGCAGAATACCCAGCACAGGGCAGAGTACCCAGCTCAGGACACAGCACCCAGCAAAGGGCAGAATACCCAGCACAGGGCAGAGTACCCAGCTCAGGGCAGAGCACCTAGCACAGAGCAGAGTGTGGAAAGAGCTGCAAGAGCATCCTAGAGATTCTTTTCTTTTTTTCCTTCTGAAATTTCTGTCCATAATCCATCAAAGAGATAACCTTTTTTGGAGGTAAAATTCACATAACACAATACTCACCTTTTTAACCAACTTGAAGTGCACAATTCAGTGGTTTTACTACACTCACAAGGTTGTGTAACCGTTCCCACTATCTGGTTCCAGAACTTTTTCAATCCCAGCAAAAGAAACCCCATTCCATTAGCAGTCCCACCCCTGTCTTCTGTGCCCCCAGCTCCTGCAGCATCTCACCTTCTGTCTGGACTGTGTCTATTCTGGACATTTCATACAAATAGAATCACACACTATGTGGTCTTGTGTGTCTGGCTCCTCTCCATCAGCATCACGTTGTCCAGATCCATCTGTGCTATCGTGTATCGCTTATCAGCACCTCATCTTTTCTTATGCATGGACCCACCACATTTTGACTGTTCATTCACACCTTGATGGACACTTGGGGTGTGTCTACATCTTTGTTGTTGTGAACAATGCTGCTGTGAACACTTGTGGACAAGTGTCTGTTTTGAATATATGTTTTAAAATCTTGAGTATATACCTAGGAATGGGATTTCTGGGTCAGGTGGTAATTCTATGTTTAACTTTTTAAGGAACTGCCAGCTGTTTTTAATGTAGGAATGTTTCAGTTTGACCAGCACATGTTATTTAATGAACTGTTAATGATGATTTTCGCCATCCTAGTGGGTGAAAAGATGCTCCTTAATGGGCATGCTCGGAACTTCCTCTCAGCCCCTCTCACTCGACCTATGAGACATTGACCCTGGGTGGACTTGGCCTGGAGTGGGGCTGTAGGGGAGGAACGGGGCTGAGGACTCCCTGCCCCATGCTTCCTCACCAAGCTCTGGGCATAGGACGCGGGCAGCCACCACCCAGGGCAGGCTCTGCCATCAAGGCCGTGCATGGATTTGCACCCCAGCAGGGGAGAGAAGCTGTGCCCAACATGCTCAGAAGGTAGTCCTGACTCCTGAAGATGGCTGTCTGCAAGCCAAGGAGAGAGACCTCGGAGGGACAACAGCGCCCACACCTTGATCTCCAACCTCCAGCCTCCAGGATTCTGAGAAAACAAATGTCTGTTGTCTCTGCCACCCTGACTATGGTACTTGCTACGGCAGCTCCAGAAAATGAATACAGTGAGTTCCACGCGGGCATTGGTTCCCATTGGTTTCCTTGCAACGAGCCATCTAGTCCCTTCATCAAGGTCAGGAGTCACCTGCCCAGGGGCAACTAAGATTTGGTGGAGAATGAGCGGAGAGGGCGTGTGGAGTGCTCTAACCTCCTAACTGTGGATCGGAATTGTTTACCTTAAAGTGGCTCCATCACTGCTCTTTTCAGCAAATTTCCCATGGCCTACGGCAAAGTACCATCTAACTTTCACTCTAGTCCTCGTCTCTACCATTTACTCTTAGGACACTGCCTGGGGGACAAAGGGGCCTTCGCTCCCATTTTACAGGAAGGGAGCTGGCACCCAGAGTGGTCATGGAGCATCCCTCAGCAGGTCTGTGTGGGGCTGGGAGAGGAGGGTGCTGGCACACAGAGAATGCTGCATCCAGAGCCACTCAGCCAGCGAGAACCAGGCTGGGAGGGAGAGAGGAGGGAAGGAAGAAGGAAGGAAGGAAGGCAGTGCTCTCCCCCAGCTCTGAGTTATCAGCTATGCATTGCTGACTTGGAAGAGCAGCTGCGGCTTTTGCAGAGACCGCGAAGGCCAGGGAAGGGCTGCATCTCTGATTTCATTAGCTGTGCTGGGCTAGAGGGAACAAGAAAAGTGCCCTCCTAGACAAAACAGAGGGCTGTCCCCTTTTCCTGCCACCTCTGGCTCACAGGGCACAGCACACACATACACACCCACACACAAACACCCCCCCCCCCCACACACACACACACACTCCATGTTGCCCCTTCCAAACCACAATCTTCCAGACTGGGTTCTTTCCCAATGCTGAGTCCAATTGCCCTGTTGACACAGGTCATGCTCTAATGAGTGTGTCAGGTGTGATCTATATGAGTTATAGCTACATTTGCTTTCCTTACTGGTTGAAGGGATTAAAACCAGTGTTCTGTTCATTTTCAGTGCCTGCCTAGCATCTAGCTCATTTCCCAGCACGTAGTAGGCAAATTACTACCACGTGCATGATTCAATTGAATGAAAACTTTTTCCAGTGTTCATCAGTGTCACCAAGGGACCCCGACACTGGGAACTCCATGAGTCAGGGGTGGAGAGAACTCTGGTTTCAGAATATCAGGGTGGGGGTCCCCAGCAGCTCTGAATCCCTTGCCTGTTCCTGGGGCTTCTGATTCATACTTAATTCTTCTTTTTGGCTAATAATCTATCAGCAGGCTTCAACAGCGTCTGACCACTGCCTGGCTTCTAGCAGCGGTGGATTTTGAACAGCATTCTATTCTGTATTAAACGCAGCACTTATCTTTGTAAAAAAAAAAAAAGGGGGGGTAAAGGCTTTGAACATTGATTTCTACCTTCAGGCTAAGGTTATTTGGGGAAACAGTGGTAGGATAAAGGATGTTTTGATCTGTTTTGCATTTGCCTTAAAAAATAAAAATCACACCCAACACTTGACAGCTCATTCATTACACCCACCCACCCCCTGTTTTGTGAGGTTGATACCCAAATGAAGAAAGGCTCTCTGCTTGGTGATGCACTCCTCTTGGTCCGAAAAAGCCGTGGGGAGGACGGCGACTGGAATCCTGATGACCATGGCACGTCGGGATGGGGGACATACAGCTGCAAAACAGGCAGACCTGGTGGAAATCCTCCATCTGTGGCTTCCATCTGTGGGACCTCAGCTAGGAGCTTAATTTCTTCCCAGACTTCTGTTTATCGCAGATGAAATGGGCTGGGTGCTTGGACCAGCCTGGCAAGGCTGCTGAGACCACATTTATGAAAGTACCTGGAACAGAGCAAGTTGTTTTTCTTGTTGTTGTTGATATTATTATATTTAACCTTTAAGACACTCGGGCAGAGCTAAGAGGCCAATGTGATTGAGGTTTCAGGCCATATCAGAGGTTTGAGTGCAAGAGACAGGTGCCGGCCAAGCCTAGAGAAGGGTTTGGACACATTAAAATGAGTTGGTGTGAAGCACAGAGAAAGTCCCCTGGCCGTTGTCCCAGTTAAGCAGACGTGCTCTTTATTAAGGGAACAGTGATTATGTGGATTCTACTGTATTAATAACAGTAAATCTGAGTAATGTCCTGAGCATAGCCTCCTTCCCAATGCAATCATGGAGTCCATGCATTAACTCTGCAGTGCTTCGTACACAGAATCAGAGCTTCCACCAGCAAATTCCCTCTACCTCAGCCAGGAAACGGTGCCTCTTTGGACACACCCAATGGCACAGTCAGCTTGGGACTGAAAGGGAACAAGCCAATCTCTTTCCGATGACATTTAAAGGTGAGCTAAGACCAGCTCATTATGGAAATGAGACAAAGAGGGAGGGTGGAGGCAAGAATGAGCACCGACTCCTTTCCAAAATGTGGGCTGCCTTTCATCTGTCTCCCAGACACACTTCCATCAAACCCAGAAGTGTAGGAACTGATTTGTGTTTTGAATCAAAACAGTAAATGCTTTATGGCAGACATTTACTTGCTTATTCATTAGATTTGCATTTACATAAAGAACATTTCCCTCAAAAAAAAAAAAAAAAAAAGCAGAGCTGTTGCCTATGAAAATTAAAAAAAAAAAATAAGTGGCAGCAAGTTTAGCTGTTAGAAATAAAAGAATGTTGTGTTGTAGCCTATCCTTAAGAGAGAAGCTATGCAGGAAAACATTCTGGCCAGAGATCAGAGGCTGGTCCAGGGATAGGAATCCAGTGAACAGAAGTGGTAGAACCCACTTCCACCAGAGCAATTTATTGTGGCTATACTAGCAAACAGGAGACCCCAGAATATGGCTTAGCAGCCCATAACCAGCCTCTGAAGTTGACAATCCTGGAAACACTGGGCATGGACAAGAAAGAGAGGTCAAAGGAAGCCTTCCAAGATTTCCTCCCCCCTCCCTTCCTTCCTTCTCCGCTTCCTTCTTCTTTTTCTTTAGATTTAGAATAGGAGTTGGAGCTGCCAATGGTGCTGGTGAAGGAAGGGGTGAGCCCACGAGCAGAAATGTCCAGAGATAATGCTGGGACCCAGGAGGGAGCGGGTGCTGTGGGTGCCTGCCTCTTGGACGCCTTTGCCAAGGTTTACCTTGAAGGTACCACTGCAGAAGAAGAGAGAGAGGTGCCCAAGGCGGGGTCCCATGGGATGGGGCTGCTGCTGTCTCCTGGGACCCTGGGTTTCCAAAGAAGGGCCTGTAACAACCTTGCAAAAACGGGGAAGAAGGAGAGTTAGCAAGGCGGTGGGATTCGCATGCCCTGAGCCTGCTGTGCTGCCTCACGTGGGTGCTGGGTGGACCCCTTTTGTTTACGTGGAGCAGGGGTTAGGGTTGGGAGGGCCAGGGGTGTGCAGAGAGGGGGTGAGGAAAGGCAGTGAAGGTTAACACCAGCGGTTCTGTGATTAAGAGCAGAGTGAGTGTCCGGGGAGCTCGTTGGCATGAGCCGTCTGACTGGGGGCTGGGTGGGGTCAGAGATGCAGCCTCAAGTTCACTGGGGCTCTTCTGAAGTGCAGAGGCTCTGCCCCCAGACCTACAAATCAGAACTGATTTCAGTAAGGGCCTCGGGAGACTGACAGGCCCGTTAGATTGCTCTGCTTTAGACCATTCATCTTAAAAGGTGATTCTGAACAGAGGGAGGCTGGGAAGTAGATAGAGGGAAAGGTAAGCAAAGGAATTGCCATAAAAAAAAAGATCCATTTATTATCACAACAAATATTAATAAGCTCTTACCTTCCATGCATGTGGAGACAGCACAGCAAGACAGGCTGCTCTGTGAGCGCTCAGAGCTTCTTTTCCAGGGAGCAGCAACAGACCACACCCAAATACATGGTAGGGACGATGTCAGCTTTGCGACAAGTGTCATGAAGAATAAAGCAAGATAATGTGACAGGAAGTACTGGGGGGGATGGTTCCAGAGTGGGTGGTCAGGAGTGACGTTTGAGATGAAACCCCAAAATAAGAAGTCAGTCACGGGAAGATCTAGGCAAGAACCTTTCAGAAAGTGGCGACAGGAGGTGCTAAGGCCTTGGGGCAGAGGAAGGTGGGCTGTTAAGATGGAAGGAAAATGGGCAAAGGACTTGAGTAGGTATCTCTCCAAAGAAGACATATGAATGGTCATCAGGCACATGAAAAGGTGCTCAGTGTCACTAATCATCAGGGAAATGCAAATCTATTATCAAAAACAAAAGATAACAAGTGCTGGGGAGGATGTAGAGAAAAGGGAGCCCTCGTGCACTGTTGGTGGGCATGGAAATTGGTGCAGCAGCTATGAAAACAGCATGGGGGTTCCTCAAAAATTTAAAAATAGAACTACCATAGGATCCAGCGATTTCCCCTTTAGGAATATATCTAAAATGATTGAAATCAGGATCTCAAAGAGATAGCTACAATCCCATATTCTTTGCATCATTATTCATAATAGCCAAGACATGGAAACAACCCCAATGTCCATTGATAGATGAATGGATAAAGGAAGTGTGAGATATATAATGGAAAATTATTCAGCCTTTTAAAAAAATAGAAAATCCTGCCATTTGTGATAACATGGATGGACCTGAAGGACATTATGCTAAATGAAATAAGCCAGACAGAGAAAGACAAATACCGTGTGATCCCACTTATAGTTAGAATGTAAAACAGTCAAACCCACAGGAGCAGAGAGTAGAATGGTGGTTGCCAGGGGCTGAGAGGAGGTGATGGTCAAGCGGTACCGAGTTCTAGTTATGTGAGATGAAAAGTCCTAGAGATTTATAACACCGTGTCTAGAGTGAACAATAAGGTATTGTGCACTTCAAAACATATTAGAAGGTTAGATCTCAGATTAAGTGTTCTTACAAAAAAAAAAAACACACACACACGCAGCAAACTAGAAATAAAGAACAAGAGGAAGTTTTCGGAGGTTTGGTACCTTGACTGTGGAGATGGCATCACAGGTGTTTGCATGTGTCCAAACACATCACGATGCATGCAATTGTTTGTATATCAATGGTACTCCAATAAAGCTAAGAAGCTCCAAATTTCAGGCAGCCAGTGGGATTGGGGCACAGATAGGAAGTTGGTGGGTAGGAGGGATGAGGATGGGGGAGAGGCAGGCCCCCTGGTTACCAGTGAGGAGCGTGGATCTGGGTCTAAGACTGCCTTGGCGGGAGGGAGTGCTGACCATCGTTGAAGAGTAGGAGCCACCAGCTGGAGGGAGGAGATAATGAAGATACAGAAGGGAGGTCACTGTGTGCCGGGAAGAACCCTCTGGAAAGGCAATTAGGAATTGCATGGCCTCTCGCTGAATGGGTGATCATTCCTCCTTTTCAAAGCAATCGCTCATAAAATTAAGGCCTAAAAGAAAGAAAGGGCTTGAGAGATGGAATACAAATTGAGTTTCAGGGGGTGAAACTTTGCAATTCTGGTACACAGAGGCCCTGCCGGCGAGGCCGGGGATTCGGCCAGGAAGTGGCCGCAGGTCACGCCAACAGCACATATGTAATTCTGTCCCTCCTCTCTCCCGTTCTGCACTAAATTCCTCCCATTGAACACCACCTCATGCTCCGAGATGGACTTTTATTACCTCCGCACAGGTAACGCATAACAATAAACAGCTTTTTAACGTGAGCTGCACAGCCGTGCAGGTAACAAGCCAGCTGCTACCTGGCATCACTCCGCAAATATATGACAGGGACAGGGTTGCTTAGCCAAGGTCAAGCCATGGTCAGCCTTAAGTATCCAAGGCCAGGAAGACAAGCCCGAGGAGAACAGGGCCAGGGGGGAGGCATCTATGGGGAGACAGACCGATGCTACCCACACTGTGTCCGAAGGGACTTTGCCCTGGGGACACCTGCCTGCCCACCAAGGAGAAGTCCCCTCACTGGACACTCGCAGTGCACTGACCACTCCCTTTGTCTCCTTTAACAACCTGGAGAACCACCCTTAACCTCCTCGCAGTTTTCCCCCTGCAGCCTCACCCTCAGGAAGACTGGAGGGGCCCAGGGCACGTGAGTAGAGGGTCTTTCTATCAAAAATCACTCTCCTGCTGATGCGTGGAATCCCACCACTAGCTCTCTGTGCCTTGAGACAGGAGTTCTCTCTCTTAACTGCCTGCACTTCAGGGAGAGGTGGTCTGTTAAGACTCTGACACCCCCGTGTAAATGATTTTATCCAGTGGAACACAGCCTCGGAAGATGGTGCCTGAGAATCCTCTTCACCTAATCAATCATTCTTTCAAAGATGAATTGCTGACAGTTATAAGAAGTTAGACCCCAAGCAGATGTTCTCGAGATACAAATTACTATGTATAAAATAGATAAGCAACAAGGATATATTGTATAGCACAGGGAATACAGCCATTATACTCTATACGAATACTGAATCACTACGCTCTATACCTGAAACTAATATATTACAAGTAAATTGTACTTCAATTTTTTTTTAATTTCTCCTGACTTATTTATTCATTTATTTATTTATTTATTTATTTTATTTATTTATTTTTTTGATTGTGTTGGGTCTTCATTTCTATGCGAGGGCTTTCTCTAGTTGTGGCAAGCGGGGACCACTCTTCATCGCGGTGCGCGGGCCTCTCACTATCGCGGCCTCTCTTGTTGCGGAGCACAGGCTCCAGACGCGCAGGCTCAGTAGTTGTGGCTCATGGGACTAGTTACTCCGCGGCATGTGGGATCTTCCCAGACCAGGGCTTGAACCCATGTCCCCTGCACTGGCAAGCAGATTCTCAACCACTGTGCTACCAGGGAAGCCCTTCAATTTTCTTAAAGAATATGTTCTTGCATCCTGGCCATCAGCCCCGGTTCACGCTTCCGGGGTTCCCACGATGCCTGGTTGCTGCAGAGGGTGCGAAGGTATCCCCATCTTACAGGCTGTGCTACTAGGAGGGATGCAGCCTAGACTCAGACTCAGATGTGGGGGGCTTCCAAGCTCAGGGTCTCCTCTCCAGCAGACATCTCCTGGGAGCCCATCATTGTTTCCACAGTGTCAGGGGGCTAGTGGTTCCATTCCAGACACTCACGCCTCCTTCGCTGGTCTCAGGGCAGTATTGCTACTTTCAGGACGTGCCCTACCAGCTGTTGCCCCCAGTGGTCCCTGACTTTCTCTTCCACCAGCACCCCATAATAGCACCCTCTTTATTTAACAGGAGCATCTGTCCCTGCTAAGTCTTGGAGGGGCGCTGCGGCACCAGTTGGAGGGGACACAGGCGGGGCCTGGATTCCCCTATTGTAAAGGAAATTTGCTAACCCTAACCCTAACCCTAACCTTAATCCTAACCCTAACCCTGAGAAGTTTACAGTACAGTTGGACAGAGCCTCCAGGGAACAGGTACAGAATAAATGCAGAAGCAGCCACAAAACCCCCAAGGGTTTGAGAGGTACCAAAATTTGCCACTCCCAAATATGCCTCTTTGGCACATGGACTATTTTGAGCTAAAAGCCACTGAGAACCAGCACACACTAAAAACAGGTCACAGATTCCCCTTTTGTAAAGGAAATTTTCTTTTATAAAGGAAATTCCCATTTGTGGAGATGTGTCACTCTCCCACACCAGCAAGAGGAGGGCTCTTCACAACCCTTATCTGTGAAGAAGGCACCAACTTCATCTGCAAAACACACCTCACTAAACAACCCTTGTTAACCATACTTCTTCCAGTCACCCTCCCATAACTTGACTCCCCCACCCAGAAACCCCAAACTCCTTTTATTTTGCTGGTTTTAAGCCCAAGTTCTATCCATCCCTTTGGGCCACTTATCGCTGGGTGTTCCCATGTGCGCATGTCAAAGGCACATGTTTGTTTTTCTCTTGGTTAACCTGTCTTTGGTCCATCTCATTATGGGTCCCCAGCTGGAGAACCTAAGATGGGTAGATAAAAAGCGTTTTCCTCCCCTCACCCCCTTCTGGGCAGTCTCTCATATTCACTTTCTTCCCCTTCAAGGCATCCTCATTGTAAGGTGGATCCATCTGTCTGATGCATCCAAGATAAAGATAAAAATACTCCCACTTACTGCATAGCTGTTAGGCACTTGCCAGACTCCTCCAGTCTCCTTGACTTCTCCCAACAATCCCACGAAGTAGGAACTATTTGTCCCATTTGAGAGAAGAGGAAACCGAGGATCCAAGTGATTAAATGCCTTGCCTGAGATCCTTGAAAATGAGACAGAGCCAAATGTAATCTCTTTTCCATCCAGCCCAAAAGTGACTCACCCAGGTCCACTCAGCTTGTACTTGGCTGAGCAGAGACGCCCCTGGGATGTTTGAACTCTTGTTGCCCTGCAGTCCTGCCACCCCTGAACACTCTGCCCTCACTGGGTGTGACAGTCCCTCTGCAAGAGGTGACCAGGCACCATCTGCCCCAAACACCCAGACCTGTCTTTGCCCTGGCATCCCTTTCCCACCCCACGGCGGCCCCATCACCCCCACATGCCCTGTTTTTTTCTCCTCTGGCAGAGGAATCAAAGGCTCAGATGAGCTTTAATTTGTGACTGGACACGTTCCAACAACATATTTCCATGTCAGATGTTTCATTTACTCCGTTTATCATGAATTCTGTGATGCTATCTCAGAGTCTAACAGTCTTCAGCTTGGGCAATTGACACATCCAAATGGACTATTTGGATGGAAGCTTCCATCTGACCAAGTGCAGCCAAAGCACCAGCAAATGGAAAACACAAACATATGGCAGAAGGAGAGGAGCAGATTTCCAGCCATATTACGAGCTCTGTGACAAGTGGGGCTCTTGCAGGGGACAAAACTCTTATTGTCTTTGCTCATGGTGGATGGCCTTTAAGGCAGAATAATGATGACTGAGAATTTTGGTTCAAGTTAACTCTTAAATTAGCAAAGTTCTTGAATATTAAATTTTGGCATTTATTTTCATATAAACTTTTTAAAAAATTAAACACTGCAGTGTTAGTCTTATGCCCAAAATTATGAGCCTGGGCAAAAATTATGAGTCTGGGCATAGTTCTGGTTGAAGGAAAACCCAGCTTCACTAAAAACAGCATTGGAGAAGGGAGGATGGTGGCAGAAGCCAGGCAGGAAATGCCCCATGCCACAGATACCGTACCCATGTGTCCTAGAGGTTCTCCATCTGGTTGCCAACATCCTGGGGTCTCTGAGAAGTTGAGGGAGGAACAGAATGGAATTGGATTTGGGGATGATTTCAGGGCCTAGAGATGGTGTTCCAGGGGGTGGTGTCTCCTTAAGAGCCTCCTGCTGTAGTCAGAGACCCGTTCAGAACACAGAGGCATTCCTGCAGCCAAAGCAAACTTCACCGAGATGGGGTGAAGGCTGTCTGAGGGCTGGTAGGGAGATCCCAAGGAGAAACATCCTCAGAGAAGGCCAGTAACATGGCTGTGGTGTCTGTATCGGTTAGGGTCCTCCAGGGAAACAGAACCAGTAGGGTGCCTATGTCAGTATCTGTATCTGTGTCTCTAAATGTGTCTCCCTCTATCCATCTCTCTATCTGAGATTGTGAGGCTGGCAAGTCCTAAATCTGCAGAGTAAGCAGGCAGTCTAGAGACCCAAGGAACATTTATGATGTGATCTTAAGTCCAAAGGCCATCTGAAAACTCTAATTCAAAAAGGTACATGCACCTCTATATTCACAATAGCACTATTTACAATAGCCAAGACATGGAAACAACCTAAATGTCCATTTGCAGATGAATGTATAAAGAAGATGTGGTGTATACACACACACACACACACATATATATATATAATGGAATATTACTCAGCCATAAAAAAGAACAAAATAATGCCATTTACAGCAACATGAATAGACGTAGAGATGATCATACTAAGTGAAGTAAGTCAGAAAGAGAAAGACAAATACCATATGATATCACTTACATGTGGAATCTAAAATGTGACACAAATGAACTTATCTATGAAACAGAAACAGACTCACAGACATAGAGAACAGATCCGTGGTTGCCAAGGGGGAGGATAGGTGGGGAAGGGATGAAGTGGGAACTTGGGATTAGCAGATGCAAACTATTATATATAGGATGGATAAACAGCAAGGTCCTACTGTACAGAACAGGGAACTATATTCAATATTCTGTGATAAACCATGATGGATTATATGGATTATTACTCAACCATTTATATGTATGTACATAAATAACTGAATCACTTTGCTGTCCAGCCGAAATTAACACAACATTGTAAATCAACTATACTTTATTATTAAAAAAAACACAAACAAACACTGTATGGAGGCAAAATTCCCTCTTCCTTGGGGAACCGAGTCTTTTACTCTCAATGTCTTCAACTGATTGCATGAGGCCCTCCCACTATGCAGGGTGATGGGCTCTACTCAAAGGCTATTGATATAAATGTTAATCACATAAAAATACCTTCACCATGACATCTAGACTAGTGTTTGATTGATACCTGGGTATCATGGCCCTATCAAGTTGACACATAGAATTAACCATCACAGGGTCTCAGAACTCCAGTGGATGGTCCTCCCCAGCACAGGCGGCTCAGATGTGGCCAGTCAGCATAGCACCACTCGTGTGCCTGGCCCCAGCATGGGAGGACAGCTGGGGGACATGATGGGCAATTCTTCTGGCAACAAGGGAGGTGGTTTGCTCTAGTTCAACCACTGAACACAATTTCCCTGGTGCCAAGGAGTCCACTAGGATGGCTCCTTTTCATCTTCTACGTTCCTCGTCAACATGATTATTAATCCACGTTGTCAAGAATGTGAGGCATTCCAGCTCAACCATCATCATGGCCCAGAGCACGGTCTTAGCATGAGCCTCATACCTGCAGTGTTCCTGGTACTTCAATCAGGTTGGGGAATCCTTGTGTTTTTAAGGAGTTTAGATTTTGATGACATGTCAATTGTTCCTGATTGTTACTAGCTGTTAATTTATTAATTCCCAGAGAACAAACGTCTCCATTCTTGGCATATAGACCCTGAGCTGGTCAAAGTTGTAGCTAATTAGGACTTTTAGGGAAATTTCATGGACCCATGTGGTGTCTGTGGGTCAGAGCTTTTCTGGGTTTACAAGTTGTGGTTCTCTGTACTTGGTGCCAAAACAGCAATTGATGTGGCTCAGTCTCTGAAATAATTCTCTTATCATAGTGTACAGTTCACTCATTGACTTGCCAATCAGTTTCCTTGGAGAAAATTGGTTTTAATTGCCACGCGTGTCCCATGAAAGGGTGGATTTCTTGCAGTTGCCTGAGCTCCCGATGAGGTGTAGTCAGCGTGTTTTGGCATGTTCACGGGCCAGTGTTGCAAAGCATGGACTTACACGTGTTTCCCGAGGCTGTGGTACGTGGAAACTTCTAAGAATTCTCATTGGAGAGCTGGATCCTGTCACAGAGAGGGTCCCTCCCGGAACTGGGAGGAGAGGTGTAAAACCTCAGGGGCACATTCTGTGACGTTTCTCCCAGGTGGGCTCAAACAGACCAACTCCTGGCCTGGGAACATCACAGGCTGAGTTGAATTAACCCCCATGGGCTCAAATACAACCTCTCCTACCCTTTTTCTCTCTTGTGTGTTGGTTCGTGTAGCTAAGAGAGTGCGCAAAGACACATAAAATGGTGCTCACAAAACAAGAAAGAAACCCAACCAAACAACTCCGCCATCCTGTCCCCTTTCTCCCAACATTTAAAGTCACTTTGATCAGATAAAGCCCAGGACAATGTGTTTCCCCCTTTCCTGAGTCCTAGGAGCTCTCACTTGGATCGCTAGGAACCAATTATAATGATAATTATGACGATAGGAAGTTTTCTAAAACTGTAAGTGCTTAAGGGTAAAGTAAATGAGACACAATTTCAGATTAAAGCACCTCCCACCTGCCCTGCTTCCATGGCTAAGCAAGCAATGTCCAGTTCTGATAACACAGCTAAGGATGCTAGACTCGGCCAAATATGAACACTGGACTTGAGTCTCTGGCTCCAGCCCTGGGTCCCATCCACCAGGCCCAGCCGCTTCTCAATGGTAAACACAGGCAAGGGAGTGTCAGATCTAAAACTCACACACTGCAGGCTTGGGTTCTGTGTGGCCCAGGTCTCCTTGCTTTTTTCCACGGAAATAGAGTGTCAACCTGAAGATGGTTATCACCGGTCACCATGGGGACCCTGCCAAGGTGCCCCACTGAGAAATAGCTCCAAGCTTATCTTTTATGCATGACGGGACCAGCAGGGTCATCTTAGACATCATAAACACAAGTCTGTGACAAACAGCTTTTCCAAGATCTGTGGGAAACAGTCCCATGAAAGTTAATTTTGAACAAGAAAGAACCACAAGGTCAAAATTGTGGGTCAGGGTGGGAGTGAGCAGGCAAGGACTCAGATGTCAGAGTGTCCTGAGAACAACTTCAGCAGCATGTACTCACGCACGGGAGGGTGTGTACATGTGTGTAGGTGTGTGCTATGAGTATTCGCACAAATACATGAGTATGTGCATGTGTGTCACCTCTCAGATCATAGGCGGAGCATCTGTAGTGACATCAGTTAAGCATGGCAGACAGCATGTGTAAGTTTCACACTTCAGGGTACGTCCCTTCTTGATCTGAAAATGGAATCCACAACTAGGGAGCTGGTGAGCTGGCATCAATCTCCCCGGAGCTTGTCTGCAATTAAGAGGGTGAGGTGTGATGCAATTCTTTACTTTGTAACAAGGAAGGATGCTGTGGAGTTCAGGACTCATGTAATCGGTTAGGTGGCTCTTAGGCTCTCGAGTCAGACTTCCACTCAGCTAATGACAAAGACTGCAATCCAGACTTCATCTTCATCTTAAATTTCAACAGGAAAAACCTTGGGAGTGTACGCTCATGGTCGATTTTATCAGACTCTCAAGTCTTCCAGGAGCTTCTTGGTCTGCTCTGAGGACACGTTCTTGCCTATAAAAGGGGGTCCAAAAATATTGGCGGAGTTTAATTGGATTACATGATATGGAATCAAAGGAAAGACTAAACAATCGAATCAAAGCAGAGACATGAACGTCAGCCACACGGCCAGACGAAGATGTTTTCATCCTTACTGGGTTGTTGACCCTGGCATAAGATGAGAGAAAACTTGTGTTTTCCCTCTTGTGCTATGAGAAGAATGTGTTAATTTCAATGAGGAATTAATTTGGTCAAACGATGTGCACAGGGCCAGCCAGGGTAAGATCAGAATTTTATTATGTACAATGGCCCAATGTCAAAGCAAATTCAAGTCCTCAAGAGAAGCTTTGTAATTCTTTATTCAGATGGGACTTCTCCTTCCTTCCATGTGTTGGGATTCGATCCCCACAGTCACCGCTGGGAGCTATAGTTTTGACTTGCTTCTGAATTATGTGAATACGAAACAGAATAAAGACTATTGTATTTTGTTTTTCTCCTTTGGCTTTTTATTATTCCCAAGATGGCTAAATGGATTAAGCTCTGAAAGTGTTTAAAAAGGAAAGAAAAATAGCTTGTTTTCTGGTCAAGACCAACAGGAAACAATTTTGGCCCCAAAGACGTTTTCAGAGTGAGTAATTATCAATCAAAAATAAACTTATAATAGAAAAAGTTTTTCCACTATTACTGTAATGTGAGCTGCTAGGAATGCAATCGTACTTATATATGGAGATATGGTTTTTATTTTAGAAAATGCCTATAATTCTCTTGCATGCAATCTTGGAATGGATTGTAAATTTCTATTTGACCACAAGGCAAAGGCCCAAGGACAGTTTGAGGAGACAGTGCAACCAGGATTCCTAAGTCACAGTCACAGCGGTTGTCCGAATACATGGAAAATACTTGCTTAACTGTCGCCCTTGCAGCTGTAATTAAAAGGAAAAGCACTCTCTCA
The DNA here is from genome assembly GCF_028564815.1 of Eubalaena glacialis. Taxonomy (NCBI): domain Eukaryota; kingdom Metazoa; phylum Chordata; class Mammalia; order Artiodactyla; family Balaenidae; genus Eubalaena; species Eubalaena glacialis. Next base: position 191,899,523 of record NC_083718.1, on the reverse strand, counting down.
TATGGGCAATGCTACATTCTGTTCCGCGGTTTAACCGGTGCATTGCCAGGAACACCGCCTTAATTAAAGACATAAATCCATTCAGTCATCTGCATAAACACTGCGAATTGCAAGACTCTGAGGATTTTTCTCCTCCAGGTGCCACATCGTGGACAAGATGGAAATGATGAATTGGGACAATCACAATGCAACAGTGACAAAGAAGAGATAAAACAAGAAAAAAGTGTGGATTTTGGTGTTAGACAATAGATAAACAAGAGGGCTTTTTTTCCTCAACACATTTCCCTTTCCATCGTTCTAAAGTTTCTTTATCAAAGTGTGGGATCCTGGGACACGGACGTGGCCTGGGAGATCAGAGTCCCTTCCTTGTAAAGCAGTGAGGAGAGCCTCTGGGGCGTTCTTGGTCACTGCACTCCACACCCTTCTACACCCTGACTGCTAAGCATCCCAGGGAGATGCTCAAATCTTCCACCGGGAGGGGCAACCTTCCCCTCCCACTAGTGACTTTAGAGAGAGGAGCCCAGAGGCTGCTGCAGGCTGTGAGTAACTTCAAAGTGATAGTTCCAAAAAGAGGAAGCCCTCCTGGACTGTTTTTGGAGGCAGCTGCCAATCTCAACCAGGCTCGGGACACGCTGCCCAGCTTCCTAGAAGATCTTTGCCCGGTGATGGAGACCCTCCTTCTGACTCCCTCCTTTCTCCTTTGCACAATCTCCATCTCCCCCATCACTGTTTCTTTCTTGGAAGTTCTATTTCCATTTCAAATCACGTGGAGATTCTCCCTTCTGGTCCTAAAAACAGACTAACCCCTATCTCAGAGGCCCAATGGACACCAGGTCAAGATAAATGAGACTTTTTCTTTCCTTTGAGATGAAAGTGAATGGGCTGGTCTGAGGGACCAAGGGGGTGAGGACAGGAAATCTGAGAGGGACACTGATGCTAGTTTGGGTTGACAGGGGCCTCGAGGGGGCACATGTAGACAGAGGGCTGGGACCCATTTCCCTCCCCTGCTGATAGGGGCTCCTGTTTGCACAGAGGGACCTGTGCATCCCCAACACTAGGAACTGATACACACAATCTAAAGGAAGTCTTTGTGACACTCCTCCACGAGACTTCACCCTCCTTGTTGCCACACACGACAAAGGCAGTGTGCCTCTTTCTTTGTGAAACGGTCCACAACAGCTCTGCCTGGCCCCAGCTCTCTTGGTAGAAGAGGTAACACCATAGTGGATGTCTCAAAGGATGTGAGTTGCTGTACACTCCAATCAGAAGTTGTAGACGAAGCGGATCCTCCTTCTCTTGGCTTCACATTTCCATGGGAAGGGACATTTATGTCTGTAAAACCTAAGGCCTCGCTCCATCACTCGACAAGAATCACTGGTGAGTTTGGAAAAGGCAGTGTGTCGGATGGCTTAGTTCCGTCTTCACCTTGCTCCATTTGTGGCTCTTCTGCTTGTGATGACCCCGGGTAAGTTTCGTCTGGGGGCTGAGAATTAGGAAGCTCCCTGTGGCTGCACCCCTAGACCACGTTCTCCAGACTGCCTTAGCAGTAGTAAAAGTTTTATTTTGGTTCGCTATTCTTTTGTCTTATCACCCAATTGCTACAGCACTCAAGTGAGCTCTGGATCCAACAGGGGCCACTCCTGACTGTATACCTGGGGCGAGAGACCATGCGCTCAGGGGAGGACGGAGGGAGGAAGAGCCTCTGCCTGCTCAGAGGTCCCTTTGTGGCTTCAGACTGGATTTGAGCTGCTTCATTTTAAAACCTTTTTCATCTCAGCCAGAGGGAGGGAACAGTGTGGCCCTCAGCAGCATGGTATAGACAGAAGACACCGTGGATTCTGGTCCTGAGGAATCCATCAGTGTGTGGGCAAAACCTTCATACTCTGTGCCAACAGGGAGGAGCCTTCTGTACAGGTGAGTCTTCAATCTGGGGAAAGAAGAAAGGGAGGCCTGGTGGGAAAAGGAGAGGAAAGACATAACTTCTGAGAAGTGTGCTAATGTGCTAGGGTTCAGATATAGTAAAAGGTCAAAGAAAAATGAGGGACGATTCTTACAATACCTCTTTTTTTCCCTGGATGTTAATAATATTATATTGACATATGATACTCTGTCTATAAGACAACCAAACTGGTTTGTCCATGAATCTCCATTGGACTTTCTCATTTCACTATTGACTATAGGTTAAGAACAAAGGGGAACATGGATACTTGTCTATAAATCACCAACTGTCTTGTTGCTGGAGAACTCATTACGCTGACAGCCCCATCTTTTACACTGCATTTATTACAATTGTTGTGCTCGGGGATGAGGAGTGGATGGAAGGAAACACTGAGAGCTTTGTCTGTATCCCTACCCTAGACCATCCATCTTCTCAATAAAACAAGGCAGGAGGTGTCATCCTTCCAGAAGGGATGGGATAAAAGATGTGCTGCTGAAACAACTTATTATTACGCATTTGCATATGAGAACTTGCAATTTGTACCCATCAAACTTGCTTCTCCTAGGCTGGCTTTGGCCCTTTGTTTTTAAATTAATAATTTTCAGTAAGCCCAAAACCATGGAAGGAGCTTTAGAATGATCCAGAAGGGCCTGGTGCTGTGGGTATGTATGCGTTTAGTATGTGTTTAATGGATTTTTAATTGATAAAGTTAATAGGCCCTCATTACAGAAAGTATAGAAAAGTGCAAGCATTGGTTTTCCTCTTGGGAGTCATACAGGTTTCTCAGATTTAAATGAATGGCTGCATGAGAAAACCCTAGATCAGGGGTCCTTGAAGTGTGGATGCTGGCTGGCAGCAGCACAAAACCTGTTAGGCTTGCAAACTCTTGGGCCCCACCCAGAACTTACAGAATCAGAAACTCTGAGAGTGGGGCCAGTAATTTGTGTCTGAACAAGCCTTCCAGGTGATTCTGATAGACACTCAGGTGTGGGAACCTCTGCTCCATATGAGACTTGAAAAACAAGTGGTGACAATAATTTGTGGAAGGCATTCCCAGTGAGACAAACCTAGGAACAGTCATATCAAATGATAGAATGCAGCTTCTCTCCTGTGGGTGTGCACAGCCTAAAGAAAGACATAATAGACCCTCAGAATGTCAAAAAGGTATTGAAGTTATACTGAATTTCTCCCAAATACTAGCATTGTGTGTGTGTGTGTGTGTGTGTGTGTGCATGTGTGGGGGTGTGGGGGTGTGGCAGTGGGTGGTGGGGTGGGGAGAGGGCACAAGGGAATTCACAATTTTCTTCTTCACAGGCTTGGAAAGCCAACCTACTATCCATTTAGTAGATAACAAATACTCAGTGAACACCTACTACATGCCAGGGGTGATCGTATATGAAACATTGGTGAATAACTCGGGAGAAATCCTCTCCTTCTACACTTCTACACTACTCTATCTTAGTGGATCCTACAGCCTCATACTATCACTTTTAAACGATGATATTATGTAATAGGTGATAAAAAAAAGTGTGAGCAGAGGGAAACAGAACAAAGCTTCATTTGGAATCATCTGGAATGTAATTCATTACCAGTTTTTTGTCAATGACACCACACACATGATTACATTTCCCTTTAATGTTCAATCAAGGATGATGACAATGAGAAATGGAGAGATACCCTGGGGAGCCTTCCAGCTACAAAACAATTGGTTCTTGCATAAAACATAATTTTTTTTTTAAAACAATTTTTATTGCCTCCCTCATCTTGCATGGAAAACTTGAAGAGGTCTTAAAAAGGGGACGTAGAAAAACAAAACCTAAAACAACAGAATGCACTTTCTTTTCAAGTGCTCATGGAACATTCTCCAGGATAGACCATATCTTGGGTCACAAATCAAGCCTTGGTAAATTTATGAAAACGGAAACGGTATCAAGTATCTTTTCTGACCACAATGCTATGAGACTAGATATCAATTACAGGAAAAAATCTGTAAAAAACAAAAACACATGGAGGCTAAACAATACACTACTAAATAACCAAGAGATCACTAAAGAAATCAAATAGGAAATAAAAAAATACCTAGAAACAAATGACAATGAAAACACGATGACCCAAAACCAATGGGATGCAGCAAAAGCAGTACTAAGAGGGAAGTTTATAGCAATATAATCCTACCTCAAGAAATAAGAAACATCTCAAATAAACAACCTAACCTTACACATAAAGTAATTAGAGAAAGAAGAACAAAAAAACCCCAAAGTTAGCAGAAGGAAAGAAATCATAAAGATCAGATCAGAAATAAATGAAAAAGAAATGAAGAAAACAATAACAAAGATCAATAAAACTAAAAGCTGGTTCTTTAAGAAGATAAACAAAATTAATAAACCATTAGCCAGACTCATCAAGAAAAAAAGGGAGAAGACTCAGATCAATAGAATTAGAAATGAAAAAGGAGAAGTAACAACTGACACAGCAGAAATACAAAGGATCATGAGAGATTACTACAAGCAACTACATACCAATAAAATGGACAGCCTGGAAGAAATGGAAAAATTCTTAGAAAAGCACAACCTTCCGAGACTGGACCAAGAAGAAATAGAAAATATAAACAGACCAATCACAAGCACTGAAATTGAGACTGTGATTAAAAATCTTCCAACAAACCAAAGCTCAGGACCAGATGGCTTCACAGGCGAATTCTATCAAACATTTAGAGAAGAGCTGACACCTATCCTTCTTGAACTCTTCCAAAATATAGCAGAGGGAGGAACACTGCCAAACCCATTCTACGAGGCCACCATCACCCTGATACCAAAACCAGACAAAGATGTCACAAAGAAAGAAAACTACAGGCCAATATCACTGATGACCATAGATGCAAAAATCCTCAACAAAATACTAGCAAACAGAATCCAACAGCACATTAAAAGGATCATACACCATGATCAAGTGGGGTTTATCCCAGGAATGCAAGGATTCTTCAATATATGCAAGTCAATCACTGTGATAAACCATATTAACAAATTGAAGGAGAAAACCCATATGATCATCTCAATAGATGCAGAAAAGGCTTTTGACAAAATTCAACACACATTTATGATAAAAAACCCTCCAGAAAGTAGGCATAGAGGGAACTTACCTGAACATAATAAAGGCCATATATGACAAACCCACCAAGAGGGTACCATTACCATCTCCATGTTCACATGAAGAAGTTGAGGCTTAGAAATATAGGAATCGTATCACTAAGATCAATGCTGCTTCTTATGGTTCCATGGCTGACCCCATCCAGGGGGCTGAAGTCTTTCTTCTGCCTGAGGGGAGGGGAAGGCCAAGGGATGGACACTTGAGTTGGTTGAGGCTGTCCATACTGTCCCTAGAACTTTGTGGGAACATTTCTTTACTTTGCTCTAATGAATAAAGTGGAGCTAATGCTCTCCTCCCCAGGTTTACCTGGAAGTAAAATGCATTATGAACCATTCAGGCTGAATTCCAGCTAAGGAGGAAACCAGACAAGGTAAGGCAAGGGAGAAGTAGTTACTCATTTGGGGTTTTCCAAAATGGCAGGAGTGAAAAATGTGGGAATGTGAGCACTTGTCATCTTCCTTGAAGGCAATGACATTGGTCCCCCCTCCCCAAGGTCCCTGAGCCCAGCTTTAAGCCTGTTATTCAGAGAAGCAAGGATGACAAGGCTGGGAAACCCCTAACCCATCGTGTTGGGCCATCCACTAGCCATTCAGCAAAGAGTCCCAAGTGAGACGTTAGTAACAGAGTTGCAAACAGGACCCTGCACTCCCAAGGTGCTGGGGGTCAGGGATGAGATTCTGCTTAATTATGGGCCTGGGATTTGAACTCAGATCTGTAGAACCATAGAACCCATCGTACTATGAAGCCACCCACTAGCCGCACTCCACTGAGAGATGTGAAGGTCCTCCTTAATTAACTTATAGGCTTTCAGAAAACCCTCACTCAGCCATCCCCCTCTTTGGTGATGGGGCTCCTGCTCTGTGCCCCCAAAGTCCCAGCTGCTTTTCCCTAAGACAGCCCTCTCCACGCTGGGAATTGCTGAGTTCCCCTTGTCCCCAACTAAGACCACTGGTATGGCTGTGGGTCATTCATGTCCACATCTCCTGCTCCTGGCACAATTACTGTCAGTAAAGGCTCTTGTTGATCAATGAGGAAAGTGACTTTCATTTTGCAGTAGGATTTGCAGGGAGAGCAAACATATTTCAGATTAAAGAATGCGTATCACAACATAAAATAGCTTATCAAAACCGTACTGTCAGGATGACAGGAGGGATCACAAGAAGGTCACAGAGAGTGAGTTTTACCATCAAAAGCCATATCGACCAAAGTCCATTATGACGACCTGAAAGCATGGGACTGGAAGGGCTCCGATGCATTAGTGATTGTCCCGAATACGAGCAAATAGATCAGTGACAAATTAATCCTGGCAGCTTTCATTTTCGATTTCCTTTCTGAATTATACAGAACCATTATAATGTACCCAAATAGAAAAGAATAAGACAGGACAAAGAGAGATACATGTGCCAAATATTGATTTCTTACAAGTACGGTTGAAGAGTAGATTTAATTTAACTAAATGGTAGTAGTGATATTGACATAGTAATCATGCTTCCTACAGCAATGCTGCTTCTTAGGGATCCCTGTCTGACCCCATCCAGGGGGCTGAGGTCCTTCTTCTGCCTGAGAGGAGGGGAAGGCCAAGGGATGGACACTTGAGTTGCATGAAGCTGTCCTTACTGTCCTTAGGACTTTGTGGGATCATTTCATTAATCTAATGAATAAAGTGGAGCTAATGCTCTTCTCCCCAGATTTACCTGGAAGTACAGTGCATCACGAACCATTCAGGCTGAATCTTAGCTAAGGAGGAAATCATGCAAGATAAGGCAGGGGGGAAGTTGTTACCAAATGGGGTTTTCCAAAATGGCAGGAGGCTTGGATAAGGAGTGAAAAATGTGGGATTATCAGCACCAGTCATCTTCCTTGAAGGCAAAGATACTGGTCCCCCATCCCCAAGGTCCCTGAGCCCAGCTTTGAGCCATAATCCAAAGGAACAAGGGGAGACAGGAGAGCAGGAGGCAAGGCTGGGCAACCCCTAACCCACACCATTGGCCCATGCACTAGCCATTCAACAAAGGGTCCCAAGCGAGGAGTTAGTGATATTGCTGGGACCAGGACCCTGGACTCCTAACGTGCTGGGGTGTCAAGGATGAGATTCTGTTTCACCATCTGCTCAATAAGAAGACTGGACTAGAACAGTGGTTCTCAAACTCAGGTCCATGGACAGGCTATGCAAGAATCATCTGGGACTTTTAAAAATGATGGATTTCCTCAACTGCCAACTCAACAGTTGGGCCCAAGCACATGTGTTCCAAAGCTACCGCAGCAATACTGATGCCACTAGTTTGCATCTATGTCTCTTTTCTCATCCTAGGGCTGCTGTGACAAAGTCCCACAAACCAGGGTGCTTCAAACAACACACATTTATTCTGTCACAATTCTGGAGGCCAAAAATACAAAATCAAGGTGTTGGCAGGGCCATGATCCTTCCAGAGGCTCTAAGGAAGAGTCCATTCCTCACCTCTTCTAGCTCCTGGTGGCCCAGGTGTTCTTTGGCTGTGGCTGCATCCCTCCAACCTCTGCCTCCATCTCCACACAGCTTTCTCCCTTTTCTGTGTGTTTCTACTCTGTGTGTATCTTATGAGGATACTTGCCATTAGATTTAGGGCCCACCCATATGATCCAGGATAATCTCATCTTGAGATCTTTAACATCTGCAAAGACTCTTTTTCTTTCAAGATGAGGATATGGACAGATCTTTTGGGGCCACAATCTGGTCCACCAGAGCACTGCTTTCTTAAACGTTCTGGGTGCCAGAGCTGCCCCCCAAGGAAGGGCACTGACATTCACTCTTGCTCCATCAATCAGAAGTGGCCACTTCCTGAGGACTCAGTTCTTGGAAGGGGCCTTGGTCATGGTACCTGGAAAACAGGACAAGGATGGTCCTAGAGACTCTCCCTGGCCTGTCTCCTTTCTGCACCAGGTGTCACTGGGCCCATTGTAAACCAGTTGCAAACCCTTCCTCCCCTCCTGGAAGGAGAGAGAGAGAGTGGCCAGCCACACAAGCTGCATGAGGGCTGGACCCTGGTTCTGTTCCTGGGTCTGCCCTGTGCTGAGGACAGGGCCTGGCAAAGAGTAGCCCTCCAGCAAATGGTCATCTAGTCCCCAGACACGTGCCTGGCCGGCTCCCTCACCTGATCTGGGGTTGCTCCAGTGCTGAGTTGAAGAGGCTTCACCAACCATGGCTTGTCAAGGAGGTCACCCCACTCTCTTCCCCCATCTGCATCTCCTCTCTCCGACTACATCAGACACACCACCTAATCACTCAGCTGTCCTTTGAGCATCCCCACAATCTAAAATGGTCCCTGGCTGAATGGATGGATAGATGGATGGATGGATGGATGGATGGACGGATAGATGGATGGAAGGGTGGTTGGATGGATGGGTGGATTGATTGGTGGATGGATGGAGGGATGGATGGATGGATGGATGGATGGATGGATAGAAGGATGGATGGATGGATGGATGGAAGGAAAGATGGATGGATGGATGGATGGAAGGATGGGTGGATGGATGGATGGAAGGATGGGTGGATGGATGGATGGATGGATAGATGGATGGATGGATGGGTGGGTGGATGGATGGATGGAAGGGTGGGTGGATGGATGGATGGATGGATGGATGGATGGATGGATGGAAGAATGGATGGATGGATGAATGGATGTATGGAAGGATGTATGTATGGATGGATGGATAGATGGGTGTGTGGATGGATGAATGGATGGAAGGATGGATGGAAGCAAGGATGGATGGATGGATGGATGGATGGTTGGATGAATGGATGGAAGGATGGATGGATGGATGAATGGGTGTGTGGATGGGTGGGTGGATTGATGAATGGATGGATGGATGAATGGACAGATGGATGGATGGAAGCAAGGATGGATGGATGGATGAATGGGTGTGTGGATGGGTGGGTGGATGGATGAATGGATGGACGGATGGATGGATGGAAGCAAGGTTGGATGGATGGATGAATGGTTTTGTGGATGGGTGGGTGGATGGATGAATGGATGGATGGATGGATGGTTGGATGGAAGGATGGATGGATACTTGAGTGGTTTAATAAGCAGCCTAATTTGATTGTAGGTCATAGGACTTGGTGTGTGGAAGCCGAGGAGGCTTGTGTTCTGGCCCTGGGTTGGAGCTGAGCCCTGGGAGGCTGGTGAGGAGCTGAGTGGTGGGTTCAGCAGGTGGTGAGTCCAGTATAGAGGGAAGAGTGTCGAGAATGGTTGCCCACATCCTGGGTATATCAGTCTTCTATTGCTGCCATAACATTACCACAAACTTAGGAGCTTAAACATCATGAATGTATTATCTCACAGTTCTATGGGTCACAAGTCTGACATGGGTCTCTGGGCTAAAACCAAGAAGGAGAAAAGGCCAGGCTCCTTTTCAGAGGCTCCAGGGAAGAATCCAGCTCCTTGTCCTGTAGGACTGAGGTCCCTGTTTCCTTGCTGGTTGTCAGCTGGAGACTGTTTCCAACTTCTAGAATCTGTTCACATTACTTGAGTCTTGGCCTGTGCTGTGGACTGAATTTTATCCTCCCACCCCCGCCCCGATACATATGTTGAAGCCCTAAGCCTCAGAACGACTGTATTTGGAGTTGATGCCTCTAAGGAAGTGATTAAGGTTAAACGAGGTCAAAATGTTGGGGCCTGATCCGATAGGATTACTGTCTTCCTCTGTCTCTGTCTCTCTCTCTCCATGTGACGGCAGCGAGAGAGCAACCATCTGGGAGCCAGGAAGAGAATTCCCACCAGGAACATCTGCCGGCACCTCGATCTGGGACTCCAGTCTCCAGAATTGCAAGAAATCAATGTCTTTCCTTCCGTTCATAAGTCACCCCATCTGGGGTGTCTTGCTACGGCAGCCAAAGCAGATTAAGATGCCTCCTCCCAACTCCATCTTCAAAGCCAGTAACAGCAGGTCAAGTCCTTCTCACACTTCAGTTCTCTCTTAATGACGCTCCTGCCTCCCCTGCCCACATTTAAGGGCCTGCGGGGTTACACAGGTACCCCTCAGAAAAACCAGGATAATGTCCACATTAAGGCCCATAACTTTAATTCCATCTGCAAAGTCCCTTTGCCACATAACATAGGATACCCACAGGTTCAGGGATTAGAGTGTGGGCATCTTTAGGGGCTGACTACACACAGAGAGAGATGCCTTGGGCCCTCTGCAGGGGGTGGATGTCACTAACTTGAAGAGGGCCTGATCTGTGGACCCACGTGACCAGACTCTGCTGTGGTCCCCCTGGAGAAACAATGAGAGAGAGACAGAGAAGAGAGAGGGATGGGGAGGGTCACCAAGGCTCACCTGGTTCACCATCCCACAAAGCAGAAGGGCACCTGGCCAGGCCGCCTGCAGGGTCCTGCAGGGGGAAGCTCCAGGCCCTTGTCCCACCTGGGGCAGTATTGTAACTGATTCCAGACTTTTTATCTCCTGGAGGCTCAGAGCAGATTCAATTTGCTTTAGAAAAATCCAGGAATGGGCATTTCCTCCAATGGAGAGAGAACAATTTATACAGAAGCAAATGAACTCAAGTCTGGGCCAATGGAGCCCAGCCGTCTGATCACCCAAATACCCTGGCATGTGCAGAACTGGGAAGGGAGCAGGAGGCCAGGTCAGGGCCACCTCTCCCTCACTGGCCGGCACACGGGCCGGATTATTTTCTCCTGTGCTGAGTGTGCATCCCCACACCTTCCAAGGTCTGCATCCCAACCCCAAATCCCCCACCTCCCCACACAGCCCCATCCTCTTCCCACTTCGCAGGTCTCGGGAGGCCCCTCTGTGCCCACCGTGGGCACCATCTTCTTGCAGCTGCTGGATGAACAGTGGTGATTTCTGAGGTGCAGCCCCCAGGGTCAAGTGCTCAGGCCCTGGTGGCTGGGAGACACCAGAAATAATCAGTAGTCACAGCCTGCCCTCCCTTAGCTGATCCCTGGGAGAAAGCTACTGCCCCCACAGAAACCAGTGTCTTGCAGGCTTCAGCTGGGAAGCTTCATCTCCAACCTGAGTCCGCAGGAGTTTTTGTGGGGAAAATGCTAGTGAGAAGGTGGCAGGATGACCAGAGACATCCTGGTTCCTTGTCTTGCAGAGGACTCTGTGAAGCCTCCCCCCGCACCACCCCGTCCCGGCCTCCTGTCCTGCATCATCAGCGTTTGTCTAAAACTGCTTCCAGCACAGCGCTCGGTACCAGATACCAGAAACCGAGGGGCTTCTCACTGAAAGGGTCCAACCTGCCTCCCTCCAGCTGCCTTCCCTGAGCTCTGCCCGGCTTACCTGCCCCCCAGCCCAGGTGGGCTTCTCTTCATCCCTGCCCTTACCTCTGCCCTTGGCAAACACCCTTTCCCCACCAGCTCTGCTCTTCCTGCCACCGAGACCCACCGGCATCCTGCCCTTCTGTGGGTCCCATCAGCTACCCGCCTCCTTGGTGCCCCGCTGGGATTTCACCTGCCTCTTGCAGCCACAGAACCAGGCCTCTCATTCTCTTCCACAGCTGGCTGTTTCATTTGGACCCTGTTTGATGTTGTGCCGATGTCCACTGGCAACACACCCACATCTAAGCAGCCTCTGTAGGCAGCCAAGGTCACGTGCACGGCTGCCTGTACCCACAGTGACAGAGGTGCCCCCATGGTGACACGGGCACACGGCCACCCATGTCCCATGGTGACAGTGGAGGGGACAGAAATGCATGGGTCCCTCTCGCGTCCCAGGCACTGTGCTGGACATTTTCCTGACGTCTTTGCTTCCTGCACATGGAATGGTGAAGAGTGCCAGCTCAAGGACCTTGGTTACATAAACGCTTTGAGCATTTGAGCAGGACTAAGTTCTTCCAAAAGCAAGGCACTTTCACCAGGAAGTATTGTAACAAGACTCAGGGAGCAGGACAGTGGCAGGACCAGGACAACTGACAAGGGTGTGATCGTGCTTTGGGTCCTTGTGGTCCATGAAGATGGAGTCCCGCCCAGAGGGGAGGACAGAGCTGGGAGCCTGCCTCTCCTTCACCCACATTTGAGATCAAGCACGTTGTGTGTGCAGCTTCGGACACATGTTTACAGGGCATATCCACCATCCTGTCCAGCGGTTAGAACCAGGACAGGGTCCCGGATGCACTTCAGTTTAATTCCTCCAGAGGCTACATACTGATTCTAGGAGCAACCAGTTTCAAGGTTTTGGGGAGTTATTTAAGGTGCGGTCCTTCTGTCATGTCTCTGACTCAAGGGAAGAGAAAACTTCAGCCTCCTGACGCCTGACAGATGCTTTGTAGGTATTGCTAGTTCCAGGATTCCAGCAAGACATACCTGTGTGAATGAAAAATGGTGCTGCCTATCAGTAAACAAAGGATACTGTGGCCATCAAGCCATCACATTACAGCCACCCCTGATGGTGAGCCCCGAGGGAACTCAGGATGGAGATAAATGGGCTACCCACTGCCAAGCCCTTGACCACTGCAGCCACCCTCAAAGGTGTACCCTGAGGGGACTCAGGATGGGAAAGAACAGGATACTGGCCCTAGATAGGTAAGGTGAATATCAAAGGAATGATTTCAATGAGCCCAGACTCTTGCATCTTCCCAAACATAGAAAAGTGCTAAATTTATTAACTTGAGATGTCTGGTTTTCTTTAATTAACAGTAATCTTTTGATGGTCCGACTACCTGGTCTTTGTTGCAAAAACTCCTATATATCCTGGCTGCTCCCTTACCTCTTTGGAACAGTCAGTCAGAGCTATTTTAAGAGGCTACCTCCTGGGCTTAAAGCCCTAAGTTTGTCCACAGAATAAAACATAACTCTCAACTTTTATCTTGTGCTTTTTTTTTTTTCAATCGACACCTGGGTTCCTTCGAAGCAGAAGGAGCCCAGGCAGGTACATGAGAGTGTTCTACTTTGACAGCTGCTGCTTCATCCATCCATCCATCCATCCATCCATCCATCCATCCATCCATCCATCCATCCATCCTCCCAAGAAAACTTTGATTAATAGGGTAAGGTTCCAGAGACTATGCTGGAATCCTGGCTATAGGATGGACATGGTGGACCCTGGCGCCCATCCCAACCCAAGCATCTGCCCAGAACAGGTGCTGGTTAAACACAACTGACAAACAGACCCAGTGAAGCAGAAAGGGCAAACTGCCCCTGGAGAGGCCCGATGGGAGGGTCCGGCCGGGATCATTAGTTGCTACTTGGCTGAAAGAAGAGAGTTTGAGTCTATGTCATAAAATGAGATCCTCGGCTACTGATACAACGCGGCCTCTGGTCCCCAAGACCACCAGGGGCAGCCAATTAAAGCAAAACCACTCTGGAAAGCAGTTAGAGAAGGGAGCCCTGGGGAGCCTCCAGCCCACGGCCCTGGGAACCGCCTATCAAGACCCCAAAGGATGCGCTGTCTTTCCCAGAAACCCCGGAGTGAAAATGAGCTTTAATCACCCGTCCCCTTAACATTAATCACCACCCATCAGCAGGACAGACCCTGCCAAAGCGGAGTCATTCTCAATCACATGGGCTAAATAAATGAACAATTGCAGGAATAAATGCTGTGGTTAATGCCAGCGTGTTGAGCACGGAACGGCTCCCCTCTGCTCCCAGCCTGACTGCAGAGTCCTCAGGATTCCCCCGGGGCCACCGGGAGGGGACAGAGGCTCACACACCAGGCTTGCCCTGGGAGGTCTTTACCACACCCCTGCCAACACGTCTGAGCCATGCTGCACGTCCTGGAGAATTAGGATTGGCCACATCCTTCCTAGGAGGACCCGGAGGGCAGCTGAAGGGACTCCCATTGCTGGGGACACACGAGAAATGGGACGCAGCAGCAGCACCCCCTGTGTGGTCCAGGGCGACTGATGCTGCCCTGGAAAAAAAAGCCACAGGCTGGAGTCCTGGGCCTACGCCATCTCCCAGGCTGCTGGGTTCACCTTTGGGGAGACTGAGGCCTGGAGAGTCACAGCGCCTTTGCAGGGAACGGGGGTGTCAGTGGGGCCCACGGAGGTGGCTTCACAATGACCAAAATCGCCCTTGCCCACCGCTGCCTGCACCTGCTTGATCCAGAGCCCGCCAGGGCCATCACGTAAAGACAAAAAGAAGGGGCGATTTTCTTCTCCTGCTCTTTATTATAGAAGTAATCAAGTGGTGGTGTGTTCAAGCTGCGGTTAACCCAAAGGAATGAGCAGAGATCAATATTAATACCTGGGCACCTACACACTAATCTTCTCGAAATGTCACACAAAAAGGCATCAAGAAACTTTACTCTAGACGTTTGCCAGTCACGGGGGTGAATCTCAATATCTGTGTCTCACACACACACACACCTCCCAACACGCACAAACTTCTGAAAGTGACACATGGCACCTGAACAGACACCGACAATCCATGTGGAACTCTGGGCCCTTTTCACTTGGAAAGATCAGTGTGAACCCACAGTCGGGACCTGAGGGCAGAGGTTGGAAGATGCAGAGGGAGTTGGACCCTCCCCCTCATTGGCGTTGGGTGGGCCACAGCCCCGAGCTGCCTGCTGTGAGCGCTGCTTAAGATGCCTTCTCCAAAACCCACACTGCTGTTTTGTTATTTATTGATCGGAAGCTCGGATCTAAACACAGACGCCTCCGAGGGGTCCTCGCCTGCACTTGCAAGTAGTTTGTGAGTCACGCTCAGCATCCACTCCTGGAAGGTCAGTCTGGAATTAGGGCTGAGTGGGCGCCTGGAGGTCCTGGAGCTGATTCCCCCTGGAGGCAATTTGTGTCCCTCTTGGAAGCCCCCAAAAACACAGTCTCGGGGGCGGCTCTCTCTTTACTTCCTTGGCTCTGGATTCATTCTCCAAACGCCCAGATGTTTCCGAGAGCCCCAAAGAGAAACCTTTGAGATGGACATTGTTCCTGACACATCTTCCTGAACTCTAGTGGGTCAGGATTTGGCCGGTAAATGTGCCCTCTGCCAGCCCCCCTCCTCCACCCAATGGGCCACACACAACAGCCTGGGGCCACAGAGGCTGTGAGGTCTTGACTCCTTGGAGCCATGATTCCGTTGTCTGAGAAGCAAGACGAAGCAGAGTCATTTCTGAGTGGACACAGGTTAGGGATGCAGCCTGTGAACTGCCCACCGCCACTCCTGGGATATAATAAGCCCTCGGGAGGTGTTAGGGGTCTCTTGGTTATCAAGAACCCTAAAAATATTGGTTAGTATCATTTGTCATTATTGATTCTTCTCGGCTTGTTATCGCCACCCACACATCTCGGCTAATCACCTTGCAGACGGGTAGGTCAATGTGAAGGGCGTCTGCTCTTTGCTGTCTGCCTTGGTCTCCCTTAGTTGTGCCCCAAAGTCCCAGCTTCTCAGTCCCTGACGACAGAGGGCAGAGTGAAGGGCCCAGCTCTTCCAACTTACCTGTGGGATCTCGGTGAGAACCTTGCAGGTGAACATCTGAATTCCTGTGATCCTGACTCCTTCCTGCGCCTCCTGTGAGAGGATGGGACAGACAGGGAAGCAGGCGAATTGCCGCACACCTGACATAGGGACGGGGTGCTGCGCTGGGCTCCCCTTCTGCCTCTGTCACTCACACAGGAATTCCACTTCCTTCAAGCCAATGGACCACAAAACAAAAACGTACCTCAGAGAAAATTATAGTCAGAACCGGAGCTGATTAGCAGTGAAGCACGAAGAAATCCTTGTCAAACCACTTTTAAACCAGCAAGGCTCTTTCCTCAAGGAAATCATGCACGGAAACAAAACAAGGCCTATGTTATATTAGTGCCAGTCTATTTGACAAGTCTCAAATTATTCTGTTTCTCTGTCTTAAAGCAAAATCAATATGAAATGAGAATCAGGAACACCAAAATCGAAACTGATATTTGTAGATGGAAAAGAAGAAAGAAAAAAAAAAAACACCTCTTATAGTAACCTTTGTTTCCAATATTTTGGGGGCAAAACCTGAAATTTTTGATTTGTGTAGATAAGTTGTCACAAATAGAGTCACTTTTTAGCATCTTATCTTCAAGATCTACTTCCTTTAGGCTGATCCAGAAACTTGAAAGAGGAAAAGCAGGAAACGTGGGTCTTAAAGTTGAATCACCGAGTTATAGACAGCAGCTTGCAGGCTTTATCATAAACTTTTAAAAAAAATCAGATAAGAGGCACCCAAAATTTACAACAAGCTCTAAGACAACGTATGATGGTTGTCATCAGTGCCTTGTGACTCTCATGCTCGGCACACACCCTGCCTCTTGTATTCCCAGCGCCCCTGGGGGGCTGCAGGTCCAGGGTGGGATGGAGAAGAATCTTCTTTGGCACAATTTTACGTGGCTGAGCGTGTACCATCCTGATTCCAGAGGTACCACTTCCTAATCAATGACACTGCATGTACAATTCAAATGCTTGCACAGGCAGAAGAAAGTCCATCCCAAATCTGCAGAAAAGTGTATTCATCGATATCCATAGTGTCTATCATGCTAATAATACAACATGTAGGGAAGGATGTCTGTGGTTTAAAATGTCTTTGTGGCTTAAAGACATTCAAATTGTGAAAGGCTTCAAAGCCCCTCTGAGCCACCTTACAGGAAGACAAAAGTAAATAAGACAAAAGAGCCTCCTTCTAGCGAGTTCCAGTCTTGAGATACACCGCCAGGCAACCGGGTTAAATCCCACCGCCACCTTCCAAGGCTGTTGGCATCTGACTTTGCAGTCAAGGAAACCGAGACCAAGAGACATGAGTCAACCTGCCGAAGTCCATGCAGCGAGGGTGCAGGAGAGCCCAAGTTTGCCCTGCCCTCAAGTCCACATTCCTTTTAATGTAATGACCATATGATCCCTGGGAACAAAGGAGACTTCCGGGGGCTCTTGAGCTGGCCCTAAAGACCTCCACTGCCGTTCCCACCACCGTCCCTCGCCCCCCTGCTCGACCTCCCTGCTGCTCCTGCAGGCACTCCCCCATCCACTGCCCCTCGTTCCAAAAGTCCTTACCCCCAAGTGTCTGCCTGACTCTCTCATTTGGCCCCGTCACTCTGAGCTCACATGTGCCTTTTGAAGGAGCCTGACCGTGGCCACCTCATTTAAAGTCACCCCCTCCCACTCACTGCCTAACCTACCGCATTGCTTTTGCTTCTGTATTATGCTTATTGTTAATCGTCCATCTTCACCACAATCTCGTAAATTCTGTTTGTGACCTAGGATAGGAGTTTGCGATGGTCCGTTTTACATGTCAGCTTGACTGGGACGAGGTGCCCAGTGATGTGGCCAAACAATAGCCTGGGTGTTTCTAGGAGGGTGTTTGTGGATGAGATGAACATTTTAATCTGTGGACTCTGAGTGACGCAGATCACCCTCCCTAGTGTGGGTGGGCCTCAGTGCATTAGTTGAAGATTTGAACAGAACAAAAGACTGACCACCGCCCCCCCCTCCCCGCAACAAGAGGGAATTCTGCAGCAGACGACCTTTGAACTCAAACCCCAACATCAGTTCTTTCCTGGGTCTCCAGCCTGATGATCCATCCTGCGGTTGCTGGAACTCGCCAGCATCCATAATCACATGAGCCAATTCCTTACAATAGATTTCTCTGTATGCAGACATATTCTGTTGGTTCTGTTTCTCTGGAGAACCCTGACCACACAGAGCTCACAACTGTTTGTTGAATGAAGGCATGAAGAAATGAGTGAGTGAAGGAATGAATGAGTGACCTTGCAGGAGAATCAGGCCCTGACAAGGACATCATGGGTGGTCCTGTTGGGAGCGAGCCAGCATCCTTGTGGATCTCTTGGTCCTCTCCTGTTACCCATGTGAGGACTTGCCCAACCACTGAACCCCCATCACTTTTAGGGGCTCCTCATCCAAAGGAGTCACCTCTTTTCTCTGGAGAAGTATTTAAGCTTCAGGATGTCAGGTCTTCTGTGATCAGATTCTCCTTCAAAGTAAGGAAAGGCAGTGTGCAAGGTTCGGAGTCAGGAGACCCAGTGACCATCTGTGACCAGAAACTCAGCCTCTCAGAGCCTTCATTGCCTCGAGTCCACAGTGGGGAGAGTAGTAACCCCTACCCCAGAATTGTCGTGATTTGTCAACACAGTTCACATGGACAAAGAGTTTGTGGAGTGCCTGTTGAGTAGGCTCAATGGTGGTAGATACAAAAATACCAGCCACTGGGTGGCTTATAAACAACAGAAATTTATTTCTCATAGTCCTGGGGCTGGGAAGTGCAAGATCAAGGTGCCAGCAGATTTGACACCTGGTAAGAGCGCTCTTCCTAATTCATAAATGGTCATCTTCTTGCTGTGTCCTCACATGGTTGATGGGGTGAGGGGCCTCTCTTGGGCTTCATTTATGAGGAAACTAAACCCTAATCACCTTCCAAAGACCGCATCTCCCAATACCATTACCTCGAGGATTAGGATTTCAACACATAAAATTTTGCGGGGACACAAATATTTAATCTACAGCAATATTGTAAATAAAATGCAATATATTGAGTCTACAAGCAATATCTCCAGTCCTCTTGCACTAGACCTTCCCAAAGAATGTTTGAGGAAACCTTCCAGTTAAGAGCTCCATGTTTGATCATTCATTTGTTTATCCATCTATTCATTCATTCATTCATTCATTCATTCATCTGATTGCCTCCGCTAGCATCAGCCTGGCTCACAGCTGAGGAGGAATCAGCCAAGGGCATGAGCTACTTCATCTCATTTTCAGGAAGGTCATGGGCAGCAGGCACAGCACTGAGGGGGCAGGATGGGTCCACAGTGCTCTCGGAAGGCCTGGGGGCAAGAGGAGGGATCCTTGCTCAGGACCACTGCTCCCAGACGACCAGCCAACATAAGCCAGGTCAGTGAATTTTCCAATGCCCACCACTCCAACTGAATTCTGAAAATGAGAAACCCACACAACCCACACTCAAATTCAGAAGCCTGGGGCCATGATATTCTTTCAGCCATCTGCTGTCCACCTGTCTTCACAAGCCATTGGTCAGATTCACCATCAGATCCTGGGTACCATCAACATGCCCCCATGTACATGTGTGCATGGTCTCCTGGCTAATGAGCGCCAGGGCTCCCCTCCCCTGAGGGGCTTGGAGTTAAGTTCCAAGGGCCTGGGCTGCGCACACATCTTTCTTAACTCAAAAGCCCTGCGTGGTCAAGTGCTTGGACACTCAGAACCAACACAAGATGAAACGCTTGACAACATGCATTGTCCACAGTTAACATTACAGAAACTTGCATGGTTATCTTTCATTTCTTCAAATGAAATGAAACCCAAAGCTCCATCCTGCATCTCAAGAATTACTGTCATCCAGGCTCCTAGAACTATAACCATGAAACCCAGTAAAATTCGGGGCTCTGGTGGAGGTCCCAGGAGCCTGATTCCACCTAAGTCTGCCATCTTGACGTGATTGACATTGACCAAGAGTGGCTGTGCTTTATCATTTTCTATCTGATTGTGTCAAATTGGCGCAGTTACCTTTAAACTATTTGTGTTTCCTATTTTGGGTCTCTGTGTTTATCCTTTGAAATGGCCTGGTTTACAACTCCTATTTCACCTCCCTCTTTCCTTTTAGAAAAATGAATCTCATAAAAATCACCAGACTGGTGACTGAGCAAATTCTTTGGCATCATAAAATTTTGATTTAGAGGTTTAGTAAATGTGATGGAATATTTTTGTGTGCCCTTCTGATGTGTGCAAACTATTTTTGGTGTGAGGGCATTTATATAATATCGCCAGACACAGGCTTATTTCACCCCCCCTCCTCTCTTTTGAAATGGGAAGTGATGAGTCAAACCAGGACGAAACAGGTTCTGAGTCAGAAGACACGGGTTCGCCAGGTCAAGCAATTCAAGGTAACATTCAGGCACAAAGTACTGGAGTCAGATGGTGAGACAGCCCTGGAAAGGTGAAATACCGACACCCAGAAAAGAAATATGTTTGTGCCCATCATCAGGTAGTTGCTGCTACCCCGAGCATAAGAGGATGGAGCAAACTTTGATCATCTTTCGAGTGGAGGTAAATGACTTGAAGTCAGGCAGTGGGTCCCCAGTGGGGTCATGGGACCATCTGCAGGTGACTGGAGGGGCTATGGGAATGGGACCCTTCTTTCTCCCCTCCACATCACCCGGGAGGATGCATGTACCACGGGACACATTCTGGAAAATGGCTACTTAAAATTTTCCCCCCAAACTGGTGAAACAGATACAGAAATGAAGATTCAAACAATTGGTGTAAAAATGCCCCAGAACGTCTACAAGGGAAGAATGAGAATTGTCTCAAGATGAGGGTAGCTGACCCACCCCCCACAAGAAGATGAGATCTAGGATTTGTGGGAAAGAAGAAAATGACATTTCTCTGGGATCCATAGGAGAAAGCCTGGAACTGGACTTGATGTTTGTTACCTGCTTGGATACTTACAATAAGCTTATGATGAAATACGAAAGCTAGTTAATGTTTATTGTGGTCTGACTGCAGGGTTAGCTGTTGACTTGTGTTTCTGAATCCTCACATCAACGCATTTTGTAGATGGGGAACTGAGGCAAAGGCAGGTCTTTGCTACTTGCCTAAGGCCATCCAGGAGGTAGGGTCAGAGTTCAGATCCAGAAGCTCTGCATTTCACGCTGCATGGGCTGCTTCTAATTTCTAAATTATGGCTCTGCTTCTCCAGAAATGGAAACTGGGGCTCAGAATGGTCCAGTAATTTGTTTGCAGCCCCACAATGACAGTGAGGGAGCCTGGATTCACACTCGAACTGGCTGACTCCATAGTTGGTGCTGTTTCTGGGACACACCTGTCATCTCCATCCCGGGGGCAGTTGGCATGTCCTGTCTTATGGTCTCCGCTGAGGGCTGGCTGGGTTGCTGGTTCAGTGGGAAGGCATCCTGTTGGCATGGAGACCACCCTAACCATGGCCGTCTTCTACCATCTTCACTTCAGAGCCCCTGGGCTGTCCTTATGAGCATCCTGGCTTCTTGCTATCAAGTTCATTTCCTCCATTATACTTCAAATTGCTTGATCTACATTGTACTGTCTCGCCATTGATTCAGTGGTTTAATTAGCTGCTATTTCTCTCTCTTGCATTACAGGCTCAGAGAAATTTTTTATGAATCAAATGGTTCTGTGGGCTCAGAGGGAAAGCTTAATATATATTCATTACAGCTGAGCCATAATCACCTTCAATCACAAGAACCTCGGTCCCAGGCAAACCACTAGCCTTGCTGGGAGCAGAAGCCCATCTTTTACCTGACTGGAGCGTGCTGCTAAGGCGTGAATTTTCATCAGAATCCATGGAAGGGCATGCAAAGGGGAAGCAATATGTTTTAAAAATCTGTAATTTCAAACTGATGCAAGATTTTTTTACATGTTTCGCCCTCTACGTGTTCAGAGAGCGCCAACCCCAGGTCCACCCACCTGGCCTCCAGCCTGGGTCAGTATCGCCATCCATCTCATGTGGAAACAAAGATAAATGTGGATGAGCTCAGATCAATGGTTGGTGAGATGCACCACACTTCTCCTCCCATCTGGGGCCATGATGCACGTTCACACTTTGGCACTGCACCCAATTGGACCTTCTCCAGAAGAGCCTTCAAGGTCCCCACAGCGGATACCGGCACGTCCACCCCAGGGCTCTGCTCCCAGTAGATGGTGGTGCTCAGAGGGCTGACTCAGACCCACGAGGCCTTTCACACCAGACCCTGCCCTCCAGAGGTGTGGGGTCTCTGCCCCTCGGGCCTGCTTTTCCTCATCCCCTGTGGGCCCCAGCCCAACCCAGCACCTTCCAATTCAGAGATGGGATAGTAAGTGGCAAAGGGCACACTGTCACACTTCCTGGTCACTTATCTACATTTTAATAGGACAATTCTAGACTCCCGACTATGGTCCCTGCAATAGACTGAATGTTTGTGTCCCCCCCAGAATTCATACGTTGAAACGTAACCCCCAAAGTGATGTATGGAGGTGGGGTCTTTGGGAGGTGCTAAGGTCATGAGGGTGGAGCCCTCAAGATGAGGTTAGTGCCCTTATAAAAGAGACCCCAGAGAGCTCTTTTGCTCCTTCCACCACATGGGGACACAGCAAGAAGACGGTCATCTGCAACTTGGATGAAGCTTCTGACAAGACACTGAATGTGCCCACTCCTTGATCTTGGACTTCCAGCCTCCAGAACCATGAGCAATAAATGTCTGTTGTTAATAGAGCACTCAGTCAAGGGTGTTCTGTTATAGCAGGCAGGACAGACTAAGGCAGTCCCCCTCACCCTCCAGTGGGTCTCAAACAGGAGATTCTGGAGATGGAGGCAGATGAACGAGGGAGAATTCCAGGTGAGGTGCCTTGGAGAAATCCTAAGACGTGTCAGGTGTGGCCTTTCCTGAAAGTGGGTCCAGAGGTACCCCCAGGAACATCAGGATGCTGGCATAAGGTGGAGTTCCCCAAGGATCTGTGTGTCTGTGTCAGGCTTATCTGTCCTAAAATGCCAGACTCCAATGCTGAAGCTGAGGGGTCAGTGACTTAGCTCAGACTGACACATCTGGACAGATGTGGAAAATCGTTGGGAGCTGAGCTTACCTGGAGGGCCTCTACCTGTGGGTGGTGATCCCACAGCTGAGATGGGCCTGTACCCACAGGCACCCAGAACTTCCTGTGGTTTCTCCAGAGCATTTTTCTTTCCCAGTCAGAAAGGAGACCAAAGCATCTCAAGTCACACTGCTGGGAAAACCAAGAGTAAAACTCCCAAAGCCAGAAGCTCAGGATATTTCCATTCTGCATGACAAGCACTCCCCGTCAGAAATTTTATTTGCGGATTTTATTAGAAACTAGTTTATGACACAAATTACGGGATGCCAAGGAAGTGTAAACGAATCAGAACCTGCTTATCTGTTTCAATGGCGAAATCCACGCCATGCAGGTTTTTATTGCCGTCCATTTAAAACAAAGCCTGATCCATTATGGTCTTACAAAAACATGCTTTACTCCTAATTCCATGGACAATGTTCTACTTAATGAAATGTCTGAAATAACCACATGATAATATTCTTGACTGTGACTTCACATGGAGAGACCAAGGATGGAACAATGCCCAATGTCTTCACTGTCTTTGGAAATCCTAATAGAAACTCTGGAGTCAATGTTCAAACCTTTATGGGGAACAGTGGGCAGAGGCCATCCCAGCCGAGATATGGGAACTCTTGGGGCCAAGACTGAAGGTAAAGCAGGTTTAAAAAAAATGTTTTTCCCCTGGAGGCTAAAGCGGAAACTCATCCTGCTCACCACCTGGGCCGTTCCTCTCCCCGGAGCTGCATGCCTCCATATCTCCGTGGGCTGTGATTCACGGCCAGGGCTGACACTTAGGACTGAGTCACCTCCAGATCATGGGGGTGTGTGTGACAGGGTGATATATTTGTGTACAACACCCAAGTGCCCCTGGCTGAAGCAGATTTTTCCTAATTACTATCCTCCCAATCCCATTTAAAAATGTAATGAAGGCGATTACAGAAAACTCTTTAAGGTAGATCTAAATGAATAAATTTACTTTAACTCTTAATGAATTTTCACCTCTCCAAACTGGCAAGCTCTGGGGCTGGAATCGCTAATTGTGGTGTTGGTGGGAGCTGAGGATGGGTGGCGGGGCTGACAGCCTAACGCTTAGCTGGGGGGGGGGGGGACAGCTCATTTATTATCTGTGTCCCTGGGAAGCAGTGACCAGTTACTCCATCTGTTCAACACCTCTCTTCCCAAAACAGACAAATTAAGCCCTAGACCAAAGTCCCATGCATCAGATCCAGCTGGAATGTAGGACCGCCCCCAACCTAGAGAGAGTCTCTAAATGCAAAAGCAACCAGAAAGAAGTACCTGGGAAAGGGGTCTGGGGGGATGCCCCATGGCTTGTTGGCAGGGAGGAGGGCCAGAGTGCTCTCTGTTGTTCAAAGAGACTTGCTCTTGCCAGATGCCAAACCGTGGACACACTGGATGGCCGCCTGCAGGGCTGACGTCCTGGGACCCGTCTGGGTGCACCTGGGAACCAGCATCATGTATGCTCTGAGGCCTCCACTCAGAGCAAATGTCCCTCATTTCCTTGAGCCTATTCTGCCTTGCTGTTAGACACAAGAATTTTCAGTACTGTCCAAATAGCCCAAATCTACAAACGCCGTCCTTGACCTTTCTGAGATGGGCTTCTCTTTTACGAAGATTTGGGTCAAGGGTAATTTGCTTTCCTGACTCTTTCATTTAAATGCCTCTCTCCCCAGACTTACCCCACCCCTTCTGGACCTTGGAGTCGCCACCGTCCCCATTGCCCCAATGAGCACATCCATCCATCCAGTTCATGGAGGGGCCTCTGCTCTCCATCTGTCTGTCTGTCTGCAGGGCTGGGTATGCAAGGGGTGTTCAGTGATGACTCACAGAATGAAACTCACTGGATTACTTGTGAAAGGCTTATCAAGAAGCTTAGGAATGCCAGATTTTTCTGGGCTCTGAGCAATTTCTGAAGTTTAATGTGTCAAGATGTAGGGACAGAACTGCGAGTAACCTAATCGTCTGTCCAAAGGACTCTCAACTTGACACGGGTTGAGTACCCAGCATGCTCTTTGTTTTCCATCACCTTGAAGGAACCTTCGTGAGCCGACTGGTGGGTCATCAAGATTAATAAATACAAAGGCTTTAGCGGATGCTCAGCCACAGAAAAGACACCTGGAGCTGCTCTTTCGTGACTGATTAATTAGGGAAAGATTCGGGGGCGTTAATTAGCGGTTGAGTATTTTCTGAGTTTTAACATTCATGGTATGCAAGTGTATCAACTTCTAACAATATCTAACGAGATCATTTGAAAGTGAGATTCTCCTGAGAAATGCAATCATGGTTTGGGGAAGGTGTGGGGCCCCTTTGGTTTAGTACAAACTCATCTAAGTCAACAGAAAGTTTGTTACCAATTGTACTAATGTTCTTTAGCAAACGGAGAGATTGGCCAATAAGTATGCATTAGATGTAATTCTATCTACCTGCTGCATTTAATCCCAGAAGCAAGGACCATTACGTTACGGAAGTTTGATGAATGTTTTCATGTGCTCGTATGACTTGGAAATGAGTGAGTTTGCCCAGATGGGGGGAGAGAGCTACACGTGAGGCCGAGCACCTTCACGGCTTCCACGTGGAAAAAGCTCTAAATTGAAATCTGTACCTTTAGTGACTGTGAGACCAAAAGAAAACTGTTGGGCCCCAAAGGGACCATTTCCCACCATAATGAGAATTTTAAATGGAGGGTTTAAATTCTTTGAAAAGCCTTTCAGAAACGTGTGCAAATGATGGTTTCTGAATTACTGGCAGAGATGAAATTAAATTAGAGAGAGAATATCTCCTCATTCTAATTTCCCAGCCTGAAGACCCTTCTCCCTATCCCAGGAGGAGGGGGGGCGTGGGGGGCACATCCCAGCTACAAGCAGACCGGGAACCCAAGCAAAGGATTCTTCAAGCGGCCCCAGCTGCTGAATTTAAGCCCAGAAGGGAGAGATGCACTGTGAGAGGGACAGCCAGGTAAAGAAAGGTGGCAATGGAACCTGAGATTAAAGGGTCCAGAGAGTGGGTCTCCAGTGCATCTGCCTCTTCTTCATCTGGTTACAAGCTCACTAACCCTGGGGAGCTGTCAAATGTTAGCAGAATCCCCCTCAATTCACCCACAAGAATAGGTAGCTCTAACAACCATCCGCCGAGTATGGACCAGTGCGGGGCTCCCTCTAAGTCCAGCCTGGGTCACCCCCTTGCATCTTCAGACTCTCCTGGGAAGTGCATACTATGAGCGCCCCATGAGAGTGGAAGGTGATGAATCTGAGAGGCTTTATTTAGAACATAATGGTTAAGAAAGCAGGAGGCAGCTTGTCTCTTGGGTTAACTTCCTTCCTCCATCAGTTCCCAGGTATGTAGGTGGGTTACCTTTCTGAGCCTCCTCACCTGTACAACAGGGATAATAGGATTACCTGTCCCAGGGGAGTGTTGTGAGGATAAAACGAGTTCATCCATGCCTTGCATGGACTCCACAAAAGTGGTCGTTGTTACAGAGGTTAAGTAATGTGACCATTACAAGTAAACAGGGAAGCTGGGTTCCTACCAGTTGTGAATCAACTCCATATTGTACATTAAGAAAGGGGCAGTTGGGAGGAAATTGACTTTTCATTTAAAAAACATGTGCTGGGCAACTGACTGAAGGGTGGTGAATAACGTGGATGACAAGCTGCAGAGCCAACGGTCATTTTTAACTTCCCAAGCCTCAGGGAATAAATGTTAGTGGTCATAGTAAGGGTGGTTGGTTCAATGTTTGGGAATCTGGTCCAAGTTCAGACTTCTTAGCAGAATGTACAAGGCTCCTTGAAGCCCAGCACCTGCCCTGTCTCCTGGTGCTCCCATATTCTCTGCCCCAAACAGCCGCCAAGTCCTACCCACATGGCATGACGTGATAGGTGGAATAACAGCCCCCGAGATCAGGTCCCAGTTCCCCAAACCTGTAAATGACACCTCATTTGGAAAAACGATCTTTGCAGATGTGATTTACTTAAGGATCTTGTGGTGGAGAGATTATCGTGGGTCATCTAAATGGGCCCAGATGCCACCACATGTGTCCTTATAATAAGGGGGCAGAGGGAGATTTGACACCTGCACAGAGGAAAGGCCAGATGACCACAGCCACAGAGATTGCCAGCAGCCACCAGGAGATGGAAGAAGCAAGGAACAGATTCTCCCATAGACCCTCTGGAGGGAGTGCAGCCCTGCTGGTAACCTGATTTTGGACTTCTGGACTCCAGAAATATAAGCAAAGAAATGTATGCTGTTTTAATCCACTCAGGTTGTGAGAATTTGTTACAGCAGCTCCAGGAAACTGACACACATGGCTTTTTCCATCTCTCTGCTCTTGATCAAATTGCTTTATTCTACCTGGAAAACACCTCCTATTCTCCTATGTCTAAGTGATCCCTACAAGTCCCTCAAGGCTCATCACAACCTCCTCCAGAAAGCCTTCCAGGACTACACCTCCCACTCCTCACTCCTCTCCTCTGTACCCATCTCACGGCAGCCCTGTATGGCCATCATCTCTTTCTTTATGTTTCTCCCCAGCTAAACCAAGGGGTCTTTAGGGACAGGAATTGTCCTTCCTTCCAGTGACATGTTGCTGTGGGTGAACTGATATGTTTTATCTTTCTTATTAAAAGACCCCCCTGCAAGACTCAGAGGTGCAGCCATTCAAGGGACACACAAGGAGATTTCCAGGTGTCAGCACCTCCACTGTTTTGTGGATACCAGTGGGGTTAGGTTCCCTACAAAGAGCCCACAAGTAGAGGTTAGCTCCTCAAAGCCAAGGCGCACTGTGAAGACTGGGGTGGGGAAATGCCACCAGACCATGATGAGAACCACAGGAGCCCTGGAAAAGCCTCCAGGGGGCTCCTAAGAGGAGAGTCCAGCACTTTGCATGGAGACTTGAGGTTAAGCTCACGAAGGCTCCACTGGGAGCTTCTTCCCGTGCTGGGAATAAAATGTCTCTATCAGTGTGGAGGCTGCAGAAAGGGGCGGAAATGACCCTCACCATCATGGTCACTCAACAGGCATTGAATTTGGACTTGGAGGAGTCACTCTGTCCCCTGGTGAGCTTGCTTGGGCAAGCGGGGCCTCAAATGCCCTGCTTCTAAATGAGAGCCTTGAACTTGGTGGTGTCCACATCCTTTGCAACTCTCAAATGAGATGACATTTAATGAGGGCCTCCAGTGGAACAGTGCTGTATTGTTGATGGACTTGGCCAGATGCCAGTGAGATGTGGACTTGTTTCTTCATGTCCTGGCCGTGGCCTCCACTTGGCAGCTTCCAGACAGCAGAGTGTCCAAATGTATCGGGTGTGGCTTCCTCTACCAGCAGAGAAGAGATTCTTGTCTGCACTCACCACTGCTCTGCTGCCAGGGTGCCTGCCCTTGCTCTGACCATCATGAATCTAAACTCCATGGGGATGGCCTGGGCAGAAGGAGAATGTCCAGAACACATCAGGCTGTGGTACCTGGGATCTCATTATGTAGGGACTGGGGGCTTGGGTGTTATTAGGGTTGGTTTCCTTGGCCCAGGCAGCCTTCTTTGATGGCTGTTGGGTTCTGAAGATACTTTAGTGATGTTTCGATGCCATCAGTAGCAGATGAGACTCCAACTGGACCTGAATAATTAGGGTGTGGAATTAGAATAAGAATCAGAATTGTAGAGATGGAATAGAATAGGATCCATCACTCTCTAAGATGACTGTGGTGCATTAATGACAGTGGTGGAGCATATGGGCTGAGTCACTAGTTCTATTTCTTGCTGGCTGTGTGGCCTTGGGTGAGTTATCTCACTTCCCCAGGATTCAGTTCCCCAACTGAAATGTGCAGGGAACTATAGTAATTGCCTTATTGGGGGTTGTGGTAGGCCACAAAATGCCCCTCTCTCCCCCAAGGTATACATGTCAGAACCCTGTATATTCCTGCATTTGGAAGAAGAGTCTTTGCAGATATAAGTTTAGGATCTTGAGATGAGATCATCCTGGATTATCCCAGTGGGCCCTAAATGCAAAGGTAACTGTCCTTATAAGAGACCCACAGAGGGAGACAGACAGGCACACTGAGAAGGCAGAGACTGGAGTGATGCAGCCAAAAGCCAAGGATACTGGCAGCCACCGAACTCTGGAAGAGGCAGGAAGTACCCTCCCCCAGAGCCTCTAGAAAAAGTATAGCCCTTTGGATACATTGACTTTGGACATTTGGGCTCTAGAACTGAGAGTCAATTTGTTTTAAAACATGTTTTTAAAGTCACAAAGTTTGTGGTAATTTGTTACAGTAGCCATAGGAAACTAATACAGGGTTTATGAGGATTAAGTAATTTAATATGTGTGAAGTGCTCAGAACAAAGTGAGAGCTCAATATATATCCGTAATCATGGCATTAACATGGGTTTCCTCTTTGTTGATCTGCGTCTGCCTGATAAAATGGGCAGTCTCACCCCATGTGAGACTGCACTGTGTGAAGATTTTAGTACTAGCCAGTCATATAATACTAAGCATTTCCTCTTAGAATTTATTCAGATAAAGTGGGTGGAAATCACCCATGGCCTCTCCCTTAGTTTACTAAATAAATATATTGAAAGCCTACTCAATGCCTGACACTGTGTTAATTTAATTTGTGATATATTATTAATTTTCCCACAAGCCCATTCATTAATCCAACGGGTATTTAGTGAGTGTCGACCGTGTGCCAATTATCATTCTAGGTTTTGGAGGTGGAACGGCAAACAAAATACACAAAACTATGCAAAGCTTCCCACCCTCAGGGAGTTAACTTTGTTCTGAGGAGAGAGGCAATAAGCAACATAAATGAGTAAAATAATAAAATATATTAGATGTGGTAATGAGTGTGGAGAGAATAAGCAGAGACATAGGAAAGGCCTCACCAGGAACATGACCACTGACCAAGGTGCTGCAAGTGAGAGAGCAAGGCATGAGGACACATCTGAGGGAAAGACCACCCAGACTGAGGGAAACCTGGGGGGAGGCATGGAGAGTGCAAAGGTCAGCGGTGAGGTGGGTGGGTGGAGTCAGATAGGGACGAGGTCAGAAAGGAAGTGGGTGGGCCATTGTGAGTCCTTGGGTTTTGATTCTGAGCTTGTTGGGAACCAGCTGTAGGGTTTGTGCAGAAGGGGAACCCGACCCAACTGTGATTATGAATGTGCGTTCTATTTGGGATGAAACTAGAGGGAAGTGGTGGTTGGAGCAATACCTGAAAAGAGACCACGTGGGTGGTCCGGGGAGATGTGATGGGTGTTTGGCTTCAGGGTAGCATGATGGAACAAGGATGGATCCCTTTATCCTGGGGCTGGGAAGAAGCAGCCAGTGAACAGGAATAAATGGAGGAAGGTGTGGTATGAATGGGCCAACAGACAAGTGTGTTTCTGGGAGAGGCAGGAGACTTACAGGGTCAAAGTCTGCCACAGGTCAAGGAAGGTTAGCCTGGGACCTGACCACTGATCAGTGTCCTGGAGGAGCCTCAGAGACGGACAAGAAGCTGAATACCAACTCCCCTTTTCGGTAACAGCACCTGGATTTTCCTCGCAGGAAACCCAGCTCCCTTAAGACATGAATCTCTGTAGAGCTGTCATGTCAGTCAAGAGCCCCGGTTGTCCTTGGCCAAGGTAGAACGTGGGGCCCAACTTAGACATGCTTTTTCAACTTCTCTCTCCTGGAAATTCTCATCTTCCACTGGCATAAGGTAAACCAAACCACACAACAAAAAGTCATACTTAATCCCATCAAGAGGCACATGAAACTACTATCCACTTTTCCATCCTTCTATTTCCTTAAGGCTGCCTTACTTCCTGGGTATTCTAAGACTTTCTCCTTGATTCTATCATCCCATATAATTCTAATGGACCTTCTCTTTGCAGCTCAGACTGCTACTTGGGCAGATGAGGAGACCTCTCGGATTGTCTGTATGCCTCCTGGTCGGTCCACCAAATACAAATGTGGGTTGGGAGTGAGGCCCTGAGATCAGGAATTGCACCAATGGCTACAGCAAACAGGACAATTCTGGGCAATTTTTGCAGTTTATTCTTCTCAGCAAACCTGAGAAGTCTTTTCGCTTTGTCTCAGTATTGACTAAGGAAAAAAAAATTGAATGCTAAACCACATGTGCGTGCACTGGAGCGTTTACCCTGTCTTGCCCATCCTTCAGGGACAACAGTTTTCTGTGGTGGGTGAATTTATCCAAAGGTGGTTTAAATAGTGCCTGTCATCTACTATCAGTTTGTCCCACACTGTAAACCCAAAAAGAAGTTGCCTACCTCGGATTTCTTACTTATGCATGTTCACATATACTCAAAACAATATCTGACTCACACTTTCCTTATTTCTATCCCCTAACAACACATCACAGACACACACACACATACACACACCTGCATGCACAAACCCACGCACATATATACCACTACACACCACACACACACCTGATTTTTCTGATTATTCACTTACTTTTTGGTGAGTTTTATTGTCTAAAATGTCCCAATTATCCCCTCACTTGATAAGGTTTGAATTCACTTCTTGAGTTGCCAAATTTGAAAGAAAGAACGCAAGACAAAACTTTTGGTTTGGCTCTGTTTCTCTCCTAATTTCATCATGCGTGCTAAATTTTTACTGTTGACATTCTCGTTTAGGTTTCCGCTTCGTTGGGATACTTTGGTTTGGCTTTTTAAAAACTATCAGATATTTTATAGACCTTCTAATGGCATGTTTGGTGCAAAATTAATTATCAAAGATGCGCAGAGTTTTAAATTAGATTTTCTCTGTTCTTCAAGGCAAACAACTAGTTCTGTTTTTGTCCTTAATATAAGGTTCTCATTGCTGCCTTTTTTCCTCTACAATGAAATGATAAAACAAATCCTCAACTTATTTTAATGTGCTAATTGGGGGTTATTACAGCTCATTTTATTTACATTGAAATAAAAAAGCATCAATTCATTTTCTTTGCACAAACAACTTAAGAAGGATTTTAATTGCCTCCTATACAACACATATTTGTAAAGGGAAATGATATATAAAACTAAAGGCCTGGAAAAAAACTTTGTTTGGGCAATGGGCTAGATTGAATCCATGGTTTTCTAAATAGACACCTAATGCCTTAAATGATTTCCCTTTTGAATGACTGATTCATACAAATGATGCTCCATACTTTGCAAGAAATAAATGCTGGTAGGAGGTAGAAAAATCCAGAAAAAGAAATGAACAGGAGATTATTTCAGAGCATTATGGGTGTCCCACTCAACATTTTAAGTTGTTGTTGTTGTTGTTGTTGTTTTGTAATAGGTGAACACACAATAGTGTAGACTAGCTAGAAGCTGAAATTCAGGGTTAGTGGATCACACACCCGTGGATATGAGAAGATGCACAAAACCAGTCTTTTATGCTCACCTTTGACCCTCTTCCAGATTCATCCCTGTCAATCTCCCTCTGGTCCTTCAAGTCTCAGAATACTTGTTCAGGATTTTAAACATGTCATAGCTAATTATCGTGTGGGATGAGAGATGCAAAGACATATAATCAGAATATTATCAGATAATATTTCTGAATAATAGTTCAAGTCAAGCAAATATTTGTGGGAAACACTCACAAGTCACCGGCTTCTCGAATTACATTTTCTGCCTTTAGGCTTATTCTTCTCACTTTTTGCATCTTTCAGAGTCAGAATCTTTATTTACAGAGGCTGGGGGAAGTCCAGCTCCCTCTGCTATGTTTTGCTTGTATGGAAAATGCGGGGAAGTAGCAATGACACACAGACACGGTCTTTGCAGACTCCCCACACCCTCTAGCTCCCTCTCTCCTGTCCTCTAACTCCTGACTGCGATGGGCAGTGGATGCTGAGGGGCTGGAGCTGTTAGGGGCTCCTACTCCAAGCCAGCAACTGTGCAAGTTACAATATTTCATTCACTCCTCATGACTCATGACCCTATGGGATGCACTTGGGTTTATGACTTTCAAAACCAGTGGATGGCTCCTGACTCCCCTTGAGGAAATGATTGGTCATGAATTTATCAAAGAAAACTTGCAGTGGACTGAGGCAATCGGGCAAGGAAGCCGTGAGTTAACACTGTTGCAATAGGGGTCAAGACTAACACAGTGAGGGAGAGAGATTAAACTCAGTTCAGGATACAACAGGACAGCTGGGGAGGGATTTATAGCCAACAGGAGGGCAAAGGGGTCACCGAATAAAAAAAATTACCTTGAGGGCCTTGATTGGATATTGTCAGGGGAGAGTCTCCCTAAACTGGCTTAGCAGGATTCTTGCTAAAACTAAAGTTTGGTCAAGGAGGAGTCCTTATCACTGTGCAGAGAAATTTAGAAGCTTGTGGGAAGAAAGAGAAGGTTATTGGGAGACATTTTAGCAACATTCTCTGCTTGGCTTAATGAACGAATGAGCAGAGCCTCGTGTGGGAAGAGGCTGGGACATAAGTTGACCTCTTCCTGGGGTCACTAGAATATTCTAGCAACAGACAGGCTTGGGCCGACAGCCTTACTCCTTTGGATACTCTTCCCCCTTCTCCCCTATAAGCCTGGAGTCTCCTGAGATTGGGATGCCAAGACCCCAGGGTTCACTCAGCTCCACAGAGGAGGGGCTCTGAGCTCCCACCCACACTTTTCCAAAACCAGTCTCCTGCTCACTCTCAAAGGTAAGGAAAAGGTGCCGCCAAGGATGTAAGCATCTTGCCAGGGACCAGTCACAAGGCACTGCCAGGGGTGGGATTTGGACTTGGCGGCGGTTTGGATCCACCTGGTGAGGGATGGATCTGAGCACAAGCATGGCTCCCCACCGGCCCTCGATTCCCGGGATGACCCCATTCTCTCAGCTCCCAGATGTGCACGAAGTATAACTATGGACGTTCTGAAAGCCACCTTAGATGTTGGACCGCAAAGTCTCTGTCTGGATGACTTAAGTTTCCCCTCATCTTTTTGGAGGCTGTGGAACGTTCCACACAGCCGGGACCCTGGATGCCCCGTGCTCGGAGCTGGCATCTGTGTGTTTCATCTCATTTCACAAGCATCCTGACACAGAGCCTGCAGTGTGTAGATCCCCTCAAGGCTCAGGAGGAGAAGCGGCCGGGTGTCAGGGGAGGAAACAAGCCAGATGGGAACGACAGGAAGATTGACCATAAAGGTAGCTAATCACACCAGGATCTGGTGAAGGCGCGGGAGGGGCCAGCTGCCCATGGTCTGGCTCAAAGGCTGTTGCCTCACCTGTGTGATGCTGGATGCTGTTCTCAATCCTATTTTTAGTGCTCTGCAGGAAGAAGCGAGTGGTTAGCTTAGAACTTGAGTTTAGAGTTTCTTTTGCTCCCATCCTGGGGGAATTGAAACTGCCATCTCTTCCAGATGGTTGGTCACATCTGGTTGCATCTGACCTCACCCTACCTAGATACACCAATTTCCTATGATTCCCCCAAAGAGCACAAGCTCCCAACCAGAGGGTCCTTTCCTGCCCCAGATGTAGCAGGTTTATGGCACCAAACACCCCCTAACTGGGCCCTGTCTGTCTCCAAGGAGACACCCTCTCCCCAAACATTGAGTTCCAGCTGAGATCCATGAAGCTGGCTTTGATACCATCTAGTTTCACAAACCCCTACAAAGGGTGGCGGAATATGACATCCCCAAATATGCCACCTTGGCATAGGACTCTTTTGAGCTAAAGGCACCTGAGAAAACAGTAGGTGCAAGAAGGATGCTCTGAATCCCTTTTCTTCCTGAAAGCAGGACATAATACTCCCATGTGGAAGATGTCCTCCCTGTACCAGGAGGAAAGAAACGTTCTTATCTTCAGAGACGGGAGTCGAGGATGAGAGAGAAATCTGTACAAACAGGCTTGTTAGCATGACTCCCACTGTCCTGTGGTTTCCCCATGTGTTCCAGTTATTTTCTACAATCGTCCTCTTTATTCAACCTGGTTTGTGGGCACTAAGGTTTTGCCTCTTCCGTGGGTCTTTATTTTCCTGTGGGGGCTCCCACGTAAATGTGAAGATCTGCATGCTTTTCTCTTGTTCCTCTGCCTTAGGTCAGTTTGGCTCCTAGGCCCAGCAGAGACCAGAGAGAGAGGAGGTAAAGTTTCGCTGACCCTCCACCTTCCTTGGTTTCCCGTGGCATTGAAAGTGCCCCCCCATCCCCCTCTCACACATCCTGGGTTCTTTAACAGATTCAAAGCTGTTTGAAGAGTGATGAGACTCTGACATGGCCTATGTCACCCTTATGGCTGAGCACCTAATAAGTATTTTTTAAAATGTGTTGCCCGAGCCTCACACTCTTGAAGAAAATGCCCCAAAGTGCTAATAAACCCTAGGTTTTCTGATTGTTGTCCTAGGATGCTGTGCTGAAGAGGGGAGGGTGAGCCTTCATCCTTGGTGCAGCTGTTCCACCAAACCTGGGAAAGAATTTGGCTGTAAACTTGGCGAGAGGCTGCTTCCATCTTCTGTGTGTCACCAGCAAATAAGGGAGACTCTTTATTAGCAGGGACCCCTGGCCTCCCTCCCCTAACACTCGCTGGTTGGGGAGATGGTAGCGCTCAGAGCAGACGGCTGATGGCTGATAGCTGGTGACGGCCACAGATTCTGAAGAGGTAGAAACAACTCGTGGTCTCACGTCTCAAACCGTCTCTTCTTCCTCTTCCTTCACTCTGCCCTGCTTGCTCTCAGCACAAATCCATCCTTCATTGCCTGGACAAGAGATCTTATTCAACACATAATGCATCAGCAGAGGTTACCTTGAGCAAAGACCAGAGACCACTGGCTGCATATCTTCATTTTAAAACCGTAGCCACAGATGCCAGCTGTACTGAGGATGTGATTTTCTCCCCGGGACCCTCAGGAGACAGCCTGCAAGCCAGGACCATTTGCGTTAGTTCAGGGAGCTGGGCATGGGGACAGCTTTCCTAAGCAGAAACAGCTGTGCCTTCCACCAGATGTGGAATTGTCATATTGTTTCTCCCCCCACACCCTTCATTCCAGGGACCTTAGGCTATAATTGATTTTTGAATATGGCAATAAATCAAAGCTTTGAGAATTACAGAAGACTTTCCCCCCTCTTCCAAATGGCTCTGCTGGTCGCCTTACTGCCCCTTACCTTTCACACTGTGTTCTCTAAGCACCAAAAACGTGTGCAGATATCCCAGGAATCAATGCCGAGAACAAATCCGTGTTTCAGTCTACAGCATTTGGAGTCGAAAAATAAAAATAAAACCCGAAATAGCATCCATCAATCACCCAATCTGTGTCATCTTGGTTTGGATGGGATGCAGACGTCCCCCTAGATGCTGGGGTGCGGAGTCAAGAATGACTCTCCATTGCAAAGTCAAAGGCTTCACTCCCAGCAAACGCTGTTTATTTCCATTTTTAAGAGACACATTTTGCATATAAAAGCATCCGCCCGCCGCACCATCTCTGCTCACTGTTCTCTCCCGAAAACGGGCTTCTGTAATTGATGAGGAATAATAATCATAAAAAAAGAGTGGGAGAGACTGTACATAAAACCGTCTGTGTGGAAGCGAAGGATGAAAACAGAGAACGGCCTCTGGGCTAATCCGTGCGCTTTCAAAATTGCTATTTCTTTTGTTTTCTCTCCCGTGTCCCCCCAGCCCTCCCAGATTTAAACCTCTCGCCTCTGCAGCTTCAAGCAGAGAAACAAATATGCTTGATTCTCTTAATGAGAAAGCTCCTGCTGAGGAGCAAGGTGAAGGGAAACAGAAAACTCCAGATTAAACTCGATTAAACCTGAGCAACTCTTGGCTCGTCACCGACTCCTCTTCAAATCTTACCTTCATCTAAAAAGTCTGGGGCGCCAGAGGCCACAGGTAGTCAGTCAGATGGGGACGCCCTCTGAGGGAAGTTTGCATTCATTTCAGATGCCAAGGTCTGAATCCTGCTCCCCCCCCCCCCCCGCAACCCCATCTAACAGCTGTGTGATTTGGGCAAGTTATTTTAGCTCCGTGGGCTTCAGTTTCCTCATCTGTAAAATGGGCCTGAAAAAGAGTATCTCTCTAAAAAAATATTTTTGTGTGTGAGGGTGAAAAGAAATGACCCATGTAAATCATTTAGGATCCGTGCTTTTATTATTTTAAAAATACCACCAGCCCAGTGGGGTTGTGGGGTTGTGAGCTCCAAGGCATCACCGTGACAGACCTGGTCCCTCCTGGCCCTCCAGGGAACCACGGCCTTTGGTAGGGTTGGCAAAGTCACCTGAGATAGCAGGGTGACAATGGTGGACAAGACAGGATGCTCATACACTGTCAATTCGGGAAGCGTGTATTATGGAAATTTGGATGAATATCTAGGGAAGATTCCGAGAAGAGGCAGGTACCTGATTTGGTCTAATTGAAGAAAGTGTTTTCTAGCTCTGCTTAAACTGCTTTCCCGTGTTGATTTCTAAGCAGTACTTGGACAAGCTGGGTCTCTCCCTGCACACTTCAGGAGACTCTCTCTTAAAATTGTGAAACAGCTCAAGAAGTTAGTGGGAATAAAAATATCTGGAGATACTCCCAGGTGTGTGCTAAGTCATTGACAGCCCTTGGAAAGTTTCTAGTTTGTGGTTGCCTCCACAAAAAGATCTATTATGATTGCACACCGTGAATTTACTCCTCAGTGTATGGATAGTTCTGGAAGGTTATGGGTCTTAGTGGAAAGGCTGTAAACTCAGATGATGTGGGCACACATCCTGCATCCCATCTTTGCCAAGTAACAGCTGTGGGCCCTTGAGCACAAGGCTCCCCATCTGCCGTTGGGGACCCACCTGCTTGCTCAGAGAAGTTGAGGATTGCGAGAGAGGATGCTTGGGAATCTGGCCCTCGATGGGTTGGCTGTCACTTCCCTTCCTTCCCTGACATTTGTTTCAAGACACTCCCAGGTGTCCAACCCTCCTGGGCAAGAGAGAACTTTGATGTTAACTCTCAATTACAGACATGATATAATGCAATTAGTTTTCCACTTGCAATGAATTCATTTCATAATTACAGGGTTGCTTAAAACAATGTGCGTATAATGAATGAATCTTCCATTAGCGTGCATGTCTGCTTAGGTGTAAATATTTGAAACACAGCTGTGTGAAATCAAAATTAAATGACATTGTTTTGGTTGAGTTTGGTGCCAGAAATTGGAGGATACTCTCCCTCCACATCCAACAGGGTTTATTGAGGCTCTACGAGGTGTCAGGACCACTTTCCCAGGTGCTGGGGATGCAGGGGCAAATAAAACTGACAGCTCCTTGGTAGCATTGCATGGATGATGCACACATGTGAAGCCTAGTTCTTGACCCACTGTGTGCTTCTTTCCCTAGCGGACAGGGTGGCACCTGACCTCTGCCCCCAACCTCACTCTACCCTCTCCTATCTGGTCTCCATCTTCACTGCACCATCCAAGTGATTTTGGTTGAAGCCACCGGTGATCCTCTTGTCTTAAATGCAAAGCATGTGTCTCAGACTTCATCATACCCACCTTTCTGCATTCTTCACATTAAACCATCACCTTCTCCTCAAACTGACAGCCCCTCTGGGCTCTGGGCTGCCATACTACCAGGTGTTCATCCAGGGGCTCACCCCCCTGCCCCCACAGGCACTCTCACCCACACCCGTGGCTTTATCAACACTGCACACAGGCATCCCCAAGACCTGCATCTGCTCCCACGTCTTCGTTGAGCACCAAAGCCACATGGCCAATCGTCTCCTTGACCAAAAGCCTCCAATGCACCACCAAGTCAAAAAGTTAAGAGCCCCGATTTTCCATAACAAAGCCAATCTTACTTATTTGAAAGGATGGCCCACCATGAACCCAGTAAATAAGCCAGAAATCTAGGAGTCCCTCTGGCTGTCTCTCTCTCCCTCACCCCCATATCTAACCCATCACTGAATCTTCCCAATTTTATCCCCAGACATCCGGCTGTTCATACAGCTTCCTCTGTCTCCAGTGCCTGCACCCCAAAAGCCACTGGTCTCTTTGCAAGTGTGCTTCTCAAATGCTCTTCACCCACTCTTGTCCCCTTCAACCCTTATTATTCTTTTCTTTTTAAGGATAATTACAAAGGGTGCAATTGGATACCCAAGAAATAGACCTTGGCCAGAGTCTCAGAGGGCTTGTCCCTCCCCCATGCCTTCCCCAACCATACCCCTGCTCCTTTTTAACAACAATTCTCTTGCTTTTATTTATTGCTTTGCCACCCACAAAGGTATCCCCAAACAACAGAGTTTAGATTCTGTCAGCTACTGATCTTACAGAAAAAGAATTAGACTACATGTGTTCTCTGTGACTTGCTTGTGTAGCTTATTGGTGAGTGGTTTTAGCGCTGTAACTTATTCATTTCCATTTCAAGTATTCAGCAGTTCATTTATCTGATGTACAGCTGATAGACATGTACAGCAGATAGACATCTGGGGTGTAGTCAGTTTGTTGCTCTGAAAATTCCCTGTGCAGGTCCCCTGTATAAAATACACAACACCGCAATGGGAAGTGGGAAGTCCTGCAAGTCATCATCTTTCTCATCACCTCCTGTTTTCAGATCTTTAAGCTTTTACTCTTCTGAGGTATGTGGTGTAGCTCATTATGGTGTTAATTTGCATTTTCCTAATTAGCAGTGAGGTTGGGGTATCTTTATATATGTTTATTGACCAATTGGATTTCATCTTTTTTGACATGCTTATGTAATGCCTGTGAGGCTGTATTGTAGATGCTTTTAATTTTCTGTATATTAAGATGTTATAGCATCCTAAAACAAAACAAAAACTTTCTAGCTGGGAAGATACTGCCCCTCTTTGAGCCAGCAGATTCAAAGAGAGGGCAAAGGACCCAGGAGGGAGCAAGCCTTTGATGTGCAAAGTGACTAACCCAGAGCCAGACCTCCTTTATCTGACCCTGCATCCCAGGAGGCAATATTCCCTTGCTTTAATCATCCAGAGCCAGGCACCATGTAACTAGGGACCACCCCCATAGCCCAAAGCTAGCCAGAATTATTCAAACTAGCCAGTCCTAAGCTGTTCACCTTGCCCCACCTTTTCTGCAGAAGCCCCACTAAAGACTTTGACTAAATGCTCCCCACACCCACCCTGTTCCTGCCTCCTGACCACTCTGGTGCTTCCCCATGGGGCCCTGCATGGCATGCCAGCTCCTGTGTCTAGGACTCCTAAGTGTAACAAACTTTGTGTTTTCCTGCACCTCTCCTCCACCTCCTCTTGCGGCAACACCTGACTGACCACCCCATAAAAGAATATAGAACAGGGGCTGTGGATGGATCCTGGTAGGTTGTCCATCGTCTCTAGGTTGATTCACACAAGTTCTCACTATCATCTGGACACTGGTCCTCTACTGATAAAAGAATCCAGATACCTCTCTTCTGCTTGAGGTAAACATTCCTAATTTTAATGTCATCAAATTTATGGATCCTTTATTTTATAGTTAGTGCTGTCAGCACCTTGTTAAAAAAAAATCCTTTCTCACCCTTCGTGATAATTCTTGGTAAAGGAAATTATCCCTCCTTGCTCTTCAATAGCTTTATCTGTTTTATCCTCCCCTGCATTTGTTGGTTCGCTTTTATGTGTTGCCTTTTTAATGTCTATGTCAATACAACACTATCTTACTCATTTAAAGATTGTTGTGGTAGATTTTTGGAGTAATGGTCCCCAGTAGATCACATCACTTGTGTGTTTCCATCTCACACTGTGACTTGCTCTGGGCAATGGGACATCAGAAAATGGGACAGAGAGACTTGATAAGTGCTCCTTCACTGGGGATTACCCCCTGGAATGTTGCACAAGAATGACCATGGCATGAAAGACCACATGGAGAGAATCGCTGGGCCATGCCAGCCACTGCAGCTGAACCCAGGCACACACTTCCAAATGCAGCCAGTTAGACAAGGCAAGCCTAGAAGAATGTGTGGGTCACTTCACAGAGGGGAAAAAAAGAGTCACTATTGCTTTGGGGTGTTTGGTTATCAGAAATAGATAAGTGAAGCGATAGCCTCGGTAATCTTGGGTCTCTATCTGGTCCACAGCTTTCTCTCCAGTTCCCACCCTTCCATCCTGGTGTGAACCACTGACATCTCTGCCAGAGCCTCTCACTGGTACCTCTGCGTCCACTTTGCTTCATCCAATCTATCTGAATTCAAACATAGAAAAGTACTCAGAAAAATGTAACAAACTCCTTTGTACTCAGCATATTTTTAAAATGTCATTTGATATTTCAATTCAAATTGTTTTGAATATAAAAGCAATAAAGTCCCTTTGAGCCCTTTCCCAATAATACTCCCATCCTTCCTCTCCACAGGAAGCACTCCAGTAGGAACCATTATCCAACTCTTTGTATTGACTAAGATTCTCTCCTTGACCAAACTTTGGGCAGCCTCAAAGTTTGTGCCCTGTTCTCCACTAGGCCTCATCTTTGGGCCCTGTCTTCAGCCTGCCGAGTCCAGTGTTAGCAAGAATCCTGATAAGTCAGTTAGGTAAGAATGCCTCCACCCCTGATAGCTTATTACCTTGGCCTGCCTTCATCAAGAATCCTGTTAAATCACTTTAGCAAGAATCCCCCCACCTTGGTGTCTGCTCTTCATAATTTCCATCTACTGACCCCTGCATCCTGCTTCTTGGCTATAAATCCCCACTTATCTCTTGTATTTTGGGTTGAGCCCGATCTCTCTCTCCTATAGCAATAGTCTTCAACAAAGTCTTCCTTACCATTTTAACAAGTCTCAGAATGAATATTTTTTTAACAGATAGCATCCTTTTGTCAAAGTTTTTATATGCCTACTATGCACACATACACACAAACACACATACCATGTTAATCTATGAAATATTTTTAGCATTGTATATGTTACATTTCCATAAGGTTAACAATTCTGTACATTCTATTATGCCTTCTAAAATTCAACCTCATATTTTGAGCACTATCAGGCTGATTCAAACAAAACAAAGTCATTTTTCCAAGGACTGAGTAGTATTCCATCGTAAGACTACACCACAATATATTTACACACTTCCCACTTGGTGAACATTCGGTTACTTCATGTTTTTCCCTCTTGTTGACCTTATTGCAAAGGAGATCTTTGTGCACATAACCTGGTGCATGTAAATAAGAGTTTCTAGTGTAGGATATAAAGAGAAAAGCAGCATTTCTGGGATTTAGGGTTACACATCTCACTTCCCTAGGCAATGCCCAATGTTCTTCCAGAGGGGAAGCATCAAGTCACATCCCACCAGCTATGGATGAGTCTCTCAACACCTTTGCCAACACTTGATTTTATATACATTTTAAAAATTTTACTTTATATAAATTTTACTTTATATATATATATATATATAATTTTATAAAAATAATTCCCTTTGAGGTTATTTAAGGAAGGGCCTATGAATATAAAATCTCTTCGCCTTTATATGTCTGAAATACATGTATGAATGTTCTTATTTAGCTTTCAACCTTGAATCATAACTATCCCAGTATAGAATTCTGGATTGATTATTATTTCCTCTTTGCCTTTTGAAAATCTTTTATCTTTCCAAAGTCTTATGGCATTTATGTGCTCTCATTCTAATTGCTATTCCTTTATAGATAATTTTCTTTTCTTCTTGGAAACTTTTAAAATTCATTCTCTGGTTTTTCAACCTCCTGCAGTTTTGTTACCCTGTTTCTAGATTTGAGTTTGTTTTTATATTCTATCCCTTCAATACCTAAACTTTTTTTCATGATCTCTCTCTCTCTTTTTTTAAATTAAAATATAGTTGATTTACAATGTTGTGTTAATTACTGTTGTACAGCAAAGTGATTCAGTTATACATATACATACATCATTTTTTAAATATTATTTTCCATTTTGGTTTATTATAGGATATTGAATATAGTTCTCTGTGTTCCTTGTTCATCCATTCGTGATCTATTTTTTATCTTCTTTTAGAGTGTCAATTTTTTTCCCTTTATCTCTTCTTTAAGTTTCCATCTCTTTATCCATCTGTGCAACATTTTGGCTGATTTCATTAATGTTCTCTTCAGCTCTATCTAGTTTCTTCAGTCCACCCATTGAATAGATTTTTTCCCTCATGATTTTGTTTTCTGGAATTTCTCTCTGGTTATTTTCAGAACTACCTACCCATGTTTCTTACTGTCTGATCTTGCTCACAGCTTCTAGCTTTTCCTCTTCATGTCTTATCCTTTTGTTCCCTCATCTATTGTTTCTGTGTTATAGTTTATCCAGTATTTCTTTATATTAGAAGCAGGATAGGGAATTCTCCCACTTCAAATTTTTCCGCCATTTTGCCTAAACATTTCCAACTTGTTTTTCACCCAACAGCAAAAGTGAGCTGTTAAAAATGTAGATCTGCCTAAATGGTTTCACTGGAAAATTTTACTAAATATTTTTTAAAAGAACATCAATTATACATAATCTCTTCCAGAAAATATAAGAGGAGGAAACACTTCCCAATTTATTTTATGAAGCTAGCGTTATCCTGATACCAAAACCGAGAAAAAGACAGTATGAAAAAACTCTAATGACAGCAACTACAGACTAACGTTCCTCACGGATATAGATTTAAAAAAAATTCTTAACAAATTATTAGCAAATAGATTTCAGACACATAGAAATTACACACAATGACCAAGTGAGGCTTATTCCAGGGAAACAAAGTGGTTCAATATTTGAAAATTAATCAATGTAATCCATAATATTATCAGGTTAAAGAAGAAAAATTGCAATAATATATCAATTAATGCAGAAGATACATTTGACAAAATCCAGCACCCATTCATGATGAAAAAAAATCTTGGAAAAACAGAAATACAGGGAAACTTCATCAGCTTGATAAAAACATCTGCAAAACTAAATAAATAAATAAACAAATAACATTATACTTAATAGTGAGAAACTGTACACTTTCCTCCTCAGAGTGGGAACACGGCAAGGATGTCTACCTTCATCACTTTTATTCAATATAGTGGAGGATTTCTAGCCAGGGAGGTAAGGCATGTAAAAGAAATTAAAGACATACAGATTGGAAAAGAAGAAATAAAACTGTCCCTCTTTGCAAATGCCATAATTATCTATGAAGAAAATTCCATGGAATCTCCAAAAAAACTCCTAGAAGTAATAGATGAATTCACTAAGGTTGCAAGATCCAAGGTAAACATATGGACATCAACTGTATTTTTATATATTAGCAATGTACACATGGACACCAAACTTTAAAATGCAATATAATTTACAATCGCTTAAAAATTAAATGTTTAGGTATAACTCTAACAAACCATGTACATGATTTGTTTGCTGAAAACTACAAAAGGCTGATGAAAGAAATCAAAGATCTAAATAAATGGAGAGACATACTGTGTTCACAAATTAGAAGACTCAAAACAGTAATATGTCCTCC
The DNA here is from genome assembly GCF_028564815.1 of Eubalaena glacialis. NCBI lineage: Eukaryota > Metazoa > Chordata > Mammalia > Artiodactyla > Balaenidae > Eubalaena > Eubalaena glacialis. The sequence continues at coordinate 191,855,559 of NC_083718.1, read as the reverse complement.
TTTAATTGAAACACAGGTTTAGCACAATACCTATCAAAATCTCAGCAAGATTTTTTGTAGATATAGAAAAAGTATTTTAAAATTCATATGCAAAGACAAAAGAGCTATAATAGCTAAAATAATGTTGAAAATGAATAATAAAGAGGAAAGATTTAGTCCATCCAATTTCAAGACTTATGTATCTATAGTAATCTAGAATGGGTGGTATTGTCAGAAGGATAGACACATAGATCAATGGAACAAAACAGAAAACCATAAATAAACCCATGAAAGTATTCCCAATTGATTTTTAACAAAGGTGCAAAAGTAATTCAATGGAGGAAAGACAAACTTTCCATCAAATGACATTTTTTATGGGTTAAATTGCATCTCCCCAAAAAAGTATGTGGCAATTTTAAAATCCAGCGCCTCTGACTGTGACCTTATTTGGAAAAAAGGGTCTGTATATAAGTAATCAACCTAAAATTAGGTTATTACGGTGAGTTCTAATTCAACATGACTGGTGCCATTATAATAAAGGGACATCTGGACACAGAGAGAGCCAAACACAGAGGGAAGATGAAGTGAAGAGACAGGGAGGGGCCATGTGAAGATAAAGGCAGAGGTCCGGGTGTTGCTTCTACAAGCTAGGGAACACAAAGATGCCAGCAACCACCGGAATCTAGCAGAGAGGCCTTGATCAGATACTCCCTCACAGCCTCAGAAGAAACCAACCCTACTGAAACCTTGATCTTGGACTTCTGACCTCCATAGCTGTGAGAGAATAAATGTCCATTGTTTAAGTCACCCAGTGTGTGGTACTTTGTTAACGGCAGCCCCAGGAAACTAATACAGTACTGGACCAAGTAGACAGCAATTGTCGAAAAAATAAACCTCAACCTAAATTTCACACCTTATACAAAAATTAACTCAAAATGGATCATGGAATTAAATGTAAAACTATAAAACTTTTAGAAAAATCACAGGAAAAAATCTTTAGTATCTAGGGCAGCCAAAAAGTTCTTAGATTTGACACCAAAAGCATGATCCATAAAAGGAAAAATGGATAAATTAGACTTCATCAAAATTAAAATCTTATGCTCTGTGAAACTCCCTATTAAGAGGATGAAAAGGCAAGCTACAAACTGGCAGAAAATATTTTCAAACCACATATTTGACAAAGAACTAGTATCTAAAATATACAAAGTACTCTCCAAAGTCAATAGTGTTAAAAAAAAGAAGGAACAAAAAAGCAATCCAGTTAGAAAATGGACACATGACATGAGGAGAGATTTCACCAAGGATACTCAGATGTCAAATTACCAAATGAGAAGATATTCAACATCATTAGCCATGAAGGGAACGCAAATTAAAATCTCAATGAGATGCCACTACGTACTTATCAGAATGGCTAAAAGAAGAAAAAAAAAAAAAAATCCACAACTCCAAATGCTGGCGAGTGTGCAGAGAAACTGGATCACTTACATTGTTGGTGAGAATTAAACATGGGACAGTCACTCTGAAAAAGTCTGGGATTTTCTTTATAAACTAAGCATGCAACTAGCATATAACCCAGCAATTGCACTCCTGGGCATTTATCCCAGAGAAATGAAGACTTATGTTCACACAAAAACATGGCCACAAATGTCTATTGCAGCTTGAATTTCCTAATAGCCCCAAAATGGAAGCAATCCAATGTCCAATGTCCTTCAATAGGTGAATGGCCAAAAAACTTTTGTACACTCACACCAGGTAATACTACATGCAATAGAAATGAACAGACTATGGATACACTCAGCTGCCTGCATGACCAAAGAATTATGCTGAGTGAGAAAAACCAGTCTCAAAGGTTACATACTCTATGATTCCATTTATGTAACATTCTCGAAATGAGGACATTATAAAATAGAGGACAGTGCAGTGGTTGCCAGGGGTTGAGGAGGAGTTGGGGATCTGAGGGAAGTGGACGTGGCTATAAAAGGGCAACAATGTAAGATCCCTGTTCTGTATCTTGATGTATCAACATCAATGTCCTGGTTGTGAGGTTGTTTATAACTTTGCAGTACGTTACCATTGGGGAACATGGGATGTCCCTGTATTAGTTCCTACAATCACAGGTGACTCTATAATTATTTCAAGATAAAATGTTTAATTTTAAAGATGAGGATGTTTATTACTCTCCATTGTGTAAACCTCCCATATGAGCTTCCTACTTGTCCTTGTAAGAAGACCTGGCTGTTATCATGGCTAAGGACCCCTGTGATCTTGTCTCTACCACCTTCACCCCCTCCCAGCTCTTCTTCTGGTTTCTGCCCGTGCTCCCACCACACTGCCCTTCCATGCCCTCCATCCTCAAATGCGCCATGACCTTCCTGCCTCAGGGCGCGCAATGCCCTCTCCTCTTCCTGAAAGTTTATGGTACATCACACACTGAATTATTCACTTATAGTGAGAATTTTTGAACAAAAGATGTCCGGGAGCATCTACGATGTACCAGGTCCTATTCCATGCAAAGAGGAAACAGCAGCGAGCAACCCAGCTGAAATGCTTGCTGACACACAGCCCACCTTCTGCATTGTCCGTCTGTGTCTCTGAGGAGGGCAGAAGCTGCAGGACAGCATGGGATATGTATACCCCATGTAATATTTGGGATATACTTATACCAAAAGTTATTTGTTATTTATCTGAAATGCAAATTCAACTGGGTGTTCTGTACTTTATCTGGCAACTCTAACAGGTAGGGCCTTCTGAGAAACCTCACGAGGTATGTCTTAGACCCACCTGCTCAGGGGCTGAATGGGAGCATTCATCCATCTCTTCCTGTCCCCATTAGTGAAGGTTGACACATGGGATGTTAACTCCTCTGCACTTCTGGTTGTCTACATCGTGCAAAACACTTATGCCAAAAATTAGTTGTTATTTCTTGTTCTATTGCAAAAGTCTCTCACGCTCATCTGCACATAGCAAGTCCATGTCAGTAGTTGTTGAGTGAACCAATAAATGAATCATTGATACTTACACCCGTTCTCTGTCCTTCCTAGGAAACTGTGTGCTTTAAACATCTCTTAGACCCCATATCAGACCCTCTTGGGCTCACTCTTCTTCCAGCTGCTGTGATGGGGACCAGTTCTGCACAGTCTTGGCTGGCTTTATGCAGGTGCTACCTGGTAGCACCTTGCCTGAGGCCCATGGCACACCTTGCACTGCCGTCCCCAGGGTTCTCTGATGCCCAGTGAGCATGGGAACCCTATGCAAACCTGATCAGCTCTCTCATGTCAACAACCAGAAGTGTGGAGTAGTTACCATCTCCCCTGGCAACCCTTGGCTAATGGGGACAGGAAGAGATGGATGAAGGCTCCTCCATTCAGCCCCTGAGCGGTGGTTCTAAGACACAGCTCATGAGGCTTCCCCGAAGATCCTACCTGTTAGCGTTGCCAGATAAAGTACAGCATACCCAGGTAAATTTGAATCTCAGTCAAATAATAAATAATTTTTGGTGCAAGTATATCCCAAATATTGCATGGGAATATGAACTGTATCTGTATGAATAAGAACAGTATCTGCTGTTCATCTGAAATTCAAACTTAGCTGGGCATCCTGTATTTTTATTTGCTGAATCTGGCAACTAGCTGCTCATTAGTGGGGCCATGTCTATAATGTGTCCTTGTGTTGACTCTCCCTCCTTCCCTGGAATCACAAATAAGTTACTCCCGCTTAAGCCTTTGTCTCAGTCTAAGACACTCCTTTTGGTTTTCAAAGAAAGACCTTTTTTAAAAAGTCAACTGATCCAAAAATTAAGAAACCCATCTTTCATAATCTGGGTCACCATGGTCTAAGTTAAGGGCATGCTCCCCACCCCCAGCCCCTACTGAGTTCACCGAATTTCCTTCTGAATATTCTTTATACCCTTTGAAGTCTGAGGGATATTAGCTAAGAAGACTAGTACTTAAGTATAAGCCTTTAAAAAGTTGTTTGACCTGGTTAAGTCACTGTGCCCTACTTTGGCAAAATGTTTTTGAAGTCTTCATCTCGATAGCAACAAATCTTCCCTTTTAAAAAAGCTCCATGGAGAAGCAGAGGGTAGTAAGGCATGATCCCTCCAGTGGGCTAGTTTCAGCCTCAAGAACTTTCCTTATTAGTGATAGACTAGTGTGTGCTTACATAATACACCAATTACTCAAAAGCCTTCATTCAGAGACAAATTCAGCCACAGACATTCTCCCGGGAGAGAGGCCAGCCTTCAAACATCTGTTTTCAGATAAGGGATCTGCAAATCTTGTGTGTGTGTGTGTGTGTGTGTGTGTGTGTGTGTTGCAGGGGAGGGGGAATAGTGGTTATCAGAGGGAATTTTCCTGAACTACAAGGTAAGTCAAGGGCAGAGAAGAAGTCAGAGGTCTTAATAAGGAACAAGATGGTCAAGAATGGTCAGTCTTTGGTGTGTGTGTATTTTTTTGTTACTATCTTTGTTAGCACACCTCAGAAATAGAAAGCTCTTGTTAGACCCAGAGATAAAGCCCTTTCTGCTTTATACGCATCATCTTGGGCGAGAATGTTCTGTTTCGACAGATTCATGATGTTGTATCCATCCTGCTAAAGTGCCAGATGGGACTCACAAAATTATCTCAGTTTAACTGAAAGCCAGTTTTGAACGGCTGAAGAGTAAAGGGACATGGTCACCCACCCGTGTACTTGGGCTGGTTCATATCCCAACCCCGCTGAACCTGGTCTGTATTCCAAACGCCTCAGAGCATCATGTGTCGACCCAGAAACCAGGGAAGGGGTGCAGGCTAGCTACATCAGAGTCTCCGGGTGAGGGCAATAAGCCCCCCAGTCCCGGCACCCCCTCCAAGCCCCTGGATCAGGCTCTCTGAGGGTGGGGTCCATGACTCAGCACCTAGATCAGCTCCTCAGAAGGACTTTGTGTGCTGTACAGTTTGCTAACTGCCCAGTTAAAGGAGACAGACCTCCTGCTCTTTCCTCTCTTCCTTCCCTTCGGAGTCACAGAGGCTAAAATGTCCCGTGTCCACATCTGCCTTTACTCCTGTTTCTCTTGGCTTTTGGTCTTTGTATGAAAAGGATGGAAACTATTTCAGGCGGCTGAGTGCCCTCGCAATCCCATCCTCAAAGACATTTCATGTCACCTGAATCCCATTAGAGGCAAGACTGCCCCTGGTTGGGTACCTTCTGTCCTCTGCCCCTCTCTCTGCAGCCTTCTTGTGTCGCCCAGCGAGCCTCCACACCAATTCAACACCAGGGGAATGGAGCCCATCAGCAAGTTCTCAGCTCTGTGTATATCTGAAGCCTTGGCATCACCGCAGCTGTTACTTTTTATAGCTTCTTTGCCCAAGATTTTGGGTACCACTGAGAGATGAGTCACCAGGTGTGCCTCTAACTAGCAAAATTAGGAATCATTCAGTGCTTTGATGGTGCCAATTAGCTTCCCAGTATGAGCGCCAAGATTTTTTCTAATTAAGGCAGAAACGTTTCTCAGTCTATAATAATCTCATTTAAAGTGTGTCCAAAACACCTAACATGCCTTTGTTTAGGAACATCATTCCCAGGCATTTTTCAACTCTGTGAAGATAGATGGATCCGTGGGATGCTTACTGGTTATTCACCAGACACATATGTGGTGCTGGTGTGGGGCTGTGGCTTTGCAAGGCAAATGGGCTGTTCAAGTTGAGTTTGCACCTCTGTACACTAAAGACCTGCTCATCTTTGGAAAGAGACTCATACCTTTAACGCCAAAGGAACAAAGATGTCCTTTGGATAAGAATAGTAGGTCTCTTGTCCTCAGACCTCTACCTCCCAAACACTGTGGAGGCATAGATTCAAATTTGACAGATTGCAATACCTAGGCTTAAGGCTCTTCAAAAGCCCCAGAAAATGGAAAATCAGTGTCCAAGGCTGTTCCTGAATCCCATTTTTAGCAGAGTTCTGTACAATCCAAGATTCATTGGACTGTAAGAGCCAAGAGAGTGGGGATTGGGGTATATTGTGGTCACTGCTGCATCCCCAGCACCTAGAACAGTGTCTGGCCCTTGGGGGTTGGGGGACCAAATCAACTGTTGTCCAACAAGTCATGTGACTTGCTCTTGTACTCAGTGAGATGCCCCCTCGCAAAGCCTCATGACCCATGTTTCTGATCTCTTAGGTAGAGCTACAGAAAGCTAGAGCTCTTTGGAAGAGATATAGTTTACCTTGCATGCAATAACCATTTTCAGTCTATAAAACAATCTAATCCAACTTATTTTTGTACCCATCAATTCCATAGTTGTGTGAATGCCCTGTATGGAAGCTATAAAACCCAGGGAAGTCTTCTTCCTTCTGGTAAGGGACATCCTCTCCCCATCGTGTGCTGTGTTGCACAGTAGAACAATAGTGCTTTTGTAGACATTTCACATCTGCCTCTTTCCTGACCAAACTATCGTTTTAAACAAGATCTGTGGTCAAGGGGGGAGATGAGCTGGCCTGACTTGTGCATTTCCTGCCCATTTACTGAGAGAGGCAGGTGCTCATGAATGGTCAGGAGAAAGTAAAGCAAAGAGCAAAGACCTGGGTTTTGTGTCTCTGGTGTGAGTCCTCAGGTCACTAAAGTTGTTGGGAAGCAATCCTTTAGATGGTGATGTCAGTGTGCATGCAGGGATCATGCCTCACTTTTCTTTGCATCTCAGGGCCAAGGACTGCATTTGGTTTTAGTAAATGCCGGTTGAATGAATGAAGAGGCTCTTCAGATGGTGTGTAATTAGAAAAGGCACCGTCTTCTCTCCTGCTGTCTATAAATATTCCATCAGTGAGAAACGACGTAGCCCCAGGAAACAACAAAATGAGCTGGCGTGGAAACCAAGCGGCACTTTTTGGAATTCAGTAGAGAGAAGCCAGAAGCCACTTCCTTGGGCAGTCAACAGGGATGCCTGAGAGCTTCTGCCCTTTACAACTTGGAAGACAAACAGCAAAAACTCTGAGATTACAATAAAAATCCCTCTGCAAATAACTGCTGAGAACAGTGACGGGAGGGGAGGGGAGGGTTTGGCTCCTGGCCTCAGACTTACTGAGCAGGATGGGGGAAAGAAAGGAGAGAAAGAAACCCTCTTTGATCAGGAGGAAGTGTAGCCCAGAGGGCTCTCATTTATAAGAAAACATTATCTCCTGATCCATATGTTCCATTTTCTATTTAGGGCTAATTTGATGTAGTGTGTACTGTGCAGCCCTGAGGGACAGGCTGGCTTTTGGGCACCTGCCAGTCAGCCCCTCACTGTCCAGTTTACTGAATTCAGATCAGCTGGAGCAGATGTGAAGCAGCACAGTTAGTGCTGGTGGTCGTTCTCTTCAATCCCCTGGGTGGCAGGATGCACCCCTAACAAGCGTCCTTGCCATGGGGCTGCCTGGCCCAGGTGTCCCTTCTAAAGAGTCCCCAGGTCCCACTTGGACTTCACTTCTTGACCTCTCCTTTTCCCTCTTGTGTTAGTTTTCTATTATGACATAACACAAATGTAGCCGCTTTCTACAAATCTCAAGTGTTGCCTTGCAGTGTCCATGAGTCAGGAGTCCAGGCACAGATTAACTAGGTTCTCTGCTCAGGGTGACACAAAGCTTTAGTGGAGATGTCAGCTGGGGCTGTGGTCTCACCTGAAGCTCAACTGGGGAAGGACCCAGAAGCTCATGGTTGTTGCAGCTCCTTGAAGGCCACCCAACTGAGGGCTCTGTTTCTTGCTGACTTCCAGCTGCTCACCAGGTGGCCCTCTCCAAAGAATAGCTCACAAGATGGTGGCCTGTATCTTCAAATCCAGCACGTGGGTCCTCAAGACAAGCACGGCAGTGTTACAATGTAACAATTGTAAGAATCGTGGTAACATAATCGTGTATGTCCCATCACCATTACCATATTCTATTTGTTGGAGGCAGGCCATAGGTCCCACTCACACTCAGGGGGAGGGAATCCCACAAGGACGTGACCCCTTGGAGGTGGGGATCGTGGAAGCCACCTTAGAATCTTCCTGCCACTTCTGTCCACATTCCATCCCTTGATTTAAAATTCTCTCAAAACCCCCAAATTTAAACACCAACACTAAAATTCTAGACTTGCATGTGTGATGCCTATTCGATATCTCCATTAGCAATCTAAAAGTGAGATTGAATTTAACACATTCATGACACAATCCTGATTACCAACCCTTCAAAAACTGATCCTCCTGTGATTGTCCTCATCTCGTTTGATGGCAGCACTGTTTTTCTGAATTTTCAGACAAAAACTACCTTTCACAATTCTCTGTTATATCCCAAAGCCCAATTCCTGCTGCCTCTACATTGAAATTGTGTCTAGACTCTGAAGACATCTTACACTCTGCCCCACTTCTGCACCCAGACCAAGCCAGCACCCCCATGTTTCACCTGGACCAATGGCATCCCAATTGGATTGTGCTTCTGTGCTTGCCGTTCTTCTCAATAGTTTAGCCAGAGTGATTGTTTTAAAGGATTCTCCTCTACTCAAAACACTCTAATGGCTTCCATCTCAATTAGAGTTAAGTCCAAAGCCTCCACTATGATCCATATGGCCCCAGGTGATGGGCCCCAGAGTACGTGTTTGACTTTAATAAATGCAACCTTTCCATTGCTTTCTCCTCTCAAACCTCATTCACCTGCTGTTCATCAGACACACAAAGCATTCTTCAGCCTCAGGGCTTTGTACAGGCTCTTCCTCTGCTGCAATGCATGTCTCCCAGATATTCCAAGAAATTCCAAGATATTCCAGATATTTCCTCTCTTCCTCAGACCCCTGCTCACACCTTAAATTCTGCATTCTGAGTGGGACCTTCCCTGACCCTGATATGTGTGTGTATATATATATATATATATATATATATATACACACATACATGGCAGCCTAGCACCTTCTAACCCTCTTACTCTACTCAGTGTTTCTCCTTAGAACTGATGGAGTATGTGTTTATGTGTTGTTTGCTGCCCTCACTAGCATGTAAGTTCCACATCTTTTAGCGCTCTTTCTCCAGGGCATAGCATCCTGACTACTCAATAAATGTTGATTGAATGAATGAATGAATGAATGGGTCCTCAAGTCACTCTAAATTTGTTATTGTGCCTTGGGGCACAGGGAAATCCCTTTATCCCTTCTCTCTGTGTGTATGGGGTCTTCACCTCAATTATTTCTCTCTTCACTGAACCCTAGTTTAAGCCTTTCCAGGACTGGGGTCCAAGCTGTCTCTTTAAATAACATTTAAATAACCAAATAGCTGTCTCTTTAAATAACCAAAGCATTTCTCCTTTGGTTCCTGTTTTCCTCTCCACTCATTTGAAAAGTTTCAGTGCTCGATTATGCTTGTATGACTAATATTTTATCCTGGCAAATGCATAGTTTGCAGGAAGTGATGTTCCCTCCCCACGTTAGCTTCCAAGGAAAACAACAAAATGACCATGGTGAAGTCTGTGACAATAGTTATGGAGATGAGGAGGAGCCCTCCACAAAATAGAGCCTTTCTGTAGATGCAAATTCCTGCTCCATCTCCTGCCAGCCATCTGACCTTGGCCGTGCTGCTTGCCCTCTCCAAATCTCATTGTCTTCATATACAGAACAGTATAATCACACCACCCATGCCAGACTATTATGAGGAATACATAATTTAATGGATTCTCAAATGTCTACCACTGTGCCCAGCATGTAGTAGGAACTCAACAAATAGCTAAAATTAGCCTTCATAGGAGGCTGACAAAGGCTTCTACCTTGCAACATGGTACAAAGAATGAAATAACACCCACCTGTTTCCTTTTAAGAGCATTTTTGCTTTTAAAATCACTTTGGACCACCAAGGGAACTAGTTAGTTGTGGTCTACCCTGTCACCAGGTAGCCAAACACTGAGTTAATCCTGATGGTGGTCTTGGAATATCAGAGGGTTTTCTCTAGAACATTCCACCCCAACCAGGAGAGGGCATGCTTTACTACAGCACAGTCAAGCTGATCTTTTTATTTCTTCTAAATATTTGCTGCACTTTGAATAGTGTGACTGAATCTAAGAACAAAGACAGGGAATGAAGGGATTTTTTGTCAACAAATCCTTTCTGCTTCAGAGAACTTAGCGGAGTGGTTTCTGAATCCTGACAACTTTCAAAATCTTAATTTGGGAGGTAAGCTTTCTGGTGAGGTCAATGTGGTCTCCCATAGAAATAGTCAGAGTAATAAAAGACAGATGTAAATCCCCCCTTTCCATCACCTCCCTCCCATCCCCAACTTCATGTCACTGACAATCATTGTTCTAATTTATGAAAATATCACTTCCTGACAGAAAGAAGACTTTCAAAAGATTCAAAGAGTTTTATGATCTTCAACTAGATATTATACAACAACATTTTAATATCATTTACCTCCACAGTAGCAGCATAAAGAGATTAAACTTCCATCAAAATCGTCTGAGGAGTCAACATTCTAAGCACAAGATATGAGTGGGAGAACACTGCTTTCTATGGAACCCAGAATAGTGTTTAATAACTTTAGGAGCTGAGACAGTCGACTTCTCTTCTTTCTTAACCCAGAAGGATGCTTGGTTGTACCCACTCAGTCCATTTTTCTTCATTTTCATAAACCTGGCATAGGTCCACCTTAAATTAATGTTAAACAGCTTTGTTAAGGCAAATTGACTTCAATTTCAAGGCTCTCCAGGAGTTGGCATGCATCAGTAGGCTCCAGTGGTTTCCAATAGATTCCAAAAGCATTTTTTTGTTGTTTTAAACATTGGGGAACATCAAGGCTGGGGATATTAATACACACTATGATTAAGCTACTGTTTTCTTTGTCAGCGGTTTAATTGTTCACAGTAGGACTGCTGCTAACAGGTGTATTTCATATCCCATCACTTCCTTTACCAAGCTTTGCAGCCAGCTCATTCTGAGATGTAAAAATCATATCAGCACAGAACTTCTTGTTCTGCTCGAGAAGAAAGGAGTCGCTATTGTAGCAGGACGGCAGACCCCATGGCATTCTAACAACTCCACGTCCTCATTCTTTCCCTCTGTGAACAGATGCAGACGAAGTTCTCTTTCTTTATTGAGCAATTAAATCACATGCAGGATGGCAGGATTGCAGTGGACCAGTGAGCAGGGGTTTCAGGATCTCACGCTACATCAGGCACAAAGCATCAAATCCGGCAGAGAGGCCTCCATGGTCTAATCGAAGTCACTTTCCCACTCAGTTCAGGGGTCCTGCTGGCCGACCACCGTGCCATGTGGGAGTCCATCAGTCTAGCTAGAAGGTTTCCATGAAAAAGTGGTGTGTGTGTATGTTTCTTTATGTGTGTAAGTGCCTAGACGGATGGATGAAGAAATAGAAGGGTGTGTGTGTGTCTACACGGAAGAATGGATGTCTGTGAGTGTGTGTGTCTGTGTCTAGGTGGATAAATGGATGAGTGGATGGGTGGATGGATGGATGGTTGTGTGTGTATGTGTGCGTGTGTCTTGATGACTGGATGGATGGATGGACATGTGAGTGTATGTGTGTGTGTCTAGATAGATAAATGGATAGATGGATGGGTATATGTGAGTGTGTATGTGTGTATGTATACATGGATGGATGGATGAATGGATAGGTGAACATGGGTGGACATGTGTATGTGTGTGTGTGCATGTGTGTCTGTCTAGGTGAATGGATGGATGGATGGACATGTGAATATGTGTTTTTGTGTGTGTGTCTAGATGGATGGATGAATGTTTGTGTGTGTGTGTATATAGAGGGATGGATAGACAGTCAAATATATACAAATGAATATGTATATATCCCAAACACACACACTAGCTTTCAGCTTTATTAAAAACCCATCACGTATTGGTCCCCACAACAAAACTTACACACTGACAGTTGTGATGAAGCTGAGAAAACTGCCTGAGGACGTGATACCCAAGGAAGCTGCTGAAGATGCCCCTTGGAACCAACTTTTAAATAATATGTTTTCCAGAAGCTCACATGTCATGCTGGGGTCAACACCAGTCCCAAATTCCTTTCTCAGTTAGGAAGTTGGATGTATTCTCCGGTTACTCCCAAGTTTCCCTAATTGTTATCTTTACGAGATTTGGACTATGAGATTCTTGGAAGAGATGGGAAAGATTCAGAGGGGCACGTCCCACCAGCAACAGGGGCTCCTGGTCCTCCATCACTTGCTGCTGTGTCTTTGGCTCTAACCTGATACCCTCTGTGTTCAACTAACCAGTAACTCCGGATGATGGCTGGGCTCAAGCCACACACAGCATCCAATACCCCCACCCCACTCCCAAGGAATGGCACCATGAGGGCTCACACTTTCCCTGATTGCAACCTGAGAGCAGGGTGAGCAAACTGGGTTGGCAGGGCTGGGGGCTGCCCTCTGGCCAATCCCAGGAGCACTCTTGAATGACAGGACAGCCCTACTCAATTCCCTATCACATCTTGGATAAGTGTCTAGAGGACATGGTCTTGATCAACTATGGGGCAGATTCTGCCTGGAACACAGCAAAATTGGAAGGTCCACTGTGTATGCACTGGATGAGCATCCTGAGGGCTCAAAGAAGTGTTTCAGGAGGTGCTTACAAGTGTTACAAGGTGCTTCTTTTGGTCCCAATGTGCTTACAGTCCAAATGGGGGTGGAGACACCACGTGACCACTCATGTAAATATTGCCCAAGGGTACACTTCTGGGGGAGGTGCAATGTAACTTCAATAAAGGAGGCACAGGAGGCACAAAGAAGGTGGGATCCTTCAGCCAGGCTGCATGGAGGACCTGGCAGAAAGGAAGTGAACACCTTTTGAGCAGGTGAAGTGGTGAGAGGAAGGCATTCAATAGCAGGAACAGGGAGGTCATCCTCATGACATCTTAGGGGAGCATTAAAGAGGCTGTCTTTGCCTGAGCTCAGGGAACTTGAGGAGGAGGGGAGGAGGAGGAGGAGGGGAGAAGGAGGGGAGGAGTAGAAGGGGAGGAGGAGGGGGAGGGGAGGAGGGGGAGGAGGGGGAGGGGAGGAGGGGAAGGAGGAGGGGAGGGGAAGAGGAGTGGGGGGAAGAGGAGGGGGGAGGAGCAGGAGGGAGAGGGAGGGGGGAGGGGGAGGGGGAGGGGAGGACGGAGAGGGGAGGGGAGGGGAGGAGGGGGAGGGGAGGAGGGGGAGGGGAGGAGGGGGAGGGGAGGAGGGGGAGGGGAGGGGAGGAGGAGGAGGGGGAGGGAGGGGAGGAGGCGGAGGAGGAGGAGACGGGTGTCGTTTGCAGGATGGACAGGAAATGAAGAGAAATGCGCTTTTCTATCAGATCATTTTAGAACTTTCTAACCGTCAGCACAGCAGCACTGAAGACGGGAATGGTTCCTCTCATTCATGAGTGAGACCAGGCTTCGCTCAAACATATTTCAATCGCCCCCACAGGTGAGCAGCGAGAGACGTGTGCCTCTGAATTATTCTTTCATCATGCAAAGCTGCTTCCCTAAGGAGCCATGGGCTACACCCACAAGATGTTCACAAGTGCCCTCTGTGTCCCCAGGGGCACAGCACGGGGGAAAAAGACACGGGAATAAATGAGCCCTGAGCAGATCCCCCTGATCCGGACCACCGAGCCCTCCTGCTACCTTCCTGCGGGCTGTCCCCATCCTCACCCGTGACCACAGCTGCCTCCCACCAGCCCTCTCCCAATCCCTGTGTGTTGACGTGATCACTGGTTTCTCTGCCCCTGCAGGTGTCTCTTGATAAGGAAACCTACATGCTGACATTTCATGGCTCATATTCACAGCTTCTGATTCACTGTGCATCCCCTCCCCAGGATCTGGGGTCCTTGGACTGCGTGCTTTCCCACCCAGATTCCTCTCTCCTCTTTTCCCCACCTGGCTTAGCAAGTTTCTGCACCTCCCTCCGCCGCCCCACCCCTACATCAACTCCCTTCATGTCAACAACCCAGAAGCCTCCGCCAGAAACCGTAATCTGAATACCTAGAGTGCTGAATGCTATCCTGCTCTCTGCTCCAAGGGCTGTTTCTTCCAGAATGCTCTGCACACAGCTGTAAAAATAGCCCAGTGCACTCTGTACAAACATCAGCTCCCATTCTTACAGATTTCAGGCACCACTGTGAAAAGATGTGGTGTTTCTCCTCAAGAAGCTGGCAGGCATCTGGAGCTGAGACACCTGATTGCCTGAGATGAAATCTGAGCGTGAGAAGTGGATAGGACAGGGTAACAAGCTTTTGACAAGCTGCTCGAATGGGCCTTGCAGACAAGAGAGGCCTTGGCCCTGGGGAGGAATGCAATGTCTGGGCTTGAGCAGGGATGGAACTGTTAGATGTGGACTTCGGAAATGGCAGCTCAGGGAAGCTCCCCGGATGCTCTGTTTTAATCCATCGGACAGTGGGTAGCTGGTAAAGGATTTGCACCTTATAAGTTAATGTCTATTAAAAGGATTGCTCAAGAGCTCTGTTTATGCTGTAATTTTAAAGACTTAGAACTATAATGATTTTACTTCTTGAGGATCTTTTATTCTTCGGAGAAACACACTCAATCTTACAGTGAAAATCCACGTGAAGGTACAAATTTGTACGAGTAATGTCAAGGTGGAGGTCAATATCCCCTGAGGTTTCCTCTACCTCAAGAGGTGTGTCTGGGGGGAGGGGCAAGATGGCGGAAGAGTAAGACGCGGAGATCACCTTCCTCCCCACAGATACATGAGAAATACATCTACACGTGGAACTGCTCCTACAGAACACCCACTGAACGCTGGCAGAAGACGTCAGACCTCCCAAAAGGCAAGAAAATCCCCACGTACTTGGGTAGGGCAAAAGAAAAAAGAAATAACAGAGACAAAAGAATAGGGACGGGACCTGCACCAGTGGGAGGGAGCTGTGAAGGAGGAAAGGTTTCCACACACTAGGAAGCCCCTTCGTGGGCAGAGACTGCGGGTAGCAGAGGGGGGAAGCTTCGGAGCCACGGAGGAGAGCGCAGCCACAGGGGTGCGGAGGGCAAAGCGGAGAGATTCCCGCACAGAGGAGCGGTGCCGACCAGCACTCACCAGCCCGAGAGGCTTGTCTGCTCAGCCGCCGGGGCGGGCGGGGCCTGGGAGCTGGGGCTCGGGCTTCGGTGCTAGCCGGGAGGGAGTCCGGGAAAAAGACTGCAGCTGCCAAAGAGGCAAGAGAATTTTTCTTGCCTCTTTGTTTCGCGGCGCGCAAGGAGAGGGGATTCAGAGCGCCGCCTGAACGAGCTCCAGAGTCGGGCACGAGCCGCGGCTATCAGCGCGGATCCCACAGCAACAGGGACGCAGAGGGAAAAACGGAGAGATTCCCGCACAGAGGCTCGGCGCCGAGCAGCACTCACCAGCCCGAGAGGCTTGTCTGCTCACCCGCCGGGGCGGGCGGGGGCTGGGAGCTGAGGCGCGGGCTTCGGTCGGATCCCAGGGAGAGGACTGGGGTTGGCTGCGTGAACACAGCCTGAAGGGTCTAGCGCACCACAACTAGCCGGGAGGGTGCACGAGAGGAAGTCTGCAGCTGCCGAAGAGGCAGGAGACTTTTTCTTGCCTCTTTGTTTCGCGGCGTGCAAGGAGAGGGGATTCAGAGCGCCACTTAAACGAACTCCAGAGACGGGCGCGAGCCGCGGCTATCAGCGCGGACCCCAGAGACGGGCATGAGACGCTAAGGCTGCTGCTGCCGCCACCAAACAGCCTGTGGGCGAGCACAGGTCATTCTCCACACCGCCCCTCCCGGGAGCCTGTGCAGCCCGCCACGGCCAGGCTCCCGTAATCCGGGGACAACTTCCCCGGGAGAGCACACGGCGCACCTCAGGCTGCTGCAACGTCACGCCGGCTTCTGCCGCCGCAGGCTCGCCCCGCCTCCTCCGTACCGCTCCCTCCCCCCGGCCTGACTGAGCCAGAGCCCCCGAATCAGCTGCTCCTTTAACCCCGTTCTGTCTGGGCGGGGAACAGACGCCCTCAGGGGACCTACATGCAGAGGCGGGTCCAAATCCAAAGCTGAACCCCGGGAGCTGTACGAACAAAGAAGAGAAAGGGAAATCTCTCCCAGCAGCCTCAGAAGCAGCGGATTAAAGCTCCACAAACAACTTGATGTGCCTGCATCTGTTGAATACCTGAATAGACAACGAATCATCCCAAATTTAGGAGATGGACTTTGGGAGCAGGATATATAACTTTTCCCCTTTTCGTTTTTTTTGTGAGTGTAGATGTGTATGCTTCTGGGTGAGATTTTGTCTGTATAGCTTTGCTCTCACCGTTAGTCCTAGGGTTAGGTCCGTCCGTTTTTTTTTTTTTTTTTTTTTTTTGGCTTAAAAAATTTTTTTTTTCCCTAATAAATGTTTTCTTAATAATTTTTTCCTTATTTTCTATTTTTAAAAAAATTTTTAATAAGTTTTTTCATATTTTTTATTTTAAAAAATTAAAAGATTTTTTTTCTTAATAAATTTTTTCTAAATAATTTTTTTCTTATTTTTTTTAATAATTTTTTTTCTTTTTTTTCTTATTTTTTATTATAATTGCTTTATTTTATTTTATTTTATCCTCTTTTTTTTCTTTCTTTCCATTTTTTCTCCCTTTTATTCTGAGCCGTGTGGATGAAAGGCTCTTGGTGCTCCAGCCAGGCATCAGGGCTGTGCCTCTGAGGTGGGAGAGCCAACTTCAGGACACTGGTCCACAAGAGACCTCCCAGCTCCACGTAATACCAAACGGCGAAAATCTCTCACAGATCTCCATCTCAACATCAAGACCCAGCTTCACTCAACGACCAGCAAGCTACAGTGCTGGACACCCTATGCCAAACAACTAGCAAGAGAGGAACACAGCCCCATCCATTAACAGAGAGGCTGCCTAAAATCATAATAAGGCCACAGACACCCCAAAACACACCACCAGACGTGGATGAGCCCACCAGAAAGACAACATCCAGCCTCATCCACCAGAACACAGGCACTAGTTCCCTCCACCAGGAAACCTACACAACCCACTGAACCAACCTTAGCCACTGGGGACAGATACCAAAAACAACGGGAACTACGAACCTGCAGCCTGTGAAAAGGAGACCCCAAACACAGTAAGATAAGCAAAATGAGAAGACAGAAAAACACACAGCAGATGAAGGAGCAGGGTCAAAACACACCAGACCTAACAAATGAAGAGGAAATAGGTAGTCTACCTGAAAAAGAATTCAGAATAATGATAGTAAGGATGATCCAAAGTCTTGGAAATAGAATAGACAAAATGCAAGAAACATTTAACAAGGACGTAGAAGAACTAAAGAGGAACCAAGAAACGATGACAAGCACAATAAATGAAATTAAAAATACTCTAGATGGGATCAATAGCAGAATAACTGAGGCAGAAGAACGGATAAGTGACCTGGAAGATAAAATGGTGGAAATAACTACTGCAGACCAGAATAAAGAAAAAAGAATGAAAAGAACTGAGGACAGTCTCAGAGACCTCTGGGACAACATTAAATGCACCAACATTCGAATTATAGGGGTCCCAGAAGAAGAAGAGAAAAAGAAAGGGACTGAGAAAATATTTGAAGAGATTATAGTTGAAAACTTCCCTAATATGGGAAAGGAAATAGTTAATCAAGTCCTGGAAGCACAGAGAGTCCCATACAGGATAAATCCAAGGAGAAACACACCAAGACACATATTAATCAAACTATCAAAAATTAAATATAAAGAAAACATATTAAAAGCAGCAAGGGAAAAACAACAGATAACACACAAGGGCATCCCCATAAGGTTAACAGCTGATCTTTCAGCAGAAACGCTGCAAGCCAGAAGGGAGTGGCAGGATATACTTAAAGTGATGAAGGAGAAAAACCTACAACCAAGATTACTCTACCCAGCAAGGATCTCATTCAGATTTGATGGAGAAATTAAAACCTTTACAGACAAGCAAAAGCTGAGAGAGTTCAGCACCACCAAACCAGCTTTACAACAAATGCTAAAGGAACTTCTCTAGGCAAGAAACACAAGAGAAGGAAAACACCTACAATAACAAACCCAAAACATTTAAGAAAATGGGAATAGGAACATACATATCGATAATTACCTTAAATGTAAATGGATTAAATGCTCCCACCAAAAGACACAGAATGGCTGAATGGATACAAAAACAAGACCCATATATATGCTGTCTACAAGAGACCCACTTCAGACCTAGAGACACATACAGACTGAAAGTGAGGGGATGGAAAAAGATATTCCATGCAAATGGAAATCAAAAGAAAGCTGGAGTAGCAATTCTCATATCAGACAAAATAGACTTTAAAATAAAGACAATTACAAGAGACAAAGAAGGACACTATATAATGATCAAGGGATCGATCCAAGAGGAAGGTATAACAATTGTAAATATTTATGCACCCAACATAGGAGCACCTCAATACATAAGGCAAATACTAACAGCCATAAAAGGGGAAATTGACAGTAACACAATCATAGTAGGGGACTTTAACACCCCACTTTCACCAATGGACAGATCATCCAAAATGAAAATAAATAAGGAAACACAAGCTTTAAATGATACATTAAACAAGATGGACTTAATTGATATTTATAGGACATTCCACCCAAAAACAACAGAATTCACATTTTTCTCAAGTGCTCATGGAACATTCTCCAGGATAGATCATATCTTGGGTCACAAATCAAGCCTTGGTAAATTTAAAAAAATTGAAATCGTATCAAGTATCTTTTCCGACCACAACGCTATGAGACTAGATATCAATTACAGGAAAAGATCTGTAAAAAATACAAACACATGGAGGCTACACAATACACTACTTAATAACGAAGTGATCACTGAAGAAATCAAAGGGGAAATCAAAAAATACCTAGAAACAAATGACAATGGAGACACGACGATCCAAAACCTATGGGATGCAGCAAAAGCAGTTCTAAGAGGGAAGTTTATAGCAATACAAGCCTACATCAAGAAACAGGAAACATCTCGAATAAACAACCTAACCTTGCACCTAAAGCAATTAGAGAAAGAAGAACAAAAAAACCCCAAAGCTAGCAGAAGGAAAGAAATCATAAAGATCAGATCAGAAATAAATGAAAAAGAAATGAAGGAAACAATAGCAAAAATCAATGAAACTAAAAGCTGGTTCTTTGAGAAGATAAACAAAATTGATAAACCATTAGCCAGACTCATCAAGAGAAAAAAGGAGAAGACTCAAATTAATAGAATTAGAAATGAAAAAGGAGAAGTAACCACTGACACTGCAGAAATACAAACGATCATAAGAGATTACTACAAGCAACTCTATGCTAATAAAATGGACAACCTGGAAGAAATGGACAGATTCTTAGAAATGCACAACCTGCCGAGACTGAACCAGGAAGAAATAGAAAATATGAACAGACCAATCACAAGCACTGAAATTGAAACTGTGATTAAAAATCTTCCAACACACAAAAGCCCAGGACCAGATGGCTTCACAGGCGAATTCTATCAAACATTTAGAGAAGAGCTAACACCTATCCTTCTCAAACTCTTCCAAAATATTGCAGAGGGAGGAACACTCCCCAACTCATTCTATGAGGCCACCATCACCCTGATACCAAAACCAGGCAAAGATGTCACAAAGAAAGAAAACTACAGGCCAATATCACTGATGAACATAGATGCAAAAATCCTCAACAAAATACTAGCAAACAGAATCCAACAGCACATTAAAAGGATCATACACCATGATCAAGTGGGGTTTATTCCAGGAATGCAAGGATTCTTCAATATACGCAAATCAATCAACGTGATACATCATATTAACAAATTGAAGGAGAAAAACCATATGATCATCTCAATAGATGCAGAGAAAGCTTTCGACAAAATTCAACACCCATTTATGATAAAAGTCCTGCAGAAAGTAGGCATAGAGGGAACTTTCCTCAACATAATAAAGGCCGTATATGACAAACCCACAGCCAACATTGTCCTCAATGGTGAAAAACTGAAACCATTTCCACTAAGATCAGGAACAAGACAAGGTTGCCCACTCTCACCACTATTATTCAACATAGTTTTGGAAGTGTTAGCCACAGCAATCAGAGAAGAAAAAGAAATAAAAGGAATCCAAATCGGAAAAGAAGAAGTAAAGCTGTCACTGTTTGCAGATGACATGATACTATACATAGAGAATCCAAAAGATGCTACCAGAAAACTACTAGAGCTAATCAATGAATTTGGTAAAGTAGCAGGATACAAAATTAATGCACAGAAATCTCTTGCATTCCTGTATACTAATGATGAAAAATCTGAAAGTGAAATTAAGAAAACACTCCCGTTTACCATTGCAACAAAAAGAATAAAATACCTAGGAATAAACCTACCTAAGGAGACAAAAGACCTGTATGCAGAAAATTATAGGACACTGATGAAAGAAATTAAAGATGATACAAATAGATGGAGAGATATACCATGTTCTTGGATTGGAAGAATCAACATTGTGAAAATGACTCTGCTACCCAAAGCAATCTACAGATTCAATGCAATCCCTATCAAACTACCACTGGCATTTTTCACAGAACTAGAACAAAAAATTTCACAATTTGTATGGAAACACAAAAGACCCCGAATAGCCAAAGCAATCTTGAGAACGAAAAATGGAGCTGGAGGAATCAGGCTCCCTGACTTCAGACTATATTACAAAGCTACAGTAATCAAGACAGTTTGGTACTGGCACAAAAACAGAAATATAGATCAATGGAACAGGATAGAAAGCCCAGAGATAAGCCCACGCACATATGGTCACCTTATCTTTGATAAAGGAGGCAAGCATATACAGTGGAGAAAAGACAGCCTCTTCAATAAGTGGTGCTGGGAAAATTGGACAGGTACATGTAAAAGTATGAAATTAGAACACTCCCTAACACCATACACAAAAATAAACTCAAAATGGATTAAAGACCTAAGTGTAAGGCCAGACACTATCAAACTCTTAGAGGAAAACATAGGCAGAACACTGTATGACATAAGTCACAGCAAGATCCTTTTTGACCCAGGTCCTAGAGAAATGGAAATAAAAACACAAATAAACAAATGGGACCTAATGAAACTTAAAAGCTTTTGCACAGCAAAGGAAACCATAAACAAGACCAAAAGACAACCCTCAGAATGGGAGAAAATATTTGCAAATGAAGCAACGGACAAAGGATTAATCTCCAAGATTTACAAGCAGCTCATGCAGCTCAATAACAAAAAAACAAACAACCCAATCCAAAAATGGGCAGAAGACCTAAATAGACATTTCTCCAAAGAAGAGATACAGATTGCCAACAGACACATGAAAGAATGCTCAACATCATTAATCATTAGAGAAATGCAAATCAAAACTACAATGAGGTATCATCTCACACCGGTCAGAATGGCCATCATCAAAAAATCTAGAAACAATAAATGCTGGAGAGGGTGTGGAGAAAAGGGAACACTCTTGCACTGTTGGTGGGAATGTAAATTGATACAGCCACTATGGAGAACAGTATGGAGGTTCCTTAAAAAACTAAAAATAGAACTACCATATGACCCAGCAATCCCACTACTGGGCATATACCCTGAGAAAACCATAATTCAGAAAGAGTCATGTACCAAAATATTCATTGCAGCTCTGTTTACAATAGCCAGGACATGGAAGCAACCTAGGTGTCCATCATCGGATGAATGGATAAAGAAGATGTGGCACATATATACAATGGAATATTACTCAGCCATAAAAAGAAATGAAATGGAGATGTTTGTAATGAGGTGGATGGAGTTAGAGTCTGTCATACAGAGTGAAGTAAGTCAGAAAGAGAAAAACAAATACAGTATGCTAACACATATATATGGAATCTAAGGGAAAAAAAAAAAAAAAAAAAAAAAAAAGAGGTCATGAAGAACCTAGTGGCAAGATGGGAATAAAGACACAGACCTACTAGAGAATGGACTTGAGGATATGGGGAGGGGGAGGGGTGAGATGTGACAGGGTGAGAGAGTGTCATGGACATATGTACACTACCAAATGTAAAATAGATAACTAGTGGGAAGCAGCCTCATAGCACAGGGAGATCAGCTCGGTGCTTTGTGACCACCTAGAGGGGTGGGATAGGGAGGGTGGGAGGGAGGGAGATGCAAGAGGGAAGAGATATGGCAACATATGTATATGTGTAACTGATTCACTTTGTTGTAAAGCAGAAGCTAGCACACCATTGTAAAGCAATTATACTTCAATAAATATGTTTAAAAAAATAAAAAAATAAAAAAATAAAAAAAAAAAAAAAAAAAAAGAGGTGTGTCTGTACTATTTCACAGAACAAGGACCCCAGGGGAGGGGACCATCACCAGACCTGTCCCTGGTGTCATCTTTCCTTACTTACTCCTGCCTTTTGTTACCCTGCAGCCAAGTCAGACAATTACCCTTTAGGAATTTAAATACTGTGATGGCTCCCTTGGAACTTACCAACCTTCTCCTTCCCACTTTAGACTTTACTGTCCCATGACAAATACTCTCAGTTCATAAAATGGATCCTCAGAGGCTCTATTTTAATCTACATGCTTGTGCTTTAAATCAATAACCAATAACCAGTTTAAGCTCATTGCCTTATTAACTGCCACACAGTACTGGTGCCCAGTACAGTGTCAGAGCTGACAGCTGATGTTAAAGAATGCTCGGAGGTCTTAGCTTTTTGGTGGTTTTTTTTTTTTTTTTTTTTGGAAGTTCTACAGCTGTCTGCATTGTGACTGGAGAGCTAATAACTCTGAGATGTAGTACCATCCTCTCCAAGTTCATTTTAATACCGAAAACCAAAATGAACTATTAAAACTTATTACCATTTTTATCTCTAATGGTGCAGATTCCATTTCCTATTATTTTATTCTCATCTGAAAGCAAATCATATTTGCATAAGGATGGGAAAAACTCTTGGGTTTTTTTCTTTTTTTAATTAAGAAAAAATATACATAAATGTTTCTAGGGGAAAGAAAGTGCCAGTCAAACACATCCGTTAAGCAAATCAAAATCCCCAAAACCTGAAGTTATGGACTGAATCATGTCTCCATCAAGGTCATACTTTGGAGTCCTAAACACCTGTACATTCGAATATGGCCATATTTGGAGATCGGGTCTTTATAGAGATAATCAAGTTAAAATGAAGTCATTATGGTGGGTCCCCATCCAATGTGACTGGTGTCCTTATAAGAAGAGATTAGGACACAGACCCCCACAGAAGGACAACCACGAGGACAAGGGGAGAAGACAGCCATCTACCCACCAAGGAGAGAGGCCTCGGGAAAAACTAACCCTGCCCCTGCCTACACCTTGATCCTAGACTTCCAGCCTCCAGGACTGTAAGACAACAAATTTCTGTTGTCTAAGCCACTCTGTGATACTTTGTTACAGCAGCCCAAAATGCCTACCACGCCTGAAATTGAGAGGTTACTGAAGTATCAAAGTTTTGCTCATTGTGCAGATAACAGTAGGTAACATTTATTTATCACTTACTGTATGCCAGACAATGTCCTAAGTGTTTTCATATATCATCTCATTTAATCCTAAAAAATCCCCGTGAAGTGACTGTTACTATTGTCTGCAGTCTTGCAGATGAGGAGACTCATCACAGAGATGCTAAGTAATTGGTTCAAGGTCATCCCATTATTGGGCAGAACCAGGTGGCCTAATCCAGAGTTTATTCTCTTAACCAGGAAGCCCTACCAAGTCACTCTGGAACCTTGGATTTTGCTGGATGTGAAGTAAAATTGTGTGAGCCAGGAGTCTGGCTCCATTAAACCACCATACCTGAGCACAGGCCTTTTACTGATGACTACCCACATCAACACACACACACACGTGTGTTCCATCCAGGACAGCAAAGATAAGCTGACAGGAGAAGGAGGGACACCTTCCATTGCCATCAGCTGCCCTAGGACTGGCCTGCCCTTCTTTCGAGGCATGGTTACAGCCCAGAGCAGGAAAGCCAGGGGCTCAGACAGAGACAGCAGGGCCCGAAAGGAGTCAGGGCCTCCAGGAATCGGATACAGAGATGCAGCAGGTGGTGGCCCAGGGTTCAAGGCCAGGATGTCCAAGGCAACAAGAGACAAGCAGAAACCTGGAAGAAGGGGCAAGTTCCAGCCTCCTTGGAACTGAGCTTGGGGAGCCCTGGGACCCTGGCAACACTTTTTTTCTGGGCTGGGACCACATGAAGAAAAGGGCAGCCCTGCCCAGTGCTGGGTACCATGATGATACAAGGAACCCTAAACACATCCCCCAGGAAAGGTATTTGGCCAAAAGGAGCTGCATCTGCTTCCCCTCCTACCATCGGGGGAGCAGAAGGTGACCATCTCACCTGCTCCCAAATGCCAAGATTCTAAGAGTTTCAAATTAAGTTACTAACACTTACTGAGGATTTGCTGTGTGCCAGGTTCTCTTCTCTGTGTTCCAACACCCACGATGTCTACGCCTGCTTTCACAGCCTTGTAAGGTGAATGTTATCATTGTGCCCATTTTAAAGATGAGGACACTGAGGCCCAGAGAGTGAAATAATTTGCCCAGAGACACACAACTAGCATTGAGACAAAATGTGAACCCAGGTTTGACTCCAACACCAATGTCAAATGTTAAGTGTCATGCTTCTCTTTATAACCCATGGGGTAGTCCAAGAAAGTAAGGCACATGCTACCCCTGCTGGGGGCATAGTTCTTCTCTCAGAAAGATGTGTTATTGAATATTTAATTCCCATGTAGGCCCAGGACCAAGTGGTGAAAACTGAGTAATAACTATTTCTGATCAAAAGGATACTTTGAACCCTATTATATAACATCAAGTAGTTTTCAGGGACAGATAACATTTTACTGGTATTTTCTGAGATATGATTAAAACCAAGAGAGATCATGGCATTCAGATTTTCTAGGCTCTGTTCAAGCTAAGGACTTGAGGAGAACAGGACGCCTTGTCTTAGCTCAAGCAATGCATCCATGGGGACACTGCTTCCCTGTGCAGGGGGCCGACACAATGGATGATCACACTTGCCTCAGCTGTGAATATTCTTAATGAAATTAACAAGAATCTAGAACTATGGGGGTACATACAACGTGCCAGAGAGACCCATTCAAACAACAGGCCACTTCTGTGATGGAGGGTAAATAGTTCCATTTAACAGATGAGGCAACTGAGGAGTCAAGGTTGGACCATGTGCCCAAAGCCTGTGTCTGGGGAGCAGTAGAGCTGGGAAGTGAGTCTACTCTCTCCTCCTAGAGCCCACAGAATAGCAGGTTCTGCTTCCTTCTTAACCAGCCAGAGGGCGGACACAGAGCCTGGATGGAAGGGAGACGAGGAACCCTTGTGTTCTCTGTCATGGCAGGTCTTCACTCTACTTCCCTAATCCAGAGTAATAGTGTTCATCCTGGGACACGGCCACCACCTGGCTGCAGGTTAGCTCTCCAGCCTCCCGTGTTTCTAGGAGCGACCATGCATGGATGTGACACGTCCAGGTTCCAAGTTGTGCCTTCAAGGAAGCTCCCACTGCTTGGCTGTCTCCCGGTCACCGATGAGGACAAGAGTATCACAGTGACATTGGAGGGATGCCCAGTAACAGACAAGAGGTTTGAGTCCTGCACTTTGTGGGAAGGAAATATATGAATTGTTATTTTGGCCGGTATTATTTGGCATCTCTTGCTTACAGCAGTCAAGTCAATATCCAAATGCATCTATAAAGACATTGGAGACAACTTCATCACTTTCCTTTTCCATTTTTGAAAGTTGTGAGGCTCTCATGCACACTTATAAAATAGGGTGTCACTTTCCAAAGCTTAAGATGATTTGGAGCAGAAAATGGTTCCCCAGTTTGTCTTTCGAACCAGTCAATAAATCTGGCAGATGTCCCTGAATTATAGCAAAAATGTTGGATCTACAGAGTACAACCATCTCAGCATCATTCCTCGGAAGGAATGTGTGTGTCTCCTGGAAACCAAGGGCTCGAAGGATTTCTCTGCAGGTTCTTCATCACATGTCAGCTTCATTCTTTCTTCCATAAACTGCAATGATGAGGCTGTAAAAGAATTACGTGGAAGGCATTTTCTGGGAGCAAACAGGGATGGGGAGAACTGGAGTGGAAGGAGGGAATGGCTCCCCAAAGAGGCAAACTCAGTGAGTGGAATTGATGGAGACAATTGAATATGCCAGGGGGCAAGATAATTGCAAAACACGTCGTAGTTCTGATAACGAACAATTTTAGCAGGGAGGGCTCAGGGGTCCTGCGCAGCTTGGGGAAATCAAACTCAAGAAGACTGAAAGCCTTGGAAATCATCATCATGATGAATGCTGGAGTGTGCCCTCCCCTGAAGGTCAAAAAGGCGCTGAAGGACAATCCAGCCCAGGCAGCCCCCGTCCGTGACTCTTGGTTTTTAAGGCTAGCTTGGACTTTTTCAGTAAAAAAGATGCTCATGGTCAAGGCACAGCATTCAGAGTTAATACCACAACCCAGGCAAAAGTAAGGAAGATGAAGTCACCCAATTATCTACCAGACAATGAATTTCAGCAGGAGTGTAGATTAAAATAGACTCAGAGAGGAATATTCTGGAAACTGTTGCACATGTTCACTGAGAGAAACATACAAGACTATTTCAGGCAGCATTCTTGTTTCTAGAAACAACGGGAACCCCTGAAATAAGGACTGTGGATGCATAAGTGTGTTGTGTCCACACTGTGGAATACACACAGCCATGGAAACAAAAGAAGCACAGACACAAGTATCAGCAGGGATGATTTGTGCTGAGGCCCAAAAAAAGGCAAGTTACAGAAGAATGTATACAGTTCATTCTTGAAAAATATTTATCTGTGGAGGGTCTACTATGTGTCAGGCACTCTCGTAAAGCAAGAGGTATAGACACACACACATAGTAGACACACACACACACACACAATCTCTGCCTCCAGAAAGCTTACATTCTGGTGGAAATAAAGACATTAATTAAATAGTTGTCAGATGGAGATGGTGCCATGGAAGCAGGGGGCAGGAAGGCAGACAGGAAAGGGCATCATTTAAATTTTAATTTGAAAGGTGTCACAAAGAAGGCAAGATTGAGCCACGAAGAAGAAAGAGTGGGGGAAAGGCATTCTAGGCACAGAGAAAGAACGGCATGTGCAAAGGCCCTGAGGTAGAAGGGTGCTGAGGATGTTGGAAGAACAGCAAGAGGCCAGAAGGTGGGACCAGAGTGAGCAATGCAGAAAGTAGCAGAAGCTGAAATCTGTGGATGGAAACCTGGGAGCTCCAAAGGCAGAGGAAATGGGTGGTGCTTGGAAAGCTGCCACCATGAGGAACTTGGCTTTAACTCTGCCATATAAGTGTCTTCAACAGAGAGAAGGCATGAGCAGAAGAAGGGAAACTGAAGACGTTTATCCTGATGACCCAAGGGAGAGATGATGGTAGCTTGGGCAAGCAGGGGCACCGGACATGGTGGAAGGGTAACTGGTTTAAAAGATGCAAAAGTAAGCATATCATTTACAGACACATGGATATTTAGTAGTTCTCTAAAGAAAAGCAAGGGGTGAAGAGACATCATGGAAAAAGTTTATCTGGGGGGTAGGGACAGGGGGAGAGGAAGGTTGATGGCAAGACATACATTCAGGGTTACCCATGCAATGGAGACCTTTCACCCTGGTATGTGGGAATTTCTTTCAGTATTCTTTACATGCCATGTATATTGCATATAGTCTTTTGCATGTGTGAGATTTCATAATTAAAAATGACACGTGCCATTAGTTGAAATCTCTAGCTACCTAATGTCTCTTTTAACATAAGAACATAAACCTTAAAAAATAAAACAAGAAAGTGTGTGAATTCATTCATAGTCTTGGACCTAAAACCGAGGAGTCAGAAAATATAAAAATCAATCAATGCAACTATAAGAACATTAAAAGCCACATGCAGAGTCAAATGATGAGAATGAAACAAAATAGACCAGAACTCCTGGGAAGGGTTCACCCTGCCCCGTGGCAGGTGAGTCCCCCTCTTCACACCCTGGGAGCAGCACACAGGACCACCTTGTCTGACCCTGGTGTCTTGGCAAATCCTGGGATGAAATATAGTCATTGCTACTCATGTTTTCAAAGGCACCAGAAGATGGGCTTGTCAAGAGATAGGTCTTGTAAGGGACACTTAAGAATTACCAAGAACCAGGGTTCAGCCAGATTAAAGCTCCATAGAGTTCCCTCTGGATTCAGCTCACCTTTTTAAAACCACTTCAATGCCTTTTTGGAGGCTAATACAAAGGATTGGAAGATGAGAAAATATATAAGGTTGATAGATACTGTCTACGTTTTATACAATCTACGCCATAGATGGAACTCTGTGCCCGAGGTAAAAACTCATGCTTCAGAGCACGTATATTCTGAGTGTTAGGACTGAGCGCCAGTGTAGAGTGGACGTTTACAGGACTTGAAATTCCTCCAGCTCATGTTGTTTCAGGACGTGGATATGCTTCTGACTGTTTTATTATTTAAGCCAATAAGTGAGGATTCCTCCAGAGCCCAGACCCTTCTTGAACTGGAGAAGGGGGTTGCTATAAATATTATTTGATAAACGATGTCAAGTTTTAATAAAAACAGATGTCAAAAAATTTTAAGTGCTTTCATTTCTGGGTCCCTGGGATTCGTTCCAATTTCAGAGTATTGCCAACTCCAAAATGAAATTACCTTATATAAGATAAAGTGAGGTGTTTGGAGAGTATTGAAGAATGGTCCTGATTGGGGATTTTACCCTATGGCAGAGAACTGCCTGGTCAGGGAAATTTTGCAAGATGTGGTTGTGGTCCACAAAATCTTTTCAGAAAAAAATCGATTCAATTCAGGGGCATATTTGCCTTTGTTTTGCAATAATCAGGGAAGATTTTCCAACCAAACACTTTATTTATTTATATTTATTAATGAAACATCATGGGTTTCATAAATACTTTGTTTTCACCGGTTCTATTTCTTAAGATGTTCAAGATAATCTTGGTAAATAAATAACACAGTTTGGAAATTTTTCCCTCTTTCAAACCAGCTGGACTAAGCCTATTCAAGAGGCTGAAGAGAGGAACATTTTGTGTGCATCTTGGTTTATTTTCGCATTGTTTCACAGCGCACGCTCCATATTCCACGTGGGTGGCCTCAGGCCAGCCATGTGACCTGTCTGAGCCTTCATTTCCTCATCTGTAAACAGCCATGTAATAATGGTGCCTCCTCCCCCTACAATGATGGAATTGTCAGATGATCCCACGGGGCTCGTGAAGTGCATGCCATGGGGTCTGTTGACAACAGCACCTGGCCCCATGAGCAGGTGCTGGGTCTGAAGACTTGCTAGACTGGCTGCCAGGTGAGCACTGCCAGCCTCATCAGACAGGCCTGACGGCACACAGCAACAGAGAATTTGCAAACGCACAGGCTTTCTCTGACCTCTCATTACTGAACAACTCACCTCCCCTCTCCTCCACACATTTTTGTTGTTGTTGTTGCTTTCATAAGAGGGGGACATTTTGTCAATTTTTCTTTCATTCAAGAAGATACAGAAAATAGGTCTTCTGGTGTCCTGCCTTGGATATTCTCATTCTACCGGTGGAAATTGTTCCTCTTTTTCCTTTAAAAAAAAATTGAATGAGTCTTCTCTACATGATCTCTTTGCATCATTGCATTTTACAGAATTGTCTTAAAGTTCCTTGTTTTTAATATGTGTGGTGACAATTCTTTCATCCATTTCTACAAACAAATATATATATATATAAATATATATATATCTACATAAATGGAATCTTATCTTTCATATTGTTTTCATCTGAAGTCTTTTCATTTTTAAATTTTTCTGCACACCAGTCACCCTTCTGCACAGGTAACTTGGTGTACATCCATTCACACCTTTTTCGTGTGCTCATGTGATCATATCTGTTTTTGTGTTTATACTGATTTACACACATAAAACAATAGCGAACTCTCACAGTGTATGTACTATGTTGTCAGCATTACTTTCTCTTCACTCCCACTTAATCCTCACAGCTCTTGGAGGTAGCTGCCATTATTACTCCCATTTTTACATGTGAGGAATCAGAGGTACAGAGAGGTTAAGGAAGGTGACCAATTTCACGTACGATTCAAATGCAGACTGGCAGTGTGGCTACAGGTCCATGCCCTGAAGGAGTTCTTGGTCATTGCTTACTTTGCAAATTGGGATAATGTTATGTAAACTCTTCTGAGTCTTGCTCTTTACGTGTCACAAGACATTGCAAAAATCCATCTAATTCAACTCATTATTTTGAATGGCTGCATGATATTTCACTTCATTCATATTCCACAGTAGAATCTCTGGGCATTTCCTTTGTTTAAAGTATTTTTGCCCCTATATGCAACACTGCTAAAAAAAAGAAAAAAACTGGAACATTGCCTTAGGTAATGGTGCTTCTGTTTCTCTGAGACAAATTTTTAAAAAGTATGAATGACACCAAAACTGACCGCAGAAGAAATAGAAAACTTGAATTGGCCAATTGACAAAGAAAACATTGGAAAGGCAATTGAAGATGTACTATTTGTAAAGAAATGAGTTCACATTTAAGTCCCAACTACCATGTAAAAAACAGATAACTCCAGTATAATTTACACTTTTAAAGGCATAAGGAAATATGGGTAATTATCAATTATAACATCCTGACTACCTCCAGCCCCTGTGGTACCTTCATGTAGATTAGAAAGGCTGCCCTGTCTGGAGTGATGCAGATCTGCCCATGATGCCTTGGACAAAAAAGAAGTACCCCTGCCTATGGACTTCCCCAACTGCATGGCTTGGTCACCAGAAGGCTGGATATCAGTGTCGCCTGCCCCTCACCAGTCACCTTTGTGCACTTCACAAAGCACACAGCTCCTCGGGACAGTTCCTTGGGAACCTGACCTCTGAAACCATAGTACAAAATGTAGTACAAAGAAAGACACTCATAGGCTAGCTCCATTCATCAGTGTAGACGTCACTGTTCCAAACAGTGTTTTAACAAATTCATATATCTGGTGATATATGAAAAGAATAAAACTCTATAACCAAGCAGGGTTTGCTCCAAAAATGGAAACATGCTTTGTATTTTGAAATTCACTACCACAATTTTTTAACTTATTAAGGGGAAAAAAAGATATGAAAAAGTCCTAAGAAGACATTGGACAGCATTTTAGTAATCACTAGTAATAAAAATTCCAAGAAAAATATAAATAAAAAAACAATAATATAGGGCTTCCCTGGTGGTGCAGTGGTTAAGAATCTGCCTGCCAATGCACGGGACACAGGTTCAAACCCTGGTCCAGGAAGATCCCACATGCCATGGAGCAACTAAGCCCGTGCACCACATCCACTGAGCCTACGCTCTACAGCCTGGGAGCCACAACTACTGAGCCCGCATGCTGCAACCACTGAAGCCTGTGAGCCTAGAGCCCATGCTCCGCAACAAGAGAAGCCACCGCAATAAGAAGCCTGCTCACCGCAATGAAGAGTAGCCCCCGCTCACTGCAACTAGAGAAAGCCCACGTGCAGCAACGAAGACTCAACGCAGCCAAAAATAAATAAATAAATAAAAACTTAAAAAACAATATGATAAATGTTGTTTCTTCAAAACAAGCATCAAATATCATTCTGAATGGTAAATAACTGAAATTATATCTATTAAAATCAGGAAACAGGATAGTTGTTATCACCATTATTATTGACCATTCTTCAAAATTTCAGAGAATGTAATAAGAAAAATTTAAAAATCAGGACAAAGAGGAAATAATGCTCCCCTTCCCTGTGTTATGATCCCATAACTAGAAAACACAAGAGATTACAGGGAAAAAAATAATTCTGGTATTATTAAGGGGTTTTTATTAGGTGCACAAATAAAAGAAACAAATAAAAACTAGTAGCTTTTCTTGGTTTTATAAATAATTTTAGTAACAGAAAACAGAGCTTGCTATATACCAGGCATGTTCTAAGTTCTTTACATGGATTAACTCATTTAACCCTCACCACAAAGCTGGGTAGATACAATTATCATCCCCATTTTCAAGATGAGGAAAGAAAGCACAGGGAGGTGAAATAGCTTGGCCCAAACTAGAGAGTCATGGAAGAGTCAGATAGGAATCCAGGTAATTTAACTCCAGATGTGCCTTTAACCCACCTCCCTCTGCTGCTTTTCACTGTAGAACAGAAATGGGATAATTCAATTTAAACAGAAAGAATCTATATGCACACTGCTAAAAACTTCTCTGGTCATATTTATGTTCATTACACACACAGACACACACTTATATTCTTTTACATAAATCATAAATGAATAACAGAATGTTATGCATGCTGAAGTTTTTAAATTTTCTCTCTCTCTTTCTCTCCCTCTCTCTGTATTTCTCTATCTCTGTCCATCTGTCTCTGTCTCTCCATCTCTCTCTGTCTCTCTCTCTCCCTCCTTCTTTCTCTCTCTCTCTTCCTGTCTCTTCCCCCGCCCCATGCCAGTGCCTCAACTTCCATTCTTCTTCTCCATCTACCATAATCACACCACTCCCAATCCATGTTAATCGATGTTTGCAAATCAGTGTCTGTCCATCCATATTTTTCACCACTGCCATATACTTACATACAAACACACATATTTTCATGCATACCAAAATTTTGTATTGTTTTGTAAAATGATGTCTTTATAACAAGTTTATTCTTTTAACCTTTGCATAACATTGATTTTATTATTGTAATTGTACCATTTTTCATCCATTCATTACTTTCTTGGGAGGTATTAAATTGTTTTTTTTTTTCCCCTGGTTTTTAGCCACATGGAATAAAGCTGCAGAATCTATCTATCTATCTATCATCTATAATAATTACATATTATATAATTATGAGTATATAACTTTAGGTACTGGCTTTTGTATTTTTAGGTGATAGGATGGAATCCATATTTTTAATTTTAATTAATTTTGTCAAATGCTTTCCAAAATACCTGTTAAATGTACATTTCTACTAGAAACTGATAAGAATTTGCTCTCTGGAATATCTTGCCAACAGTAAGTGTAAAAGTTCTCCTTAATTTTTATGGCCAGATTGTTGTAAAGAGATATCTCTTTTTAACTTCAAATTGCATTTACCTGACTGCTGATGAGTAAGAGAGCCTTTCCCTATTTGCTAATCATTTGGATTTGCTCATCTCTGCATTGCTTACTGATATACTTGGTCCACTTTTGGTTGAGTTGTCTTCCTGTTATTTGCCAGTTATTAGAGCCTTTTATATTATACTTATTAACCCTTTGCCTGTCATAGACACAGCAAATATTTTACAAATCTCTCTGTTTTTATTTTTAATTTCTTGTCAGCAGAAGCTTTTTTAAAAATTTAATAAAATCTATATTTTATCTTATAGCTTCTGGGTTTCTGGCTCAGCTTAATAAATTCTTTCTTTCTTCTAGATGCTTTATATATTTGCAGTTGTCTTTAGTGCGTCTGTACTTCATATTTTTTGTGGTGTAAGGAGGGAGCTGAGCTTTATTTTCTTCCAGAAAGATGACCAGTTACACTAGCACCATTTATTAATCCATCCTCTTCCCAGGGAAGTGAAATGTTCCCTACACTGAGACCTGTGTCTGGATTTTCTATGCAATCCCTCCGTCAGAATGAATTGTGTGCAGCCTGTTTTGAAGTCTGATAAGAAGAGATCAGTGCTCTTGGTTGTCTCCAGTACCAATTCCTTCTCACGGACCTGAAGATTATTTTTCTTCTAATTTCCAAAAAAGCCCCCACAACTAACCAGCCAACCAACCAACCAACCACCCAACCAAACAACACAGAACACAGTCTGTCTCTCTGTCTCCCTCCCTCTCCCCTTCTCTCCCTCCTCCTCCTTCCCCTCCTCCTCCCCCTCTTCCTTCTCTCCTCCCTCCTCCTGCCCTTCTTCCTCCCCTTCTTCCTCTTCTTCCTCCTTCTCTTCTTCTTCCCCTTCTTCTTCTTCTTCTTCTTCTTCTTCTTCTCCTCCTCCTTCTCCTCCTCCTCCTTCTCCTTCTCCTTCTCCTTTTTCTTCTTCTTCTTCTTCTTCTTCTTCTTCTTCTTCTTCTTCTTCTTCTTCTTCTTCTTCTTCTTCTTCTTCTTCTTCTCTGTTTTCCATAAAAGTCCTATATTTTGTTTGTTGTTTATTTGATTCAGGTGCTTATCACTATAATAAAGAAAAACTACTGAGTTGTGTACACTTGTCTTTTAGTCACCCATTTTGTCAAATTTCTTTTCTAATTTCAGTAGTTTGTTACTTAACTGTCTTGGGTTTTTTGATTCTGCAATCTCAACAGCAAAACAAACAAAAAAGGACAGTTTTATCTCTTTTCTAAAGTTTATACTTTTTTTCATTTTCTTATATCTTTGCCTTTCCTACAATGACAAAACAATGTTGACTAATTGTGATAGTAGAAATGTCTTAGTTACCAATTTTAAATAAAACAGATGTAGTGTATGTCCATTAAGGATAATAATTGTTGCTTTTTTTTGTAAATAATTTTTGTCATATTTAAGTAGTATTTATTTAGTCCTTTTTACTAAGGGGTTTTTTTCATTTTCAATGGTATCTACATTTTAATAATTGCCTTTTCAGTATTACTGGTTTGATCATAAGTGTTTTCCTCTTTTATTTTCTGTTAGAATAGATTATGTTGATAGATTTTATAACACTCAATCAGACTTTCATTGCTCTAACAAACATCATCTAAATTATTTAGATGCCCATTGACAGACGAATGGATAAAGAAGATGTGGTACGATATACAATGGAGTATTACTCAGCCATAAAAAGGAACGAAATTGGGTCATTTGTAGAGATGTGGATGGATCTAGAGACTGTCATACAGAGTGAAGTAAGTCAGAAAGAGAAAAACAGATATTGTATATTAATGCATATATGTGGAACCTAGAAAAATGGTACAGATGAATGAGTTTACAGGGCAGAAATTGAGACACAGATGTAGAGAACAAACGTATGGACACCAAGGGGGGAAGTGGTGGGGGATGGGAGTGGTGGTGTGATGAATTGGGAGATTGGGATTGACATGTATACACTGATGTGTATAAAATGGATGACTAATAAGAACCTGCTGTATAAAAAAATTTAAAAATAAAAAAAAAAGCCTAATGCTAATAAATAAATAAATAAATAAAGATAAAATACTTATTAAAATAATAAAGTATCTATTTGTTGACTTATTTTTATTTTTACAATATTTAATTGTTTATTATTTATATTTGTATAACTTCTATTGGTAAGTTAGATTGGACTGGACTTTCCTCTTTTGATTTTACCTTGATCACATTCAGCATAAGACCACACTTGACTTTACTCCTTCCATTTTGCTTTATGTTATTTCTTTTACCTTGTTATTTCCTTCTTACTTTTTCCTATTTTTTTAATAGTGTGATCAAATCACTATTGACTTCTCTTTCCCCTTGTTCACTTGGAAGTTATATTTGGATCCTTTTAATAAAAGCCTTCAGTGACTCTCACCTCCCTGTGTCCACATCCAATAGCATTCCCATCAAGAGATGTGTAACAGAGCATGGTCCTATGGGGCCTTCCCAGGTCACACCCCCTCCTCCATGTCCTCTGCCTGCCTCTTGTATGTAGAAAACTTTAGCCAAAGAATAAATTTAATCAGAGAAATGAGAAAATGCAGAAACAAAAGAAAACAGTCAAACAAGACAAAATAATAATTGTTTAGCCATTAAACCAAGTCAGGGACCTTTAGTTTCTCCTCAAGGGCTATAAATGATATTCTGAGCCATGTCCTTGGAGCTGTTTTGCAGATACTGAAACCCCCACAAGGTGGAAGAAGTTAACAGCATGATGACCAGAATGCAGCGATGACATAAGCTGTCACAATTCCAACAACTGGCCTCAAGGAAATAGGAACAAACTGACCCTGGAGTTGAAGATTAAATGTACTTAAAACAATCAAGATGATACTGATCAGGCCACCAAATGACCAATTTCAAGATGACTGCCAGAGATGACTGTGCTGTTCTGCATTTAGCCCTCCCCCAACCTGTGCAGGCCTGAAATTCCCCTTTAAAATCTCTTGCCCACTGATCGACAACAGGGAGTTGGTTCTTTGGAACATGAGTCCACCTTCTCCCCAAGATTGTCTGCTTCCTCAATAAAGCTATCTTTCCTTTCACTCAACACTTGTCCTTCAGTATTAGATTCTTTAGCGATGAGCAGCCAAACCTGAGTTCATAACAGATGGAGTCAGTGTCCCCATCCTCTTGCATCTGAGCTGGGCTCATGACTTCATTTAACCAAGAGAGTGGGACAGGGCTTCCCTGGTGGTGCAGTGGTTAAGAATCTGCCTGTTAATGCAGGGGACATGGGTTCGAGCCCTGGTCCAGGAAGATCCCACATGCCACAGAGCAGCTAAGCCTGTGTGCCACAACTACTGAGCCTGCGCTCTAGAGCCCAGGAGCCACAACTACTGAAGCCCACATACCTAGGATCCGTGCTCCTCAACAAGAGAAGCCACTGCAATGAGAAGGCCAAGCACCATAACAAAGAGTAGCCCCCGCTCGCCACAACTAGAGAAAGCCTGCATGCAGCAATGAAGACCCAATGCAGCCAAAAATAAATAAATTAATTAATTAATAAAAAAAAAAAAAAACACAGAGTGGAGCAGGTAATGTGAAAATTCCGAAGTTGAGGACTTAAGGATCTTTGGGGCTTCTGCTCCTGCAATTTGGTCCCTACCTCCATGCGTAGAAGCTTGGGCAATTCTCTTTAAGGATAAGAGACCCTGTGAGAACCTTCAAGGGACCTTGATAGCACATGGAGAGGGAGAGATCCAGGGGCCCCTGATTCCTAGCCAAATGCAGCCACACCAGTGACTGCAGTCAACCCAAACAAATCATGAGAAATAACTGTTGTTTTAAGCCATTACATTTTGGGGCTGTTGTCATGCAGCAAGAGGTAACTGATTCCACAGTATTTTTCCATCTGCTATATTCATAATCAAACAAGCATTTCCTCATTATTGTATGAAAACAAGATACCAACTATTTTCTTCCACCAAAATAGTATTACCCCATCTGACGAGGCAGATGTGAATTTCAAATACATTGATTTCCACCTTCTCCCTCCCTCTCGGATCTGCTGAGAGCTCCGTGGCAGTCTGCAAGTATGTTCACTCCAGTCAGCAAACATGTCTTTTCTATTTCAGGAATTCCTATTTGGCAGTTATTTTACTTGCTTTACACATTTCCAGTCACTTTATCATTGTACATTTATATTTAACTCTGTGTGTGTGTGTACTTTCAAGGCTTCTGTCAGCTTTAATATTAAAAACCCCAGATATAGTCTCTGTGTCTCAGCCATGTTGGCACTCTTTCTCACCTGTCTGATGAAGGGTTTCTAGTTTCCTGGAGGGCAATCCTTCTCCCTCTGTATTTTGTCCATGTTATTCCAGTCTTCAGTTTCCAAAGCAGCAAAAGAAGAGCCTGATGCCAACCTAATTCCACTTTTCCTCTTCCTATTTATATTGTGTGTGTTTAACTAGACTCTAACTAATCAGGTAACTAATGCAGAACGGTATAATCTCAGGGGCTTGGTGAGAAGTAAAAAAGGACTGCCCCGTGGCTACATGGGATGAGACTGGAATGGTTGGCATCTCGGGGCTTATTTCAAAGAATGAGCTAGCTGGCTATGTTAATATTAGCAGATTGACTTTGTGATGGAATGAATTATAATAAGGTGCAGAGATTATTCTCATGCTACTGAGCCATACTTAAGTACATTTTAGGTGGTGCATAATATACAAACAGAGAAGTGCAAAAATATCATCCTTTGAGAAGACAGCATAGAATATCCTCACACACAGAATGAGTTAAAGCTTCTGTTAACTTCTAGAAGCTTTATTGAGTTACCTTTGGTATCAAGGTCTTTGACTTACCTGGAATTGATTTGGGGGTCCCTGAAGTGACAGGGAGTCATGGTTTGTTTTTGTTCTTCATATATGATTATTCAGTTGATCCAGTCCAATAATTGGTTACCTAATTGTCACAGGCCATTAATTGAAGGACTATTATTCTGGACTCTTTATTCTGTCCCATTCATATATACTTGTGCATGAATACCATATAGATTTAATTACTATAATTGTTAACGAGAATCTTTGAGTCTATTCTTCTTCAAGGTAATTTTGGCTATCCTTAGGCCTTTGTGTTTTCATATATAATTTAGAATCTGATTGTCCATTCTCTCTTTCTCCTTGACATGGTTGGATTTAAATAGCCATATTGCTATTTGTTTTCTATTTGTCCTATCTGTTCTTTGGCTTTTCTTTATCTCTTTCTCTTTCTTTTGGATTATTTGAATGTTTTTGTGTTGCCATTTTATCTCTTCCATTAACTTATTATCTACACTTCTGTGTTTTATTGCTTTTTATAGTTGTTGTTCTAGGGTTTACGATATGCATATTTAACTCATCATAGTGAATCTTCAGACAATAATATGCCACTTCACATATATTGTAAAATCTTTACAAGAGTATGTTTTTCTTTCTCACTCTTGTAGTTTGTACTATTGTTATCACATATTTAAATATGCATATGCTATAATCACATTTTTATTATTTTTATATTAAACAATTTTTCAAGATATTTAGAAATGAAGAAAATGTATTTTATATTTACTCACACATTTACCATTTCTTGTGCTTTACCAACTTTCGTTTTGTAGAGCTAAATTTCCATCTGGTATTGTTTCTTTTTCCTCAAAGAACTGCCTTTAACATTTCTTGTACAGTGATGAATTCTCTGTGTTTTTTGGTCTAAAAAGTCTTTATTTCTGCCTACATTTTTAAAAAAAAGTTCATTAGGCATAGAAGTTTAGGCTGACAGATTTTTTCTTTTAGTACTTTAAACATGTTGTCCCATTGTCTTCTGGTCTGCATAACTTCTGACAAGCTGTTTGCTTACATGATTATTTTTGTTCTTCTATACATGATGTATCTGTTTACCATAGTTATTTTTAAAATTTTCTCTTTGTTGCTGGTCTTCAACAATTTAATTATAATGTACCTTGGTATAGTTTTTGCCTTGGGGTTCTTTGGTACTCTGATTTGTGGATTTGGGGTTTTATCAAATTTGGAAATCTTTCAGCTATTATTTTTTTCAGATATTTTCTCCTCCCCCTCTTTATTATATGCCTACAATTATATGTATATTAGACAATTTATCCATAAGCCACTGAGGCTTTGTTAATTGTTTTCATGTTTTTCCTTCATTTGGAATAGTTTCAGTTGCTATGTCTTCTATTTGGCTCATCTATTTTGCTGCAGTATCTCATTTGTTATTTATATCTTTCATGACAGTTGTATTTTTCATCTCCAGAGCTTATTTTTAGACTCCTTTAAATTCTTTCATGTTTCCCCTCATTGTATCTCCTTCATTCTTGAGCATTTGTAGCATATTTAAGTCGTAGTTTTTATATGTTCATCTCCTAATTTCATCCTTTTGTCACTTCTGCC
Source organism: Eubalaena glacialis (assembly GCF_028564815.1). Taxonomy (NCBI): domain Eukaryota; kingdom Metazoa; phylum Chordata; class Mammalia; order Artiodactyla; family Balaenidae; genus Eubalaena; species Eubalaena glacialis. The sequence continues at coordinate 191,816,102 of NC_083718.1, read as the reverse complement.
TTTAGGTTCTGTTAGGGTGGGTCTAGAGCAGAATGCGGTCCAACGTTAATTTCATTTGTGTTCTAAGACAATCACCTTATGAGAACTCTTTAAGTGTCTCTTTACTCTGGTTGGAGGAAACACAAACTATTTCCATCCTTGTTCTAGCTGCAAGAATGTTTTAGCTTATTACTTTTTAGAGGTTTTTTTTTTTCCACTCAGCCTCGTGGAGTTCCCTCCACACACATGCCAGTCTGCACTCAGACACGTATCTGGACACACTCTGCAGATCTCTGGGTCTCTCTCTCTCTGCAGCGACCTCCTCTCTGATGTCTTGCCCTACTGATTCGAGCTCTCAGCTGCTGTGAACTCCAATCTCCTTCTCTTCAATTCAATGAGTCTGCTGTGTTCTATTTGGGTTGACTCGTCCTGTACTAAGGACTGGAAAATGCCTCAGGCAGTGTGCTGGGACAGTCCCATAGCTTTCTTTGTTTCCATTCTCTCAGGGATCACAGCCATGTGCTTCCTGTGTCCGATATCTAAAAATTGTTCTTTTATTTATTTTGTCTAGTTATGACAAGGGGGCAATTCTTGTAGTAGTTAATTTGTCACTGTCAGAAATGGAAATCTTATCTTGTAATTTTCCTGTCTCATAAAGTTCCTGTATGGTTTTGGTATCAAAGTTATGCAGATCTCATAAAGTGATTTTGATGGTGTTCTATTTTCTCTGTAAAAGTTTGCACAATATTGCAGTATGGAAGTTATCTCTTCCCTAAATGTTTGAATGCATTTACTAGTATAGCCATATGGGCCTGGAGTTTTCTTCATGGGAAGGTTTGAATTACTGATTCAATTTCTTTATCAGTAATAGGTTTATTAAGATTTTCTTTTTCTCCTTGTATCAAATTTAGTAAATTTTGTTGTTAGAGAAATTCTTCCATTTAATCTACATTTTAAAATTTATTGGCATAAAGTTGCTCAAAATATTCTCTTATTTTTATTTTTTGTAAGATGACCCTCTATTCTTTCGATCTGATATTGAAAATTTGTGCTTCCTTTCTCTTAATTAGGCTTGCTAGAGATTTATTTATTTTATTAGTCTTTTCCAGTAACTAATTTTTGTCATTGTTGTTCTTCTTTATATGTGTATGTGTGTGTAACATATGTATCTTTATTTTTATTCAATATAATTGTTCTACCTTTGACTTTTCTATCTTCTTGATATTGATATTTAGATGATTGGTTTTCAATATTTATTATTTCTTTATGCATTTAAAGCTAAATCTTTCCCTTTAGATACTTCTTAAGCTTATCCCATAGGTGTTGATATGTCCTATTTTCATTATCATTCAGTTCCCAATATATTCTAATTTTATTGTGATATATTATTTAAACCTGCCTTAATTGAGAAATGTAATGCTTGATTTCTAAACATTTAGAGAATGTTCTAATTATTATTTTGCTAATGGTTCCTAACTTAATTGCACTCTAGTCAAAGAACATATTCTGAAAAATATTTTAACACTATACTATTTGCTGAACATTTGAGCAATTTTGGTTAAAGTTTCAGGTAAACTTGACAAAAGTGTGCATTCTGTATTTGTTGGCTACATTTGTGTTTATTCTCTGTGTTATTTAGTTCAAAATATTAATTTAATTTTCAGTTATTGATCATTCTCCTGATTTGTGGCTCTGGAAATTTTGTAAGTATTAATAGTTTTTAAATATTCTTCACTTATCTCTTAAAATACTGTTTCTTTTCCATTCTCTCTCACCTCTCATTTTGGGAACCCAACTGCAGGTATGTTAGAACTTCACACTTTGTTCCCTGTATCTCCAGCACTCTTTCATGCAGGTTTCTTTTAATCTTTCTTGATCTTCCTAATTTAATCAGAATATTTTCTACTGTCTCATCTTTTAGTTCACTTGTCCGTCCTTCAGCTATACTTGATCTGTGATTTTACCCATCTACTGATTTCTTAATTCTAATTATTTTATTTTATTTTATTTTTTTAATTTTTTTTTAATTTTTTATTTTTTTAATGCTATTCTTGTCCGCTTACATTCTTTTTATGTATGTATGTATGGCTGTGTTGGGTCTTCGTTTCTGTGCGAGGGCTTTCTCTAGTTGTGGCAAGCAGGGGCCACTCTTCATCGCGGTGCGCGGGCCTCTCACTATCGCGGCCTCTCGTTGCCGAGCACAGGCTCCAGACGCGCAGGCTCAGTAATTGTGGCTCACGGGCCGAGTTGCTCCGTGGCATGTGGGATCTTCCCAGACCAGGGCTCGAACCGGCGTCCCCTGCATTGGCAGGCAGATTCTCAACCACTGTGCCACCAGGGAAGCCCTAATAATTTTATTTTTAATCCTAGAATTTTTACTATTTTTAAAATAGGTTTTATCTTATAGGTTTTGAAATGTACCATCTTGTCATGTACATTACTCACTCTGTAACACTAAGTGTAATAATTCCAATACCATGACCAACAAGACTGTTTATATTGTTTGGTTTCTCTTTTAGATTTTGGTCACTTGGTTCTGTCCCCTGATGTCTCTTTCAATTTTCATTTGATTGTCTAATATTGTGTAAGAAATGCTACAGTGATCATTGGTATTCTAAATGATGTTACCTTCCTCTGCAAAGAATTTACCTTTGCTTTTAACAGCCAGGCACCTTAAACCAACTAGCGATCAAGCTCACTTCAAACTGGGGTCAGTTATATGAGTGCTGGACATTTTCTGCTTCATTCTTAGTTTTACTGAGTAGACTTCAGAAGTCCTAACTGAAAACCCGGTATGCTTACTACAACCCCCTATCAGGTCTTGAAATTTAACTTTATCTCCTCAGCATCAAGAGACTGCCAAAAGATCCAGTCAACTGCTTATCTTCTTAGTTGATACTTTCTGTTAAGTTTCTCATCTTCTGGGCTACTTCTTACAAACTGGTAAAGATCTCAAGGTGAAAAGTGATGGCAAATACTCAGCCCCTTCCCTCTACATTTTCCTCTTTGCCATCATTTTGATCTTTAGGTCCTGGTTTCCTTGGTAGCTCTTCAATACCTCCCCTAAATACATTTATTAAATTTTATTAATTCAGCTTTTCTAGTTCTCTATGGGAGCTTTGGTTTAATTCAGGCTTGTCCATCAGAGCCAGAAGCCAAATCATTTTTTTGCTTTTCTCATGTATTTTGTTTTTCCTCATTGAAGACATGTGATTTCTTTTCTTATCCTTGGAATTAGGAATTTCACGAAGAGTATGTTCTTTTCCATTAATCCTGCTTAGAACTTGTTAGCTTTTAAAATTGGATATCCATAATTCTTTCTTTAGCACATTCATTCATTCAATAAATATATCAATCATGTCCAGCAATTTCACTTCTAGGTATATGCCCAAAAGAATTAAAAGTAGGGACTCAAACAGATATTTTACACCCATGTACATAGAAGCTTTATTCATAATAGCCAAAAGGTGGACATGATGAGATATTAGCCTTAAAAAAGAAGGAAATTCTGACATATGATACAACATAGATGAACCTTGAGGACATTATGTTAAGTGAAATAAGCCACATACAAAAGGACAAATGTGCTATGATTCCACTTATATGAGTACCTACAGTAGTCAAAATTCACAGATTGAGAGAAGAATAGAGGCTGCCAGGTGCTGGGGAGGGGAATGAGGAGTTCATGTTTAAAGGGGACAGAGTTTCAACTTGGGAAGATGAAAAAGTTCTGGAGGTGGATGGTGGTGAAGGTTGTACAACAACATGAAAGTACCTAATGTCACTGAATCTATGCTTAAAAATGGTTATCCAGGTAAATTTTATGTTATAGATATTTTACCACAATAAAAATACATGTATACCAGGATCTTATTGGGGAACAGGCAGCACACTTGAGCTGGTGATCAATGAGATTTAATAAGGGAGCATGTACAAAAGTGGGACAAGGTAAGAATTGCTCAGGATGGCAAGGAACACAGTCTGGAGAGGGTTAAGAGCCATTAGCACAGAACAGTTACCGGAACCTGAAGAGAGCTGATGGAGAGGGTGCCCTGGCAGTAGCTGTCGCTTCTTGACCAACTTCCCTCTGACCTACGGTTGCCCTCCCCACGCCTTGGCAGAATCCAACAGGACTCAAGAAGGCAAAAAGGTCCATATATGCATTTCCTCCAGGTCAGCCTCCTGAGAAAGAGAAAAGGTGGGTAAATGTGGAGAGCATACCTGGTGGAGAGTGAGAAGAAACCCAGAAGAAGAGATAGTTCCTGAGCACTTCTTCTGTGCCAGCCATTGCTCCAGGTGCTTAGGTCAGAGCTGTAAATGAAACAAAGACCCCTCCTTATGGAAAACCCCTTCCACCTAACACCCAGAAACTAACTTCTATGACTTATGTAAGAATCACTGTATTATCGTCTTTTGTCTGATCTTTGTTGTTTTTCTGGAACTCCTATTATTCTCATATTTGGGTTTTGGATGCATATTCCAAATCACCTGTTCCTTTTGTTAATATTTCCATCTCTGGCTTTTTGTTAGGTCTTGAGAAATTTCTTTCATTTCATCTTCTAGCCCAGGAGTTGGCAAAATATTCTGCAAAGGGCCAGGTGGCAAATGTTCTAGGCTTTGTGGGCTATGTAGTCTGTCCCAACTACTCAACTCTGCTGTTACAATGCAAAGGCAGACACAAACATATGCAAAGGGATGGGCATGGTGGTATTCCCATATAACTTAATTTACAAAAACAAACAGTGGGCTGGATTTGGCCTGTGGCCCTTAGTTTGTGACCCCCAATTTAGGCCATTAAGTTAGGTCCTAACCATGATTTATTCTAACCTTCAATTCATCTATTCAGTCATCTAATAAAAAAAATCATATTTTGTTAAATTGTTGTTTTCCAGAAGGTCTGCTTATGTAAGTTAATCTCCTCAATTGTTCTTTGATATTTTATCCAGCACCTTGGGTCCCTAAGGTCCACCAGTTTGGGTGCTCTGTTTCTTTCTCATGCTGGGTGCAGGTCCTTTGGGAATGTTGTTATTTTCCTTTGGCAATTCATGGCTGAATTGATCCTTGGTTCTGGGGGTACATTTGGTGGTCGAAAATCAACAACTCTCCTCTGATTTGCAGCAGGTGACAAGGCATCAGCTCCCTATCTGGGAACGAAGCACAAGGGCAGGGGTCTCTCCTCCCAGCCTTCTTGGGCTCCAAGGTTGGAGTTTCTGGGGCAGCAGCCCTTCTGCCCTCCATTTACCTGTACCCCAGCCCTTTGTGGATCTGTACCCCAGCAGGTCTCATGAGATGACACATCAGGCTGGAGCTCCTCCTTCCTCTAAAGAATATGTGTTGAGGATTAACCAAGATGGCGGAGTAGAAGGACGTGCTCTCACTCCCTCTTGCGAGAGCACCAGAATCACAACTGGCTGCTGGACAATCATCGACAGGAAGACACTGGACTTCACCAAGGAGGATACCCCACGTCCAAGGACAGAGGAGAAGCCACAGTGAGACAGTAGGAGGGGCGCAATCAGAGTAAAATCAAATCCCATAACTGCTGGGTGGGTGACTCACAGACTGGCGAGCACTTATACCACAGAAGTCCACCCACTGGAGTGAAAGTTCTGAGCCCCACGTCAGGCTTCCCAACCTGGGGGTCCGGCAACAGGAGGAGGAATTCATAGAGAATCAGACTTTGAAGCCTAGTGGGAATTGATTGCAGGACTTCGACAGGACTGGGGGAAACAGAGAACCCACTCTTGGAGGGCGTACACAAAATAGTGTGTGCAGCGGGACCCAGGGGAAGGAGCGGTGACCCTGGGGGAGACTGAACCAGACATAACTGCTGGTGTTGGGGGGTCTCCTGCAGAGGCGGGGGCTGGCTCTGTTTCACCGTGGGGACAAGGACACTGGCAGCGGAGGTTCTGGGAAGTACTCCTTGGTGTGAGCCCTCCCAGAGTCTGCCATTAGCCCCACCAAAGAGCCCGGGTAGGCTCCAGTGTTGGGTTGCCTCAGGCAAAACAACCAACAGGGAGGGAACCCAGCCCCACCCAGCAACAGTCAAGTGGATTAAAGTTTTACAGAGCTCTGACCGCCACAGCAACAGTCAGCTCTACCCACCTCCAGAGCCTCCCATCAAGCCTCTTAGATAGCCTCAACCACCAGAGGGCAGACAGCAGAAGCAAGAAAAACTACAGTCCTGCAGCCTGTGGAACAGAAACCACATTTACAGAAAGATAGACAAGATGAAAAGGCAGAGGGCTATATACCAGATGAAGGAACAAGAAAAAACCCCAGAAAAACAACTAAATGAAGTGGAGATAGGCAACCTTCCAGAAAAAGAATTCAGAATAATGATAGTGAAGATGATCCAGGACCTTGGAATAAGAATGGAGGCAAAGATTGAGAAGGTGCAAGAAATGATTAACAAAGACCTAGAAGAATTAAAGAACAAACAAACAGAGATGACCAATACAATAACTGAAATGAAAACTACACTAGAAGGAATCAATAGTAGAATAACTGAGGCAGAAGAACGGATAAGTGACCTGGAAGACAGAATGGTGGAATTCACTGCTGCGGAACAGACTAAAGAAAAAAGAATGAAAAGAAATGAAGACAGCCTAAGAGACCTCTGGGACAACATTAAACGCAACAACATTCACATTATAGGGGTCCCAGAAGGAGAAGAGAGAGAGAAAGGACCAGAGAAAATATTTGAAGAGATTATAGTCGAAAACTTCCCTAACATGGGAAAGGAAATAGCCACCCAAGTCCAGGAAGCGCAGAGAGTCCCATACAGGATAAACCCAAGGAGAAGCACGCCGAGACACATAGTAATCAAAGTGGCAAAAATTAAAGACAAAGAAAAATTATTGAAAGCAGCAAGGGAAAAACGACAAATAACATACAAGGGAACTCCCATAAGGTTAACAGCTGATTTCTCAGCAGAAACTCTACAAGCCAGAAGGGAGTGGCATGATATACTTCAAGTGATGAAAGGGAAGAACCTACAACCAAGATTACTCTACCCGGCAAGGATCTCATTTAGATTTGATGGAGAAATCAAAAGCTTTACAGACAAGCAAAAGCTAAGAGAATTCAGCACCACCAAACCAGCTCTACAACAAATGTTAAAGGAACTTCTCTAAGTGGGAAACACAAGAGAAGAAAAGGACCTACAAAAACAACCCCAAAACAATTAAGAAAATGGTCATAGGAACATACATATCGATAATTACCTTAAACGTGAATGGATTAAATGCTCCAGCCAAAAGACACAGGCTTGCTGAATGGATACAAAAACAAGACCCATATATATGCTGTCTACAAGAGACCCACTTTAGACCTAGGGACACATACAGACTGAAAGTGAGGGGATGGAAAAAGATATTCCATGCAAATGGAAATCAAAAGAAAGCTGGAGTAGCTATACTCATATCAGATAAAATAGACTTTAAAATAAAGAATGTTACAAGAGACAAGGAAGGACACTACATAATGATCAAGGGATCAATCCAAGAAGAAGATATAACAATTATAAATATATATGCACCCAACATAGGAGCACCTCATTACATAAGGCAATTGCTAACAGCTATAAAAGAGGAAATTGATAGTAACACAATAATAGTGGGGGACTTTAACACCTCACTTACACCAATGGACAGATCATCCAAAATGAAAATAAATAAGGAAACAGAAGCTTTAAATGACACAATAGACCAGATAGATTTAATTGATATTTATAGGACATTCCATCCAAAAACAGCAGATTACACGTTCTTCTCAAGTGCACACGGAACATTCTCCAGGATAGATCACATCTTGGGTCACAGATCAAGCCTCAGTAAATTTAAGAAAATTGAAATCATATCAAGCATCTTTTCTGACCACAACGCTATGAGATTAGAAATGAATTACAGGGGAAAAAGCATAAAAAACACAAACACATGGAGGCTAAACAATACGTTACTAAATAACCAAGAGATTACTGAAGAAATCAAAGAGGAAATCAAAAAATACCTAGAGACAAATGACAATGAAAACACGACAACCCAAAACCTGTGGGATGCTGCAAAAGCAGTTCTAAGAGGGAAGTTTATAGCTATACAAGCCTACCTAAAGAAACAAGAAAAATCTCAAGTAAACAATCTAACCTTACACCTAAAGAAACTAGAGAAAGAAGAACAAACAAAACCCAAAGTTAGTAGAAGGAAAGAAATCATAAAGATCAGAGCAGAAATAAATGAAATAGAAACAAAGAAAACAATAGCAAAGATCAATAAAACTAAAAGCTGGTTCTTTGAGAAGATAAACAAAATGGATAAGCCATTAGCCAGACTCATCAAGAAAAAGAGGGAGAGGACTCAAATCAATAAAATCAGAAATGAAAAAGGAGAAGTTACAACAGACACCGCAGAAATACAAAGCATCCTAAGAGACTACTACAAGCAACTTTATGCCAATAAAATGGACAACCTGGAAGAAATGGACAAATTCTTAGAAAGGTATAACCTTCCAAGACTGAACCAGGAAGAAGCAGAAAATATGAACAGACCAATCACAAGTAATGAAATTGAAACTGTGATTAAAAATCTTCCAACAAACAAAAGTCCAGGACCAGATGGCTTCACAGGTGAATTCTATCAAACATTTAGCGAAGAGCTAACACCTATCCTTCTCAAACTCTTCCAAAAAATTGCAGAGGAAGGAACACTCCCAAACTCATTCTATGAGGCCACCATCACCCTGATACCAAAACCAGACAAAGACACTACAAAAAAAGAAAATTACAGACCAATATCACTGATGAATATAGATGCAAAAATCCTCAACAAAATACTAGCAAACAGAATCCAACAACACATTAAAAGGATCATACACCACGATCAAGTGGGATTTATCCCAGGGATGCAAGGATTCTTCAATATACGCAAATCAATCAATGTGATACACCATATTAACAAATTGAAGAATAAAAACCATATGATCATCTCAATAGATGCAGAAAAAGCTTTTGACAAAATTCAACACCCATTTATGATAAAAACTCTCCAGAAAGTAGGCATAGAGGGAACCTACCTCAACATAATAAAGGCCATATATGACAAACCCACAGCAAACATCATTCTCAACGGTGAAAAACTGAAAGCATTTCCTCTAAGATCAGGAACGAGACAAGGATGTCCACTCTCACCACTATTATTCAACATAGTTCTGGAAGTCCTAGCCACGGCAATCAGAGAAGAAAAAGAAATAAAAGGAATACAAATTGGAAAAGAAGAAGTAAAACTGTCACTGTTTGCAGATGACATGATACTATACATAGAGAATCCTAAAACTGCCACCAGAAAACTGCTAGAGCTAATTAATGAATATGGTAAAGTTGCAGGATACAAAATTAATGCACAGAAATCTCTTGCATTCCTATACACTAATGATGAAAAATCTGAAAGAGAAATTATGGAAACACTCCCATTTACCATTGCAACAAAAAGAATAAAATACCTAGGAATAAACCTACCTAGGGAGACAAAAGACCTGTATGCAGAAAACTATAAGACACTGATGAAAGAAATTAAAGATGATACCAACAGATGGAGAGATATACCATGTTCTTGGATTGGAAGAATCAACATTGTGAAAATGACTCTACTACCCAAAGCAATCTACAGATTCAATGCAATCCCTATCAAATTACCAATGGCATTTTTTATGGAGCTAGAAAAAATCATCTTAAAATTTGTATGGAGACACAAAAGACCCCGAATAGCCAAAGCAGTCTTGAGGGAAAAAAACGGAGCTGGAGGAATCAGACTCCCTGACTTCAGACTATACTACAAAGCTACAGTAATCAAGACAATATGGTACTGGCACAAAAACAGAAACATAGATCAATGGAACAAGATAGAAAGCCCAGAGATAAACCCACGCACCTATGGTCAACTAATCTATGACAAAGGAGGCAAAGATATACGATGGAGAAAAGACAGTCTCTTCAATAAGTGGTGCTGGGAAAACTGGACAGCTACATGTAAAAGAATGAAATTAGAATACTCCCTAACACCATACACAAAAATAAACTCAAAATGGATTACTGACCTAAATGTAAGACTGGACACTATAAAACTCTTAGAGGAAAACATAGGAAGAACACTCTTTGACATAAATCACAGCAAGATCTTTTTTGATCCACCTCCTAGAGTAATGGAAATAAAAACAAAAATAAACAAGTGGGACCTAATGAAACTTCAAAGCTTTTGCACAGCAAAGGAAACCATAAACAAGACGAAAAGACAACCCTCAGAATGGGAGAAAATATTTGCAAACGAATCAACAGACAAAGGATTAATCTCCAAAATATATAAACAGCTCATTCAGCTCAATATTAAAGAAACAAACACCCCAATCCAAAAATGGGCAGAAGACCTAAATAGACATTTCTCCAAAGAAGACATACAGATGGCCAAGAAGCACATGAAAAGCTGCTCAACATCACTAATTATTAGAGAAATGCAAATCAAAACTACAATGAGGTATCACCTCACACCAATTAGAATGGGCATCATCAGAAAATCTACAAACAACAAATGCTGGAGAGGGTGTGGAGAAAAGGGAACCCTCTTGCACTGTTGGTGGGAATGTAAATTGATACAGCCACTATGGAGAACAATATGGAGGTTCCTTAAAAAACTAAAAATAGAATTACCATATGACCCAGCAATCCCACTACTGGGCATATACCCAGAGAAAACTGTAATTCAAAAAGACACATGCACCCGAATGTTCATTGCAGCACTATTTACAATAGCCAGGTCATGGAAGCAACCTAAATGCCCATCAACAGACGAATGGATAAAGAAGTTGTGGTACATATATACAATGGAATATTACTCAGCCATAAAAAGGAACGAAATTGAGTCATTTGTTGAGACGTGGAGGGATCTAGAGACTGTCATACAGAGTGAAGTAAGTCAGAAAGAGAAAAACAAATATTGTATATTAACGCATGTATGTGGAACCTAGAAAAATGGTACAGATGAGCTGGTTTGCAGGGCAGAAGTTGAGACACAGATGTAGAGAACAGACATATGGACACCAAGGGGGGAAAACTGCGGTGGGGTGGGGATAGTGGTGTGCTGAATTGGGCGATTGGGATTGACATGTATACACTGATGTGTATAAAATTGATGACTAATAAGAACCTGCAGTATAAACAAACAAACAAAACAACTAATACTAAACTTTCATTGGGTTATTTGTATGGAAATATGTTAATATAAATGTTTCAGACATTACATGAAATTTCTAAAAAAAAAAAAAAAAGAAAAAAGAAACCTGGCTTTGAATCCTTGCCCTGCTGCTGTGTGATCTTGCACAAGCATCATCTGCAAATTGGATATGTTAATTCCTACCTCACATGATAGTTGGGAGGACTATGTAATACGACTTACCAAAAACACATAGCACAGTGCCTGCTGTTTAGTAAGCACTCAGAAAATGTCGCCTTATTTATTTCCTTCTCTCCTTCACTCTTATTTTCTCTGACTTTGCTCTCTCCTGCTCTCTTTGCTTGGCTAACAAAGCTTCTTAGTTTATGTTTCTAAATGGAATGGGACCATCCGGTGTAGGTGGTGGTGCTGCCTGACCTCTCCTGCCTCTGTATGGGGGGAATCCACTCCCCTCTGTGACCCTGTCCAGCCCTGAACTGTCTGTAGTTCAGGGATTCTTCTGTGTCTGATGGAGGGGTCGAAGAGCTGGGTGGAAGCATGGGGGTTTCCAGTGCCCCGATACATCTCTAACTCATACTGTTTTTAGTTTAAAGGCTTAAATGTCCCTTCTGACTTAAGAGACAAGGCCCTGAGGGGCCTGTGAGCCAGCTACTATTTCTGTTGGGGGACGTTGTGTCCCTAACAGGGACTTCTGTCACTAGCAGTCTGGTGTAGTGGTTAAGGATGGAGGCTTTGGAATCAGAAAACCTGGGTTCAAATTGTGACTGTGTGTCTTAGACCTGTGTCCTTGTGCAAGTCACCTAAGGCCCCCATGCATCAATTCCTTCATCTGCAAAGTGAGAATTATAATAGTAATGGTGCCAGCCTTGCAAGGTTGTTGGGAGAATAAAATGAGGAAAAGTATGTAAAATGTTTAACAAATATAACCATTCTTTCAAAAAGTAATCGTATTTCAAACATACTAATACAGACCCCTGTTCAAACTAAATGACAGCCTTCACCTAATCAACAATAAAGGCACCTAGATGGCCCAGAGGAGGTGGGACCATGTGGAGGTGTGCTTGGAACAGGCCTTGCACATAACCAGTGTTAGCTATTGTTATTCTGCAAATATTTATTAAGAACCTAATAATGATACACTATAATGAATACAATGGATAATTACACTGTACAGTAAACAATTGTACTGGATTCAAATATATTTAATACAATATAAATAACTGTATTGTGCAATAAACAACTGTATAATTGAATTAACCAAAAAGATGCTCAAACACACGAGTAATAAAAATGGGGATTAAAACAAAAAAAAAAAAAAAAAAAAAAAGAATATGTGTTGACCAGTCCTCACCCCAGGGTCCCTCTGCCAGGCTCTCACCAGCCCAGAAGGCACCATATTCTGCACAACTTCTCACAGCCAAGACCCCCAATGTATGCCACCTTGGTTTCCCCCTCCAGGCTCCACATACCTGCCGACCCGGAAGCTTCAGGTATGGCCTTCTGCAGCTGGGTGTAAGCTGGGATGGAGGAAGGGCAGTAGGAGGTGATTTTAGGCTGCTATCATTTACTGTCAACATTAACACCAAAGTTTCAATCTGTCTAAGCACTGTGAGTTTTCAACTGGCAGCAGCCAAAGCTTTTCAGAATCAGAGTTTTTGGTCATCAGCATGAAGAAACAAGGACACTGGGTGAATGTGGTGATGAGGTTCACACAGAAGAATCCAGGTCCAGACAGCAAACATGGATCCCCAGTCAGCCTGAGGGCAAGATTGGCATGGAGAGTGACTCTGGAGAAAGAACATCTCTGGGCAGAGTCTGCATCTCAGACAGTTGGTTTGCCTACCACGCCATGTGATGGGCTTCAGGCCAAGTGTCTGCCATGCTCCTTCCATGACATGAGCACGACCCAGGGCAGGTCCATAGGGTTGTGGTGTGAGGGCTGGAAGGGACCATTGGGACCATCAGCCACATCACCCCCAGTCCTCTGGTGCTTCTCTCTTCCATCCTCTCCTCCCTCTAAACACACGCATCTCTAGAGCATCTTCAACCACGATGGGGTGGCCAGCATGGACCCTTAGCTTCTGCCCATTTAGAAATACATCATGCACACAGGATCAATGGTGCTGCTGAAATAACAAAGAACATGGCAGCAAAATTATCACTGGTTCACATTATCTTTAGAGAGTGACAGATGTCCAGGTTCCTGATGTGGGTGTTTATGCAGGAAGACATTAAAACATTAAATATGACTTTATTTTTGGCAACAGACCCGATCCCTTATTCAATATCAATATGCCAGCATTATTATTATTTTATGAAAACAATAATTCACAGTTTGCTGAAAGAGAATAACGGTATTGATCTTCTGAACAGTGCATTTTATTTTCCATAAAATTTTTATGGAGCATGACAAGCCGTGTGCTGGCTCTGATCTCTTCTGCACATTAACGTACAAAGCTTTTGCAGATGTAGAAATTATGAGAGCTGTGTTAATAAAATCAGCTCTGATGGTCTAGGAACAAAAAGTAAACATTTCCTCACTGCAGTTATGCTCCAAGCTTATTAGTTTTTGAGGTTTGTGAACTGACCTAAAAAGAAAACAGAAATCTCTCCTTAGTGAGCAGAAGGCAATGTGTTAGCAACCACCAGAAACTCTTTCTCAGAGGCTTCTTAATAGCATTGAAAATGCACATTTCAGAAGCAATTGAGCATGAGCAAAGACATGGGGTGATTCAGACAGACCACAGCATGTCTCCCTACCCTGAGATGATATCTGTCTTCATATAAGAGTATTTCTAATATTGTTTGGAGTAGTTATGTCCTTGGAAATACTTCTCTGAGGATCTCTAAAACCACTGCATTTCTCTAATTTCATTAAGTTCCACTCAGAAGTTGTTATTCCAACTGGTCCATTGGCAATTTGAAGGTGGAGTTATTTGGGTGATCTTTCTCAAGTCTCCAAGTTCTATGTTGTGTACTACAAGGATTCACTACTGTCCATAGACATGATGTGTTTTAATAGCTCTCTCTCTCAAAAAAAAAAAAAGAAAAAACAAAAACAAAAGAGTTACCATGTCAAAGTCTTGGTCTGACTGTGGTATACAGAGATACTCCCAAACAAGGGCATTTATGATTAACATCTGGAGTAGGATCATGGGTTTAATAGCTTCTTTAGCTGGCCACCTTCACTCTGCCACAAATATATATGGCGTGTGTGTGTGTGTGTGTGTGTGTGTGTGTGTGTTTTCCAAAAACAGCCAACTCTCTGACAGCAACTTGGTGTCCAATAACTCAATCCAATTCTGTAACTAACTACCTGGAGTTACTACAGACCTTACAGGTTAAGAGCTTAATTCCACAAGGCTTCCCCTTCTTCAGTTGCTAGCTGGAAATTGGATCCCCATGTTACCTGCCCTTCTGCCTAGCAGACTACAAATTTGGGGATTACCACAATCCCCCCTCAGGCTCAACAACTTGCTAGAACAACTCCCAGAACTCAGGAAAGCACTGTCTTTACTCTTACGGTTTTATTATAAAGGATATAACTCAGGAGCAGCCAATGGAAGAGATACAAAACATGAGGGAGGGTGGCCATGGAGCTTCCATGACCTCTCTGAGCAAGTCACCAGCACTTCAATGTGTTCATCAGTCAGAAGTCTCTGAACTCCATTTAGGATTTTTAAACTGAGGTTTCATTATATAAACATGATTGATTAAGTCATTGGCCATTGGTCATTGATCTCAATCTCCAGCTCCTCTACGCATGGAGTAGGGCTGAAAATTCTAACCCTCTAATCACTTGGTTGATTTTCCTGGTGACCAGTTCTCATCCTGAAGCTATCTAGGGGCTCACCAAGAGTCATCTCATTAGCATACAAAAGACACTCATCACTCAGGAAATTCCAAGGGTTTTAGGATCTCTTTGTCAGGAAGAGGAGACAAAGACCAAATATATTTATATTAAACCACAATCTTCCAACATGTTAGGAGGAGGAGCAGGGAAAGGCAGGCATCCATCTCAGCAGCAGAAACCTGTATTTTATCTCCCTGAGTATAGTATTATAGAACATACATGCACACCCAGGCATTAGTGCTCTGCTGGACAAAGGGAGAAAATGTGTCTTCTTATCATTAGATTAAATCAGGGAGAGAGAGATTTTTATGAGCTCATGATCTGAGCCTACTCCTGTCAAGGAAGCCATCAGTCTTCCAGTATCTTTCATTCTCTCTCCCCTATATTGTAATTAATCAAAAATGAACTGTAAACTGACTCTATTTTTTTTTTCACAGAGCTTCCTGAATAACAAATTCACTCAGCTTTTTATGATTATTAAATTATGGCATTAAAGAGATTGGTCTCAAGTATCTGCAGAGCCAGTTATCCTGGACAGTGTGGAGAAGTCCCATAAATCACTTTCCAATCTGTAACCCACTCACAGTGCGAGATGGAAAGGCTTTCACAAGATGGACAAAAATTCTCAGCAGGTAGGAGATGAGAAATCCCATAGCACCTTGAAGCTACAGTTTCAGTCCTACAGGGACTTGGCATGACCCAAGCTGACCATCAGGTGACCTCTCCAGCTGGAAGTCAACTGCTATGTATACTCTAAGACCCACTCCCAAGGACCCATCCACTGTGAAGCCTGTCCTAAATCCCCTGGCTGAGGCTGGATGTGTACCCTCCCCTTTGTCCTTCTCATTCTCTTTCTCTTTATAATGGCCAGCTCTGTGTGGGTATTACCTTTGCTCAGCCCCTCTGGACTGTGAACTCCTTAGGCACAGGGCTTCACTCATTTGTTGTGCACATTGAATGCTGGTAGTAAAACTGAGGATGTGGAAGAACACACGGACATCTGGAAACAGGTGGAACTCTTTTCATCACCATTCTTTACCATCTCTTGTGATTGCCAACACTGATGAGGCTGCTCTGCAATACAGATTGACTCACGAAACAGGTCAAGGATATTAACATTCTGTTGGAAATTTACAAGTGTGTACAAACTACCAAAAATAATCGGTTTGGGGAAAACATGGGTTTGAAAAACAAACTTAACCTAAAAATCAAACCAATGTTGACTCAGAAGAATGAATTTATTTTGGAAGCCAGCAATTTCAGATTTAATTGTGTTGATTTGTCACTTTTCTCCCTCCTTCCCTTTTCCACAGTGCTTTGTTGAAAAAAAGGCTCAGAGCTGCCTGGGCTTTGATTTATCTTGCATGGCAGAAGACCCCCATACTTTCAAATACAGACTTCCTAGCTAACTCTTACTTCAAGTGCAATTAGAAGGACTTGAACATCTCATTTGAAATTTCATCCTCATACTTCAAAGAAATTAGTTTGATGAGTGATTGCAAAGAAGTGAAGCTAATAACAAAAATAATTAATGCTGGAAAATACTTCATAGGCACAGAAATTGCTCACGTACCTTCCTTATATTTAAAGAAAACTGAAAACCCCTGAGTCAGAAAGGGAATAAACCAGGAGGCCAAATCCCAACTCCCAACAGTTTGCCCACTGCAGCATAATTAAGAGATGCCTCCTGACACCTCTCTGCTTGAACCAGCGTTTGTAAACAGTGAGGCCATTTAACCAAATTCACATAATTGCTACAGAAAACATGGCCCAGACTTCTAAATATCACCAGCACTCAAAAGAGAATAACAATTAAGAATGATGAAAGCTTGGGTGATGTATACGGGGAGAAAGAGGTTCTTCATCTCCGTATCTCATTCTTAAACTTCACCAAACTTGACAAGCCTTTTCAAGGTGAAATTCAAGATCATGTTGACGAGGAATATGTGAATTGATTATTTCTATTCTACTAACCTATGCCACATGACCCCAGCAGAATGGGGATGCCCGAGCACAGAAGTACTTGCAGCATGAACTCCCACTGTGTCCATCCCCAGCAGCAATCTCAGAGGAACAGTTTATTCTCATGCACTAAAGAAGTCTCAGGACTTCTTCATCTGTCCTTACTACAGACACCAGGCATCTCCAACTCCTTGTAAAATGTTCTAGTCCCCTGAATCCCTGATATTTTGTTAAACTGTTCTCCACCTTCAAAGTCCTAGTCACTCACTCTGATTGACCCAAGTCTTTGTCTCTTGGCCCACTTCTTGATTTTATCCTTCATAGAGAATCCCGTCCAATCCACTTGCTTCTGTATCCCTTGCCTTCTGTTATGGACTGAATTCTGTCCCCACCCCCTCCAGTTCATATGGTGAAGCCCTAAGCCCCAATGTGACTGTATTTTGAAAGACGGCCTTTAGGGATGTAATTAAGGTTAAATGAGGTCATGAGATGGGGCCCTAACCTGAAAGAATGGGTGTTCTTATAAAAAGAGGAAAAAACATCAGAGATCTCTCTCTCTCTGCACATGCACCGAGGAGAGGCCATGTGAGGACACAGCAAGTAGGTGGTCATTTGCTATCCAGGAAGAGAGCCGTTACAAGAAACCAGTCCTAACAGCACTTGATCTGGATTCTGGCCTCCAGAATTGTGAGACAATAAAATTCTGCTATTATAACCCCCAGTTGTGATCTTGCCATGGCAGACCAGCTGACCAGGACCCCTTCTTTATATTCTCCAACCATTCTCAGCTTCTTGTGTCCAATGTCACCCTTTATGCACTATTGTCGTCACTACTTCTCAAAACTTCCTCTGTGGTCAAAACCTCTTCCTTCTTCCACCTCCTGTATTCAATGTGCCTCAAGTTCTCACCAGAACCTCTGGTCTACTTACCATCTCCACCTCCTCCCAACTCACCTTCCTCTCTTTCCTCACTTTTCTCCTTCTTTGCAGATTTGTCAGCCCACTATTTCATTAACAGTCTCACCAATGCCCTAAATTCTCTCATCTTTGGCCAAGAGAGCCCCTTCTTTTGGTTCCTGTGTCCTTTTGGCATGACCCATGGGTTTTTGAAAGCTTCCTTGCCTTCAAGCACAAGGTGTCCCAGACGCGTATGAATGTTTTCTACTTCAGACCTGGAAATACTCCTTTCTGTAATAATCTCTGTTCCTTTTAGGGGGAAGTGGCATTTAGCAACCACAATCTGGATGGCAGGATGTTTATTACTCTTGGGTCATCATTGTTCTTAAGGTTTTCAGTGGACAGAGTCAGAAAATACATATTTTTGGAGAGAAGAAAAAGAATATGATTTACACCAATACTTCCTATTCAGATTGAATCCATTGATTTCTAACGTGTTAAATGTCCTCCCTTCCCATCTCCACCCACTCTCCTTGGTAACACCCTATTTTATTTCTGCAAACCTTCTGAAGAGACTGTTTATACTTTTACTAAGTCAATTTATTCATGCACTTGCATATTTACTCCTCCATCCACTCAGATCTAATTTGCCTTCCACCACACAACAAGACTGTTTTTGTTATGATAACCATGCCCCTCAACCCAATGGACTGCTTCCAATTTTCACTTTTTAAAGCAATATTTGTTGCTATAGACCCTCTGGTCTTTCTAAAACATTCTTCTGTTAATCAAGTCTCTTTCTCTTTCTGTCCCTGTAAAATTCTTCTGTTTCCTCTAATTTGCCATGAAATGTTGGTGGCACCCAAGGTTTGAGTCTATGGCCCTGCTCTCTCTCACCAATTCCTCTCTCCAGTAGAGCTCAGACATGCCCACAGCTTCAATGCCTCCAAACTTATCTGTTGCCCAGATCTCTCCTTTTCACTCCATGCACATAGATCTCTCTATTCGTGACTCTGCATAGATGCCACAAAGACATTTCAAACCTACCATGTCCAAAAGTAGCTTGATTCTCTACTCCATCCCCACCCGACCAATAGCACTGATCCTTTTCTGATTGAATGCTGTCATCTTCTCGCCTGCTGCCCAAACCCGCTTCAGCTTGGTGACTAAGAGACCTGGCTTTGGAGTCACTTTCATGCCTTTGAATATGAGCTCTATCACTTACTAGCTGTGTCTCATGGTCTTCATTTCTAAAATGTGGGTAAAAATTGACCTTACCTCATAGGGTTCTTGTGAAGATTAAATAACATGACACAGGTTATATGCTTAGCATGAAGTCTGGCACAGCCATCACACATGTTGGTGCCTTTGCCACCTCTCCTTCACCCTTTAGCTACCAAATCTAGCTATCAGAACAGATATTTCTTACAACAATGGACTGGACAGCTCATTTGTGTCTATGCAGCTTTCTTTCCCATATCTCTTCTTTCTCCTTCTGATGGGGTGCTTATTCCAAGGGTCTCCTGTACTAAAGACCATGTCACAGAAGTGAAAGATGGCCTAGCAGAACTCATCAGATACTGATGAGGGAATTTGCTAGAACTATCAGGAATGAGGTGACTTCCATTGTTTTTATTGTGGTTCTGAGTTCATAAACTCTAAGTCTGATATGAGTCTCAAGCAGCCAGTTGTCACTCTATGCCACGAAAATAGAATGATTCTGACAGATAATAAAACCAATACAGGGCAAAGCTAAAAGAAATAAAAATAGAGAACTGAAAAGAAATAGAAAGAGAGAAAGGCAGAGAGAGAGAGAATAGAGAGAGAGAGAGAAAAGAGAAGAGAGAGAAAGTGTTAATGGTGTTACTTCAATTCCTGATCCTTCCTATGCCTGAAGCAAAACATTTTCCTGATTTTCCTAGTTGTGTAAGTCACAACATTCCCATTTTTCTTGTTTAGCCTACTCTGAGTTAGTTTTCTGAAACATGCAACCAAGATTCCTCCCTAACACAGCAATTTGTTCAAGAAAAGACTCAAGACATCTTTTAAGATATATAAAATATAGTGACAAATCATAAATTCAAATTCAGAATAAAAAGAGAACAATGAGAGGGAGGGGCAAGATGGCGGAAGAGTAAGACGCGGAGATCACCTTCCTTCCCACAGATACAGTAGAAATACATCTACACGTGGAACTGCTCCTACAGAACACCCACTGAACGCTGGCAGAAGACGTCAGACCTCCCAAAAGGCAAGAAAATCCCCACATACTTGGGTAGGGCAAAAGAAAAAAGAAAAAACAGAGACAAAGAATAGGGACGGGACCTGCACCAGTGGGAGGGAGCTGTGAAGGAGGAAAGGTTTCCACACACTAGGAAGCCCCCTCGCGGGCGGAGACTGCGGGTGGCGGAGGGGGGAAGCTTCGGAGCCGCGGAGGAGAGCGCAGCCACAGGGGTGCGGAGGGCAAAGCGGAGATTCCCGCACAGAGGAGCGGTGCCGACCAGCACTCACCAGCCCGAGAGGCTTGTCTGCTCACCCGCCAGGGCGGGCGGGGACTGGGAGCTGAGGCTCCGGCTTCAGTCGGATCCCAGGGAGAGGACTGAGGTTGGCGGCGTGAACACAGCCTGAAGGGGCTAGTGCGCCACGGCTAGCCGGGAGGGAGTCCGGGAAAAAGACTGCAGCTGCCGAAGAGGCAAGAGACTTTTTCTTCCCTCTTTGTTTCGCAGCGCGCAAGGAGAGGGGATTCAGAGCGCCACCTAAACGAGCTCCAGAGACGGGCGCGAGCCGCGGCTATCAGCGCGGACCCCAGAGACGGGCATGAGACGCTGAGGCTGCTGCTGCCGCCACCAAACAGCCTGTGGGCGAGCACAGGTCATTCTCCACACCGCCCCTCCCGGGAGCCTGTGCAGCCCGCCACGGCCAGGCTCCCGTAATCCGGGGACAACTTCCCCGGGAGAGCGCACGGCGCGCCTCAGGCTGCTGCAACGTCACACCGGCTTCTGCCGCCGCAGGCTCGCCCCGCCTCCTCCGTACCGCTCCCTCCCCCCGGCCTGACTGAGCCAGAGCCCCCGAATCAGCTGCTCCTTTAACCCCGTTCTGTCTGGGCGGGGAACAGACGCCCTCAGGGGACCTACACGCAGAGGCGGGTCCAAATCCAAAGCTGAACCCCGGGAGCTGTACGAACAAAGAAGAGAAAGGGAAATCTCTCCCAGCAGCCTCAGAAGCAGCGGATTAAAGCTCCACAAACAACTTGATGTGCCTGCATCTGTTGAATACCTGAATAGACAACGACTCATCCCAAATTTAGGAGGTGGACTTTGGGAGCAGGATATATTAACTTTTCCCCTTTTCCTTTTTTTGTGAGTGTATATGTGTATGCTTCTGGGTGAGATTTTGTCTGTATAGCTTTGCTCTCACCGTTAGTCCTAGGATTAGGTCTGTCCGTTTTTTTTTTTTTTTTTTTTTTTACTTAAAAAAAATTTTTTTCCCTAATAAATGTTTTCTTAATAATTTTTTCCTTATTTTCTATTTTTAAAAAATTACCAAAAAAATTTTTTAATAAGTTTTTTCATATTTTTTATTTTTAAACAATTAAAAAAATTTTTTTTCTTAATAAATTTTTTCTTAATTTTTTTCTTATTTTTAGCATAAAAAATTAATAAATCTATTTTTAAAAATTAAAAAAAAATTTTTTTTCTTAATAAATTTATTCTTAATAATTTTTTTTCTTATTTTTTATTATAATTGTTTTATTTTATTTTATTTTATCCTCTTTCTTTCTTTCTTTCCATTTTTTCTCCCTTTTATTCTGAGCCGTGTGGATGAAAGGCTCTTGGTGCTCCAGCCAGGCATCAGGGCTGTGCCTCTGAGGTGGGAGGGCCAACTTCAGGACACTGGTCCACAAGAGACCTCCCAGCTCCACGTAATACCAAACGGCGAAAATCTCTCAGAGATCTCCATCTCACCATCAAGACCCAGCTTCACTCAACGACCAGCAAGCTACAGTGCTGGATACCCTATGCCAAACAACTAGCAAGACAAGAACACAGCCCCATCCATTAACAGAGAGGCTGCCTAAAATCATAATAAGGCCACAGACACACCAAAACACACCACCAGACGTGGATGAGCCCACCAGAAAGACAACATCCAGCCTCATCCACCAGAACACAGGCACTAGTTCCCTCCACCAGGAAACCTACACAGCCCACTGAACCAACCTTAGCCACTGGGAACAGATACCAAAAACAACGGGAACTACGAACCTGCAGCCTGTGAAAAGGAGACCCCAAACACAGTAAGATAAGCAAAATGAGAAGACAGAAAAACACACAGCAGATGAAGGAGCAGGGTCAAAACACACCAGACCTAACAAATGAAGAGGAAATAGGTAGTCTACCTGAAAAAGAATTCAGAATAATGATAGTAAGGATGATCCAAAATCTTGGAAATAGAATAGACAAAATGCAAGAAACATTTAACAAGGACGTAGAAGAACTAAAGAGGAACCAAGCAATGATGAAAAGCACAATAAATGAAATTAAAAATACTCTAGATGGGATCAATAGCAGAATAACTGAGGCAGAAGAACGGATAAGTGACCTGGAAGATAAAATGGTGGAAATAACTACTGCAGAGCAGAATAAAGAAAAAAGAATGAAAGGAACTGAGGACAGTCTCAGAGACCTCTGGGACAACATTAAATGCACCAACATTCGAATTATAGGGGTCTCAGAAGAAGAAGAGAAAAAGAAAGGGACTGAGAAAATATTTGAAGAGATTATAGTTGAAAACTTCCCTAATACGGGAAAGGAAATAGTTAATCAAGTCCTGGAAGCACAGAGAGTCCCATATAGGATAAATCCAAGGAGAAACACACCAAGACACATATTAATCAAACTATCAAAAATTAAATATAAAGAAAACATATTAAAAGCAACAAGGGAAAAACAACAAATAACACACAAGGGCATCCCCATAAGGTTAACAGCTGATCTTTCAGCAGAAACTCTGCAAGCCATAAGGGAGTGGCAGGATATACTTAAAGTGATGAAGGAGAAAAACCTACAACCAAGATTACTCTACCCAGCAAGGATCTCATTCAAATTTGATGGAGAAATTAAAACCTTTACAGACAAGCAAAAGCTGAGAGAGTTCAGCACCACCAAACCAGCTTTACAACAAATGCTAAAGGAACTTCTCTAGGCAAGAAACACAAGAGAAAGAAAACACCTACAATAACAAACCCAAAACATTTAAGAAAATGGGAATAGGAACATACATATCGATAATTACCTTAAATGTAAATGGATTAAATGCTCCCACCAAAAGACACAGAATGGCTGAATGGATACAAAAACAAGACCCATATATATGCTGTCTGCAAGAGACCCACTTCAGACCTAGAGACACATACAGACTGAAAGTGAGGGGATGGAAAAAGATATTCCATGCAAATGGAAATCAAAAGAAAGCTGGAGTAGCAATTCTCATATCAGACAAAATAGACTTTAAAATAAAGACTATTACAAGAGACAAAGAAGGACACTATATAATGATCAAGGGATCGATCCAAGAGGAAGGTATAACAATTGTAAATATTTATGCACCCAACATAGGAGCACCTCAATACATAAGGCAAATACTAACAGCCATAAAAGGGGAAATCGACAGCAACACAATCATAGTAGGGGACTTTAACACCCCACTTTCACCAATGGACAGATCATCCAAAATGAAAATAAATAAGGAAACACAAGCTTTAAATGATACATTAAACAAGATGGACTTAATTGATATTTATAGGACATTCCACCCAAAAACAACAGAATACACATTTTTCTCAAGTGCTCATGGAACATTCTCCAGGATAGATCATATCTTGTGTCACAAATCAAGCCTTGGTAAATTTAAAAAAATTGAAATCGTGTCAAGTATCTTTTCCGACCACAACGCTATGAGACTAGATATCAATTACAGGAAAAGATCTGTAAAAAATACAAACACATGGAGGCTACACAATACACTACTTAATAACGAAGTGATCACTGAAGAAGTCAAAGGGGAAATCAAAAAATACCTAGAAACAAATGACAATGGAGACACAACGACCCAAAACCTATGGGATGCAGCAAAAGCAGTTCTAAGAGGGAAGTTTATAGCAATACAAGCCTACATCAAGAAACAGGAAACATCTCGAATAAACAACCTAACCTTGCACCTAAAGCAATTAGAGAAAGAAGAACAAAAAAACCCCAAAGCTAGCAGAAGGAAAGAAATCATAAAGATCAGATCAGAAGTAAATGAAAAAGAAATGAAGGAAACAATAGCAAAAATCAATGAAACTAAAAGCTGGTTCTTTGAGACGATAAACAAAATTGATAAACCATTAGCCAGACTCATCAAGAGAAAAAGGGAGAAGACTCAAATTAATAGAATTAGAAATGAAAAAGGAGAAGTAACCACTGACACTGCAGAAATACAAACGATCATGAGAGATTACTACAAGCAACTCTATGCCAATAAAATGGACAACCTGGAAGAAATGGACAAATTCTTAGAAATGCACAACCTGCCAAGACTGAACCAGGAAGAAATAGAAAATATGAACAGACCAATCACAAACACTGAAATTGAAACTGTGATTAAAAATCTTCCAACACACAAAAGCCCAGGACCAGATGGCTTCACAGGCGAATTCTATCAAACATTTAGAGAAGAGCTAACACCTATCCTTCTCAAACTCTTCCAAAATATTGCAGAGGGAGGACCACTCCCCAACTCATTCTACGAGGCCACCATCACCCTGATACCAAAACCAGACAAAGATGTCACAAAGAAAGAAAACTACAGGCCAATATCATTGATGAACACAGACGCAAAAATCCTCAACAAAATACTAGCAAACAGAATCCAACAGCACATTAAAAGGATCATACACCATGATCAAGTGGGGTTTATTCCAGGAATGCAAGGATTCTTCAATATACACAAATCAATCAACGTGATACATCATATTAACAAATTGAAGGAGAAAAACCATATGATCATCTCAATAGATGCAGAGAAAACTTTCGACAAAATTCAACACCGATTTATGATAAAAGTCCTGCAGAAAGTAGGCATAGAGGGAACTTTCCTCAACATAATAAAGGCCGTATATGACAAACCCACAGCCAACATTGTCCTCAATGGTGAAAAACTGAAACCATTTCCACTAAGATCAGGAACAAGACAAGGTTGCCCACTCTCACCACTATTATTCAACATAGTTTTGGAAGTGTTAGCCACAGCAATCAGAGAAGAAAAAGAAATAAAAGGAATCCAAATCGGAAAAGAAGAAGTAAAGCTGTCACTGTTTGCAGATGACATGATACTATACATAGAGAATCCTAAAGATGCTACCAGAAAACTACTAGAGCTAATCAATGAATTTGGTAAAGTAGCAGGATACAAAATTAATGCACAGAAATCTCTTGCATTCCTGTATACTAATGATGAAAAATCTGAAAGTGAAATTAAGAAAACACTCCCGTTTACCATTGCAACAAAAAGAATAAAATATCTAGGAATAAACCTACCTAAGGAGACAAAAGACCTGTATGCAGAAAATTATAGGACACTGATGAAAGAAATTAAAGATGATACAAATAGATGGAGAGATATACCATGTTCTTGGATTGGAAGAATCAACATTGTGAAAATGACTCTGCTACCCAAAGCAATCTACAGATTCAATGCAATCCCTATCAAACTACCACTGGCATTTTTCACAGAACTAGAACAAAAAATTTCACAATTTGTATGGAAACACAAAAGACCCCGAATAGCCAAAGCAATCTTGAGAAAGAAAAATGGAGCTGGAGGAATCAGGCTCCCTGACTTCAGACTATATTACAAAGCTACAGTAATCAAGACAGTTTGGTACTGGCACAAAAACAGAAATATAGATCAATGGAACAGGATAGAAAGCCCAGAGATAAGCCCACGCACATATGGTCACCTTATCTTTGATAAAGGAGCCAAGCATATACAGTGGAGAAAAGACAGCCTCTTCAATAAGTGGTGCTGGGAAAATTGGACAGGTACATGTAAAAGTATGAAATTAGAACACTCCCTGACACCATACACAAAAATAAACTCAAAATGGATTAAAGACCTAAGTGTAAGGCCAGACACTATCAAACTCTTAGAGGAAAACATAGGCAGAACACTCTATGACATAAGTCACAGCAAGATCCTTTTTGACCCAGGTCCTAGAGAAATGGAAATAAAAACACAAATAAACAAATGGGACCTAATGAAACTTAAAAGCTTTTGCACAGCAAAGGAAACCATAAACAAGACCAAAAGACAACCCTCAGAATGGGAGAAAATATTTGCAAATGAAGCAACTGACAAAGGATTAATCTCCAAGATTTACAAGCATCTCATGCAGCTCAATAACAAAAAAACAAACAACCCAATCCAAAAATGGGCAGAAGACCTAAATAGACATTTCTCCAAAGAAGATATACAGATTGCCAACAGACACATGAAAGAATGCTCAACATCATTAATCATTAGAGAAATGCAAATCAAAACTACAATGAGGTATCATCTCACACCGGTCAGAATGGCCATCATCAAAAAATCTAGAAACAATAAATGCTGGAGAGGGTGTGGAGAAAAGGGAACACTCTTGCACTGTTGGTGGGAATGTAAATTGATACAGCCACTATGGAGAACAGTATGGAGGTTCCTTAAAAAACTAAAAATAGAACTACCATACGACCCAGCAATCCCACTACTGAGCATATACCCTGAGAAAACCATAATTCAGAAAGAGTCATGTACCACAATGTTCATTGCAGCACTATTTACAATAGCCAGGACATGGAAGCAACCTAGGTGTCCATCATTGGATGAATGGATAAAGAAGATGTGGCACATATATACAATGGAATATTACTCAGCCATAAAAAGAAATGAAATGGAGGTGTTTGTAATGAGGTGGATGGAGTTAGAGTCTGTCATACAGAGTGAAGTAAGTCAGAAAGAGAAAAAGAAATACAGTATGCTAACACATATATATGGAATCTAAGGGGAAAAAAAGGTCATGAAGAACCTAGTGGCAAGATGGGAATAAAGACACAGACCTACTAGAGAATGGACTTGAGGATATGGGGAGGGGGAGGGGTGAGATGTGACAGGGTGAGAGAGTGTCATGGACATATATACACTACCAAATGTAAAATAGATAGCTAGTGGGAAGCAGCCGCATAGCACAGGGAGATCAGCTCGGTGCTTTGTGACCACCTAGAGGGGTGGGATAGGGAGGGTGGGAGGGAGGGAGATGCAAGAGGGAAGAGATATGGGAACATATGTATATGTATAACTGATTCACTTTGTTATAAAGCAGAAGCTAACACACCATTGTAAAGCAATTATACTTCAATAAAGATGTTTAAAAAAAAAAAAAGAGAACAATGAGAGTAAGATTATAAACGGATATAGCAATGAATATAAAATAGTAACGTCTAAATTACCTCAATACTTGGAAGAGGTAAGACATACCTTTTGGTTCTAACGTTTTTCCCTCAATTGACTCATAAAGTGAACCCTGAAAGCTACGCAATTCATAGCATACACAAGATTCTAAGCAGATAAAATGCTTAGGAGAAGCACACCAACTCTTGGTCCTGAGACCAGACAGAAAAGCCAGGAGTCATAACTATTTCCCTCCATATGCTCTACGTCCTAGATAAATGAGAATGAAACCAACATATCCATGCTTTTCAAAAAAGAGCCCATTATTTCCCCTCTGTGGCTGTAGCAGATTCTGTTGAACTCCCCCTTCCCCCATGTCCTTAACCCTGGGTCTACCTGCAGTAGTAGTTCTCCCCGCAGATGCCTGCATCTCTCCTCATCTTCGTCTTCTGGCTTCCTCTACACCCTGAGAGCTTCCCCATCTGCATGCAGGTATGGCCTAGAAATGAAGAGTCATTAATGTCCCTTCCCCCAGGAAACCTTCCAAGGGTGGCAGATGAGAGCTAGTGAATGGGTGCCCATTTCCCAACTTGGGGTAGGTGACAATTCTGAGGCACGTGCACATGGTTCCTCCAAGTGTCCCCTGCAGGAATGAACATCAGCTTCCCACAGGAGTAGCCCACGTGTTGATGTATCTTCTACTGGGCTTTCTCTTTCCTCTTTCACTATTCCTATAGTCTCACTTAAGCTTCCTGGGATAACCTCACAAATAAAATCCTTGCACTCAAGTCCTTGTCTCAGGGTTTGGAAACCCAAACAAAGACAGTCACTGATTGTTCCTCCAAAATGTCCAGAGTAGTCTCTGCTGCCTGCCACACAAGCTCAGACAGAGGGTGTTCTCCCCATGATGGACTATCCATAGCTCCCTTTGAAACAAAGTGGAGTTTGCCATCCAACTCCAGGCCCTCTGTTATGACTTCTTAAGAAAGTCCTTAGATGGAAAGTCCTGGTTTCTTTATAATCGAAACAGAAATTATGGATCTCTCCATATTAATCTTTTTTTTTTTAATTTTATGATGCTTTGACATCTTAGGAGCCTTGCTAATCCTGGAAAGACTGCCCCTCTCAGGGTCCTCTAATTCCTAGAGATAGCAAAAACTTGCCTGCTAGCTCATTTTTCACAAACAAACCAATCAATCCAGAGCCCACCCCTCCAACAACCTCCTTTATCTAATTCTCATACACCAAGCCCCTACCCTAAATCATTTCAGGGCCAGGTACCAGACAACTAAAAAACAACTAGATAGCCCAGAGCCCTTGAGATAATTCAAACTATCAAATCCTAAGCTTGCTCAAAATTGCATACCCTGCTTCACCCCATTTCTTCCTGTGAAAACTGTGATAAAAGCTCTGGGCCATGCACTGCCCTCACTCCTTCTGCCACCTGACCAGCCCTGGTGCTTTCCCATATGGCTCTACATGACATGGTGTGCCCCCTACTCTTAGGAATTGTTAGTAATAAATTCTTCTTACAAAGGCAGTTATCTCCATGTCTGTCATCTTACACCTGATTAAAAAAAATTCTGGGTACTATCCAAACAGCCTCCTCTTCCTGCTTCTCCTTAAACCCAAAGGCTACTGGTACCTGGGCCCTCTGCACCATTTCAAGGCACCAAATATTAACAAGATATGTAGTGAGTTCACTCTTCTGAGACTGGGCTTCCTTAACTGCAAAGAGTTGTCAAAAGATCTAAGAGAGAAATAAGAGAATGCCTGGGACAGATTAGATGCTCTAGATTATTGGGTTTTATTTTTCATCTTATTATTACCTTGGGGACAAATTCTAGGTTTAGATGGCCTTGTGGTAGAGTCTGATAAAATCATGAACTCCAAGGGTAATCAGTAATTCAATGGGTCTTGAATTTATGACTGAATGAATGAATCTGTTGCTTTCCTGGTTCCTGTGAAAAATATCTTTCTGTTAAGTTTTTTCTTCTGCCTCAGTTTTTGGATTCTGGTTTCATGCATTCAATTCAAAGGACTAAGATAATAAGTAACCTGCCAATTATTCAGTTCCTCTGACAGTTTATATGGTAATGATTCATTATTTCATTCATCTGAAAATAAGTGCACAAGTATACAAAAATGACCAGCAGATGAAAGGGCAGAAGGAATTACTGTAAAGCCTGCCACTTAAGGCACACACCACCACCTCTCCTGTCTTTTCTTCCTATGATGTTAATCTTACATAAGGGTTATTACCACATGAAACACATTTGAGATTATTTCAATTAATTATGTTTGCTACATAGTTTCAAAAGATTATTCTACCATTTGCTAGCAATTAAACAGGCTTTCATGTTAAGTATGCCGCTTGAGGGTATGTTGAATAGGACTGTGGATATGGTAATTGAAATTAAACTTCCACTTGGAAGAAGTCTGTCCTTTGGAAGTCAAGTATCTTTGAGGTGGTGATTTAAAAGAGTAGGAAAAGCATGAATAATAACATGAATTAGTTAATAGGGTGACCAGAGATTTCCAAAGCTTCAAACCCATTTCTCCTTCTTAGAATAAAAAAGTATTTTCCACTTTGCAAAAATAGTCCTACCAAGGAGAACCAGAGTTAGTTATAGGTATTTACTGTCAACAAAGACTGATTGAGAGCACCATGGGTTATGGTAGTGTGTTGGTTCAGTAGAAGATACAACGTAATAGCTCCAATTGGGGAGGAGATATTTAGACATTTAGCATGTGGCAAAGGATGGACATGGGCCAATCAGAACACACTCAGGCCTTAACACTGGAGCAGTTTTCTAGAGACCTACTTTTGGGCAATGATTAAGCCTGGATTAGCTGGATGCTGGGGAGGTCCACACATGGCATATCTTCATTATCATTCAATTCAAAATACAATTTTAAGAGTAATTTCCTCTTGAGCTATGGATTATTTAGAGATGAACAGTTTAATTTCTAGGCAGTAGGGGATTTTCTACTGATTGCTAGCTTAAATCCATTGTGGTCAGAGAATATACTCTGAATTATTTTAATAATTTTAATCCTATGAGATTTTTTGCTTCTTCTTTGTGGGGCACCATATGATCAATCTTGGCAAATGATCCCATGCACTTGAAAAAGAAATGTGCATTCTCTTGTTGGGTGCAATGTTTTCTGTATATCAACTGGATCTTGTATTAGTTGTCCTGTATGGACATATTTTCTTCCTGATTTTTTATCTTCTCATTTTATTCATTATTGAGTTTGTCAAAATGTCCACATTGGTTATATGTTAATCTTCCTTCTTGTGGTTCAGTCTATTGTAGATTTATATATTCTGAGGCTTTGGGTACTTACATATTTAAAAGTGTGTGATATCTTCCAGCTTGATTAATCCCTTTAAAATTATGAAATGTCTAAATATCTAGTGATGCTGGTTGCCTTACAGTTTACTTTGTATAATGTTAGGTGCAGCTCTCTCAGGTTTCCTTTGGTTCATGTTTACAATGGGTAGCTTTTTCCTTATACATTTACTTTCAATCTTTATGAGTCCTCATGTTTAAAGTATATCTTTCTTGTAAGCATATATAAGCTTTTTTTTTACAGTTGTTTTGAATTTTTGAATTTTATTTTACTTATTTTTTATGCAGCAGGTTCTTATTAATTATCTATTTTATACATATTAGTGTATATATGTCACTCCCAATCTACAGTTTGATAATCATTATCTTCACCTTGCTTGAGGTATTGAGTCCATTTATATATTGTATAATGACTAATACATTTGGCTTATATCTGCCATCTTACAACTTATTTACAGTTTGATTCAGTTGTTTAATATTCTTTGTTTTTGCTTTCTTGTGTTACTAAAGATTAGTCAAATATTTTATTAATTTTCCTTTCTTTCGCCCTAAAATTTTGCCAGCTAATAGATAATGAATAAAATAAAGCAAATAAAGATTCTTGGAATAATACTTAGAGGGGAATGTCTAGCCTTAAATACAAATATTAAAAGAGAAGAAATGTTGAAACTCAAGATCTAAATTTCTGTCTGAAAATAGATTTAGAAAAGAAGATCAAGTGAAAACCACCAAGAAAGTAGAAGAAAGGAAATTTTAAAAGATAAGAGCTGAATTGCTTTCTCCGTTTCAGAAAATCTTGGAGCTCACTTCTTTTCAACTCCATCTCCAAAAGTATCTAACTGTCCACAGCCATGTGGCTGACAGTGTATAGGTGCTCCGGCAGGGTGTCAGGCCTGTGCCTCTGAGGTGGGACAACTGAGTTCAGGACATTGGTCCACCAGAGAAGTCCTACCTCCATGTAATATCAAACGGCAAAAACTCTCCCAGAGATCTCCTTCTCAACCCTAAGACCCAGCTACACTCAACAACCAGCAAGATACAGTGCTGGACACCATATGTCAAACAACTAACAAGACAGGAACACAAACCCACCCATCAGCATAGAGGCTGCCTAAAATCATAATAACGTCACAGACACTCCAAACACACCACTGGACTCTGTCCTGCCCACCAGAAAGACAAAATCCAGTCTCAACCACCAGAACACAGGCACTAGTCCCCTCCACCAGGAAGCCTACACAACCCACTGACCCAAACTCAGCCACTGGGGACAGACACCAAAAACAATGGGAACTACAAACCTGCAGCCTGTGAAAAGGAGACCCCAAAGACAGTAACTTAAGCAAAATGAGAAGACAGAGAAGCCCACAGCAGATGAAGTAGCAAGGTAAAAACACAGCAGACCAAACAAACGAAGAAGAAATAGGTGGTCTACCTGAAAATGAATTCAGAGTAATGATAGCAAAGATGATCCAAAATCTTGGAAATAGAATGGATAAAACACAGAAACGATTAACAGGGATCTAGAAGAGCTAAAGAGCAAACAAACAATGATGAACAACACAATAAATGAAATTAAAAATTCTCTAGAAGGGATACATAGCAGAATAACTGAGGCAGAAGAACGGATAAGTGACCTGGAAGATAAAATAGTGGAAATAACTACGGCAGAGCTGAATAAAGAAAAAAGAATGAAAAGAATTGAGGACAATCTCAGAGACCACTGGGACAACATTAAATGCACCAACATTCGAATTATAGGGGTCCCAGAAGAGGAGGAGAAAAAGAAAGAGACTGAGAAAATATGTGAAGAGATTATAGTTGAAAACTTCCCTAATATGAGAAAGGAAATAGTCAAACAAGTCCAGGAAGCACAGACAGACCCATACAGGATAAATCCAAGAAGAAACACGCCAAGGCACATATTAATCAAACTATCAAAAATTAAATACAAAGAAAAAACATTAAAGGCAGCAAGGGAAAAACAAAAAATAACATAAAAGGGAATCCCCATAAGGTTAACAGCTGATCTTTCATCAGAAACTCTTCAAGCCAGAAGGGAGTGGCAGGACATATTTAAAGTGATGAAAGGGAAAAACCTACAACCAAGATTACTCTACCCAGCAAGGATCTCATTCAGATTCGACGGAGAAATTAAAACATTTACAAACAAGCAAAAGCTAAGAGACTACAGCACCACCAAACCAGCTTTACAACAAATGCTAAAGGAACTTCTCTAGGCAGGAAACACAAGAGAAGGAAAACACCGACAATAACACACCCAAAACAATTAAGAAAATGGTAATAGGAACATACAAATTGATAATTACCTTAAATGTAAATGGACTAAATGCTCCAAACAAAAGATACAGACTGGCTGAATGGATACAAATACAACACCCAAATATATGCTGTCTGCAAGAGACCCACTTCAGAAGTAGGGACACATACGACTGAAAGTGAGGAGATGGAAAAAGATATTCCATGCAAATCAAAAGAAAGCTGGAGTAGCAATTCTCATATCAGACAAAATAAACTTTAAAATAAAGACTATTACAAGAGACAAAGAAGGGCACTACATAATGATCAAGGGATCAATCCAAGAAGAAGATGTAACAATTGTAAATATTTATGCGCCCAACATAGGAGCACCTCAATACATAAGGCAAATGCTAACTGCCATAAAAGGGGAAATTGACAGTAACACAAGCATAGTAGGGGACTTTAACACCCCACTTTCACCAATGAAAAGATCATCCCAAATGAAAATAAATAAGGAAACACAAGCTTTAAATGATACATTAAACAATATGGACTTAATTGATATTTATAGGACATTCCATCCAAAAACAACAGAATACACTTTCTTCTCAAGTGCTCATGGAACATTCTTCAGGATAGACCATATCTTAGGTCACAAATCAAGCCTTGGTAAATTTAAGAAAATTGAAATCATATCAAGTATCTTTTCCGACCACAATGCTATGAGACTACATAACAATTACAGAAAAAAAATCTGTAAGAAATAAAAAACATATCAAGGCTAAGCAATAAACAACTTAATAACCAAGAGATCACTGAAGAAATCAAAGAGGAAATAAAAAAATACCTAGAAACAAATGACAATGAAAACATGACGACCCAAAACCTATGGGATGCAGCAAAAGCAGTCCTAAGAGAGAAGTTTATAGCAATACAATCCTACCTCAAGAAACAAGAAACATCTCAAATAAACAACCTAACCTTACACCAAAAGCAATTAGAGAAAGAAGAACAAAAAACCCCCAAAATTAGCAGAAGGAAAGAAATCATAAAGATCAGATCAGAAATAAATGAAAAAGAAATGAAGGAAATGATAGCAAAGATCAATAAAACTAAAAGCTGGTTCTTTAAGAAGATAACCAAAATTGATAAACCATTAGCAAGACTCATCAAGAAAAAAAGGGAGAAAACTCAAATCAATAGAATTAGAAATGAAAAAGGAGAAGTAACAACTGACATGGCAGAAATACAAAGCATCATGAGAGATTACTACAAGCAACTATATGCCAATAAAATGGACAACCTGGAAGAAATGGACAAATTCTTAGAAAAGCACAACCTTCCGAGACTGAACCAGGAAGAAATAGAAAATATAAACAGACCAAACACAAGCACTGAAATTGCGACTGTGATTAAAAATCTTCCAACAAACAAAAGCCCAGGACCAGGTGGCTTCACAGGTGAATTCTATCAAACATTTAGAGAAGAGCTAATACCTATCCTTCCCAAACTCTTCCAAAATATAGCAGAGGGAGGAACACTCCCAGATGCATTCTACAAGGCCACCATCACCCTGATACCAAAACCAGACAAAGATGTCACAAAGAAAGAAAACTACAGGCCAATATGACTGATGAACATAGATGCAAAAATCCTCAAAAAAAAATACCAGCAAACAGAATCCAACAGCACACTAAAAGGATCATACACCATGATCAAGTGGGGTTTATCCCAGGAATGCAAGGATTCTTCAATATATGCAAGTCAATCACTGTGATAAACCATATTAACAAATTGAAGGAGAAAAACCATATGATCATCTCAATAGATGCAGAAAAAGGTTTTGACAAAATTCAACACCCATTTATGATTAACACCCTCCAGAAAGTAGGCATAGATGGAACTCACCTCAATATAATAAAGGCCATATATGACAAAACCACAGCCAACATCATTCTCAATGGTGAAAGATTGAAAGCATTTCCACTAAGATCAGGAACAAGACAAGGTTGTCAATTCTCACGACTATTATTCAACATAGTTTTTGGAATTTTAGCAACAGCAACCAGAGAAGAAAAAGGAATCCAAAACAGAAAAGAAGAAGTAAAGCTGTCACTGCTTGCAGATGACATGATACTACACACAGAGAATCCCAAAGTTGTTACCAGAAAACTACTAGAGCTAATCAATGAATTTGGTAAAGTAGCAGGATATAAAATTAAGGCACAGAAATCTCTTGCATTCCTATACACTAATGATGAAAAATCTGAAAGAGAAATTAAGGAAACACCCCCAATTACCATTGCAAAAAAAAGAATAAAATACCTAGGAATAAACCTACCTAAGGAGACAAAAGACCTGTATGCAGAAAACTATAAGACACTGATGAAAGAAATTAAAGATGATACAAACAGATGGAGAGATACACCATGTTCTTGGATTGGAAGAATCAACATTGTGAAAATGACTATACTATGTAAAACAGTCTACAGATTCAATGCAATCCCTATCAAACTGCCAATGGCATTTTTCAGAGAACTAGAACAAAAAATTTCACAATTTGTATGTAAACACAAACGACCTTGAGTAGCCAAAGCAATCTTGAGAAAGAAAAACAGAGCTGGAGGAATCAGACTCCCTGACTTCAGACTATACTACAAAGCTACAGTAATCAATACAGTATGGTACTGGCACAAAAACAGAAATATAGATCAATGGAACAAGATAGAAAGCCCAGAAATAAACCCACGCACATATGGTCACCTTATATTTGATAAAGGAGGCAAGAATATACAATGGAGAAAAGACAGCCTCTTCAATAAGTGGTGCTGTGAAAACTGGACAGCTACATGTAACAGAATGAAATTAGAACACTCCCTAATACCATACACAAATATAAACTCAAAATGGATTAAACACCTAAATGTAAGGCCAGGCACTATAAAACTCTTAGAGGAAAATATAGTCAGAACTCTCTATGATATAAATCACAACAAGATCCTTTGTGACCCACCTCCTACAGAAATGGAAATAAAACCAAAAATAAACAAATGGGACCTAATGAAACTTAAAAGCTTTTGCACAACAAAGGAAACCATAAACAAGACCAAAAGACAACCCTCAGAATGGGAGAAAATATTTGCAAATGAAGCAACTGAAAAAGGATTAATCTCCAAAATTTACAAGCAGCTCATGCAGCTCAATATCAAAAACAAAAAACAAAAAACAAATAACCCAATCCAAAAGTGGGCAGAAGACCTAAATAGACATTTCTCCAAAGAAGATACGCAGATTGCCAACAAACACATGAAAGGTTGCTCAACATCACTAATCATTAGAGAAAAGCAAATCAAAACTACAATGAGGTATCACCTCACCCCAGACAGAATGGCTATCATCAACAAACCTACAAACATTAAATGCTTGAGAGGGTGTGGAGAAAAGGGAACCGTCTTGCACTGTTGGTGGGAATGTAAATTGATACAGCCACTATGGAGAACAGTATGGAGGTTCCTTAAAAATCTAAAAATAGAATTACCATGTGACCCAGCAATCCCACTACTGGACATATACCCTGAGAAAACCATAATTCAAAAAGCGTCATGTACCACAATGTTCATTGCAGCTCTATTTACAATAGCCAGGACATGGAAGCAAACTAAGTGTCCATCGACCGATGAATGGATAAAGAAGATGTGGCACATATATACAATGGAATATTACTCAGCCATAAAATGAAATGAAATTGAGTTATTTGTAGTGAAGTGGATGGACCTAGAGACTGTCATAGAGAGTGAGGTAAGTCAGAAAGAGAAAAATAAATACTGTATGCTAACACATATATATGGCATCTAAAAAAAAAAAAAGTTCTGAAGAACCTAGGAGCAGGACTGGAATAAAGATGCAGATGTAGAGCATGGACTTGAGGACATGGGTAGGGGGAAGGGTAACCTGGGATGAAGTGAGAGATTGGCAGGGACTTATATATACTACCAAATGTAAAATAACTAGTGGGAAGCAGCTGCATGGCACAGGGAGATCAGCTCGGTGCTTTGTGACCACCTAGAGGGGTGGGATAGGGAGGGTAGGAGTGAGAGGCAAGAGAGAGGAGATATGGGGATATATGTATATATATAGTTGATTCACTTTGTTATAAAGCAGAAACTAACACACCATTTTAAAGCAATTATACTCCAATAAAGATGTTAAAAAAAAAAGAAAGAAATACTGAGGGAAAAAAAAGATATAGCTGAAATCAGTAAACTAGGGGAAAAACACCATAAAGTAGAGAAAAATTATTGCAGTCAAAGGTTGGTCACAATATGTCAGAGAAAATGAAACAGTAATTCCATAAGTCCATTGGCCAAAAAAAAAAAAAAAATGTCTAGCAATAATTCAAAAATTTAGAATCAACTTTTTGGAACTAGAAATTAAATGAAATCCTATAGCAATCAGGGGAATGCTTCATCACAAAAACAAAAAACAAAACAAAACAAAGAAACACTTGAATCTCAGTAAGAATAACAAGCTTTGTGGTATTTAGCTTACCCTAATTCCATCTCCTGCTCCTAAATTCGGTGGTAATTCTGAAGAAAACAGTTCACAATGCTGGTACAGGTCCCAGTCAATACCAGAAGGAGTTGAAAAGACCTCATCCACAATGAATTGTGGTTGTTTGTTTTGACCTGTCTGGTGGCTCCCTGGAAGACTAGCCCAAAGAACTTGGCTTTGTGTCACATTACTTGGAACTTCTGCCAGTCTTGAGGTAGAAACCCACAGGACATCTGCTGAAAGCATTTAGAGACAGATGTATTAGTTGCTGATGCCTGAGGCAATAAATAACAATTGGGGGAAACAATAGACTATCCATAAACTTGGGAGGAAAATATGGAGCGTAAGATGCTTTGGGGAATAAGCCCTTAGAAAAGCTCTAACATATCCTGGAAATCTAGAAGGTCACCCTCAGGACCAGGGCTTGGTTCATGCTTAGGAAAGACCTGAGTGACCCTGAGATTTCACTTATGCTCTGCACAAGCAGGAAGTGAATTCAGAGGCAGGTTGTAAATTGCTTGGCTTAGTGCTAAAGGCATGCCCTAATACACAAACAACCCATCTTCAGAGAGTGAGAAATTTTTTGGTCCCAGGCATTTAAGAAATCTCTATCCAATCAGTAGCTGACCACTAAGTTAATTGAAAAAAGATGACAAAGAATACAGACTTTACAAAACTGTTTCTTTAAAGTCACTAAACAAACAGATAAACAGCTACAAGTACTACAACAAGCAACAATGCAAACACTGGGGATGGGACAGAGTCTGAATTTCAGAGTTTCCATATTTTAATATTCAAAATGTCTGGTTTTCAATAACAAAAACAACAACAATAAATGAGGGATCAATAGAAATTAAAAAGTATAGTACACACATTAGAAAAAAGCAATTGATAGAAACTGTCCCTGAGTCCAGACATTGGAATTACTAGAAAAGGGCTTAAATGAACTATTTAAAATATACTGAAAGAACTAAGGGAAGCCATACATAAATAACTGAAGGAATATGTGAAAACGATGTTTCACCAAATAGAAAATATCAACAAAGAGATAAAAATTACAGAAGAGAATTAAATGGAAATTCTGGAGTTGAAAATTATAATAACTCAATAAAAATTTCACTAGAGAGTCTCAACAAGTTTGAGCAAGTAGAATAAAGAGTGATTGAACCTGAAGATAGGTCGATTGAAATTATTGAGTCTGAGGAACCAAAAGGGAAAAATATAAAGAAATGAACAGGGACTTCCTTGGTGATGCAGTGCTTAAAAATCCGCCTGCCAATGCAGGGGACACGGGTTTGAGCCCTGGTCCAGGAAGATCCCACATGCCGTGAAGAAACTAAGCCTGTGTGCCACAACTACTGAGCCTGCGCACCATAACTACTGAAGCCCGCATGCTGCAACTACTGAAGCCCACACACCTAGAGCCCATGTGCCGCAACAAGAGAAGCCACTGCAATGAGATGCCTCCACACCAAAACGAAGAGTAGCTCCAACTAGAGAAAGCCTGCATGCAGCAACAAAGACCCAAAACAGCCAAAAAAAAAAAAAAAAAAAAGAAGTGAACACAGCCTCAGAAAATGTGAGACACCATCAAATGTACTATTATACACATACTAGGAGATATATAAAGGATCAGAAAAAATACTGGAAGAAATAATGGCCCCAAACTTCCCAAATTTGATGAAAAAACATTAATTTACGCACACAAGAAGTTCAAAATACTACAAGTAGAATAAGCACAAAGAGATTCACACCAAGACACATTATAATTAAACCATTAAAAGGCAAAGACAAAGAGACAATCTAGAAATCAGCAAGAGAGGAGCATTCCATCACATACAAGTTATTCTCAATAAGATTACAACTGATTTCTCATCAGAAACCATGGAGACCACAAGGCATTGGAATGACGTATTCAAATCATCAACTCAGAATTCTATAATACATCCAGCAAAATTTTCTGTCAAAAATGAAAGAGAAATGCAGACATTCCTAGATACACAAAAACTGAGAATTGTTGCTAGCAGTTCCACTGTACAAGAAATCCTAAAGAAACTTTTTCAGTCTGAGAGCATGTGACCACACACAGTAATTCAAATCTATTAGGGAAAAAACCAACAAGAACAAAGAGCATCGGTAAAGTTATTTATGTAATTACAAAAAAAAAAAGCATAAAAGTAAACATTTATCTCCTTTCATCTCTTAACTGATTTAAAATGCAATAGTATAAAATTATATATATATATATGTATGTGCACATGATTATATATTTTATATATATATATAATTATATTGCTAGACCTATAAAAATATATAAATGTAATGCATTTGACAATAACTATACAAAGGATGTGGGTGAGAACAAAATTTCACTGAAATAAAAAAATTGACACCGAAGGTAACTTGATCCACTGGAAAAATGAAGAAGATCAGAATCGTTAATAATAAGGCTAATATACAAACTCTATAAATATAAATATTACTCTCATTCTTTTTCTCAGTTTCCTTGGTAGACATAAAATTATTTAAAGTAATGGCTATAAAGTGTATTGCTGGGTTTGTAACATATATAGATGCAATATATATAATAATTATTGCACAAAAAGGGGGAAGTGAGAATATAGTTATATAGGAGTAAAATTTCTAAATCTCACTGGAATTGTTAGCATAAATTTGAATCTGATTCTGATAAGTTAAGATGTATATAATAAGCCCCAGAGTAACCACTAAAATAATTCTCAAAAAAACATAGTAAATCAATCATTAAAGGAAGCAAAATTTTACACTAAAAATTATTCACTTAATGCAAAAGAAAGTAGTAATGATGAACAGAGTAATAAAAATACATGAGACTTGTAAAAAGCAAAAATTAAAATGGCAGACAAAAATTCAACTACACTGATAACAACATTAAATATAAATGGATTTAACAGTGCCGTTAAAAGAAAGGGAGTGTAAGACTCAATAAAAATAAAGATGCAATTATATGTTGTCTAAAGACACACATTAGAATCAAAGATATAAATAGGTTAAGAGAAAAAGGATGGAAAATTATATACATGCAAACAGCGACAATAAGAAAGCTGCAGCTACTAAACTAATGTCAGCCAAAATTGACTTTAAAACAAAAACGTTGCTAGATCTAAAGAGGGATATTTTATAATGATAAGAGTGTGAATCAATCAGGAAGATATAACGATTATAAATATATATGCACCTAACAACTGAGCCACAGAATACATAAAGGAAACACTGATGATATCGAAGGAAGAAATAAACAAATCAACAAAAATAGATACTTCAATATCACTCTTCAATTAATGAATTGAGCAGCTAGTAGAAGATCAACAAGGACATAGAAGACTTGAACAACACTATATGCCCATGAGACCTAATGACATTATAGAGAACTCCACCCAATAAAAGCAGAATACACATTCTTCTCAAGAGCACATAGAACATTCTCCAGGATAGACCATGTGCTTGGCCATAAAACAAGAATCAATACATGTAAAAGGATTAAAATCATACCAAGTACGTCTGCCAATCACAATGGAGTATAATTAGAAATTTATAACAGAAAGAAATTTGGAGATTCACAAATATGTGAAAATTAAAGAAAACAGGAAAACAAGGTTAGTTTAATATCCAAAAATTAGTGTAATACACCATACCAGTAGACTAAAGACATGAATCACATGATCTCAATAGACACAGAAAATCATTTGACAAAATACATCACGCTTTCATGGTAAAACAAACAAAACAAAACTCTGCACATTAGGAAGAGAAGGGAACTTCCTTAACATGTTAAAAGATATCTTTTAAAAAATCTCCATTAACACTGTATTTAATGGTGAAAGACTGAATTATTTTCCCTAAGATCAGGAAGAAGACAAAAAGTTTACTCTTGTCATTTCTACTCACATTGTACTAGGAGTTCTAACTGGGAAAATTAGGCAACAAAAAGAAATAAAGGATACCCAAGTTGGAAAGGAAAATGTAAAATTATCTCTACTTGTCAATGACATGATCTTGTATATGAAATTCTAAGGCATATACTGAAAATGTATTAGAACTAATAAAGGAGTTCAACAATGCTTCAAGAGGTAAGAAAATCAATATAGAAAAATGAATTGTATTTTACACAGTAGCAATGAAAATATCAAAAATTTAATTAAGAAAACAATTTTATTTACAGTAGCATCAAAAAGAATAAAATACTTTAGAATAAATTTATGCAATGACATGATAGACTAATAATCTTAAAGCTTCAAAACATTGTTGAAAGAAATTAAAGAAGATCTAAATAAATGGAAAGACATCCACATAATGAATTGAAAGGCTCAATATTGTTAAGATGGCAATATTTTCCTAATAGATCTACAAATTTAATGTAATACTTATCTAAATTCCAGCTGACATCTTTGCAGAAATTGACAAGCTGATCCTAAAATTCATATGAAAATTCAAGGGCCTCAGAAAAGCCAAAACATCTTGAAAAAGTAGAACAGAGTTGGGGAATTCACATTTCATGAATTCAAAATTTACTACAAAACTATAGTAATCAATGCAGTGTGGTACTGGCATGAGAGTGGACGTTTGTCAATAGTATAGAACTGTGAATACAAAAATAAACCTTCACATTTTCAGTCAACTGAATTTTAACAGGAATGACAAGACTAATCAACAGAGAAAGAATAATCTTTTCAATAAAATGTACGGGGACAACAGGATATCCACATGTAAAAGCATAAAGTTTTACCTTTACCTCACACCATATACAATAGTAAATTCAAGATAGATTAAAATCCTAAATATAAGAGCTAAAACTATAGACTCTTAGAAGAAAACACAAGTGTAAATCTTCATGACCTTGAATTGGACAATATTTCTTAGATACGTCACCAAAAGCACAAACAACCAAAGAAAAAATAGATAAAATAAACTTCATTAAATTAAGAACGTTTTTCCTTCAAAGAACACCACCAATTAAGTAAAAAGACTACCCATAGAATCGTTAGAAATTCAAATTAGACTTATGATAAGGGATGAAAAACTTTGAATTTTAATTGAGCTCTGTACTCCTATAAAACAGTGATGGTTAGGAAATCCCCCCACCCTTTTGTATTCTATGAAATGGCTTGCTAAAAAGAACCATTCTTCTCCATATGGCTTAGATAATACTTGAAGAAAACCCCCTTATTTACCAATGACAAGGCTAGACACAGTTCCTCAAAATTTTCATTGTCTCATGAACAATTGGCTGAAGTGTTTGTCCACACTGATCAATCTGGACTTAATGCTGGCTAACTTGACTTGATTAAATTTTAATTAGGCTTCTCCCCTCCCCAGAAGACCCTGGACCTTGACTCACCCTTGAGCTTAGACAAGCATTGGAACACAGAAAAATCCTTCTTGAGAATTG
Organism: Eubalaena glacialis; assembly: GCF_028564815.1. NCBI lineage: Eukaryota > Metazoa > Chordata > Mammalia > Artiodactyla > Balaenidae > Eubalaena > Eubalaena glacialis. The sequence continues at coordinate 191,773,127 of NC_083718.1, read as the reverse complement.
GCTGACCACAGAGAAAAACATTTCAAGCTCAGCTGTCCAGTCAAACCATCTGCTCATCCCAGTCTCCACAACTGGCTCCTTCTATCCTTGCTTACTGCTCCCTGCAAAAGTAAATTCCTTTCTACCTGAGATTCTATAAGATTCATGGTCAGAGAATTTTTCCTGTTATAATAGCTCTCTCCTCCCATTACGAAATTAATAAAGTCCTTCCCGACTAATGTCCAGTCTTTCATTTTTAATTGAGAATGTATATCTAGACTATACATAGAACTCATACAACTCAATAACAAAAAGATAGATAACCCAATACAGAAAATGGGCCAAAAGCCTAATAGACATTTTTCCAAAGAAGGTATACAACTGGCCAATAAGCACATAAAAAGATGCTTGACATCATTACTCATATGGAAAATACAAATCAAAATCATGATGAGAAACTATTTTATACCCTTGGGATGGCTATAATCAAAAGTTAGATAATAGCATGGGACTTCCCTGGTTGTCCAGTGGTAAAGAATCTGCCTTCCAATGCAGGGGATGGGGGTTCAATCCCTGATCAGATAACTAAGATGCCACATGATAAGGAGCAACTAAGCCCAAACACACCACAAATACTGAGCTCATGCACCTCAAAGCGAGAGCCCACATGCCACAAAAACTAAAGAGCCCATGAGCCCTGGAGCCCATACACCACAACTAAAGAGAGAAAACCCACATGCTACAACTAGAAAGAAGCCCACGCACTGCAACAAAAAAGATCTCTCACTCAACAAAGATCCCACGTGCTGCAACTAAGACCCTACAGAGCCAAAATAAATAAATAAATAAACTAGCATAGACTGCCCTTTATTTTTTTTAAACACCTCTATTGGAGTATAATTGCTTTAAAAAGGTGTGTTAGTTTCTGCTTTATAACAAAGTGAATCAGCTATACATATACATATATCCCCATACCCCTCCCTCTTCTGTCTCCCTCCCACCCTCCATATCCCACCCCTCTAGGTGGCGACAAAGCACAGAGCTGATCTCCCTGTGCTATGTGACTGCTTCCCACTAGTTATCTATTTTACATTTGGTAGTGTATATATGTCCATGCCACTCTCTCACTTTGTCCCAACATACACTTCCCCCTACCCATGTCCTCAAGTCCATTCTCTACGTCTGTGTCTTTATTCCTGTCCTGTCCCTAGGTTCTTCAGAACTATTTTTATTTTTTTTTTAGATTCCATATATACGTGTTAACATACGGTATTTGTTTTTCTTTTTCTGACTTACTTCACTCTGTATGACAGTCTCTAGGTCCATCCACCTCACTACAAATAACTCAATTTTGTTTCTTTTTATGACTGAGTAATATTCCATTGTATATATGTGCCACATCTTCTTCATCCATATATCTGTCAGTGGACAGTTAGGTGGCTTCCATGTCCTGGTTATTGTAAATAGTGCTGCAATGAACATTTTGGTACATGACTCTTTTTGAATTATGGTTTTCTCAGTGTATATGCCAAGTATTGGGATTGCTGGGTTGTATGGTAGTTCTATTTTTAGTTTTTTAAGGACCCTCCATACTGTTCTCCATAGTGGCAGTATCAATTTACATTCCCACCAACAGTGCAAGTGGGTTCCCTTTTCTCCACACCTTCTCCAGCATTCATTGTTTGCAGACTTTATGATGATGGCCATTCTGACTGGTGTGAGGTGATACCTCATTGTAGTTTTATTTTTTTAATTTTTAATTTTTTATTTATTTATTTATTTATTTATTTATGGCTGTGTTGGGTCCTCGTTTCTGTGTGAGGCTTTATTTTGCGGCAAGTGGGGGCCACTCTTCATCGCGGTGCGCGGGCCTCTCAGTATCGCGGCCTCTCTTGTTGCGGAGCACAGGCTCCACATGCGCAGGCTCAGTAATTGTGGCTCACGGGCCTAGTTGCTCCGCGGCACGTGGGATCTTCCCAGACCAGGGCTCGAACCCATGTCCCCTGCATTGGCAGGCAGATTCTCAACCACTGCGACACCAGGGAAGCCCCCCTCATTGCAGTTTTGATTTTCATTTCTCTAATGATTAGTGACGTTGAGCATCCTTTCATGTGTTTGTTGGCGATCTGTATATCTTCTTTGTAGAAATGTCTATTTAGATCTTCTGCCCATTTTGGGGTTGGGTTGTTTGTTTCTTTTGGTATTGAGCTGCATGAGCTGTTGTATATTTTGGTGATTAATCCTTTGTCAGTTGCTTCGTTTGCAAATATTTTCTCCCATTCTGAGGGCTGTCCTTTCATCTTATTTATGGTTTCCATTGCTGTGCAAAAGCTTTTAAGTTTCATTAGGTCCCATTTGTTTATTTTTGTTTCTATTTTCCATTTTCTAGGAGGTGGGGCAAAAAGGATCTTACTGTGATTTATGTCATAGAGTGTTCTGCCTATGTTTTCCTCTAAGAGTTTTATAATGTCTGGCCTTACATTTAGGTCTTTAATCCATTTAGAGTTTATTTTTGTGTATTGTGTTAGGGAGTGTTCTAATTTCATTCTTTTACATGTAGCTGTCCAGTTTCCCCGGCACCTCTTATTGAAGAGGCTGTCTTTTCTCCACTGTATATTCTTGCCTCCTTTATCAAAAATAAGGTGACCATTATGTGTGTGGGTTTATCTCTGGGCTATCTATCCTGTTCCATTGATCTATATTTCTGTTTTTGTGCCAGTACCATACTGTCTTGATTACTGTAGCTTTGTAGTATAGTCTGAAGTCTGGGAGTCTGATTCCTCCAGCTCCATTTTTCTTTCTCAAGATTGCTTTGGGTATTCGAGGTCTTTTGTGTTCCCATACAAATTGTGCAAATTTTTGTTCTAGTTCTGTGAAAAAATGCCATTGGTACTTTGATAGGGACTGCATTGAATCTGTAGACTGTTTTACATAGTATAGTCATTTTCACAATGTTGATTCTTCCAATCCAAGAACATGGTATATCTCTCCATCTGTTTGTATCATCTTTAATTTCTTTCATCAGTGTCTTATAGTTTTCTGCATACAGGTCTTTTGTCTCCTTAGACAGGTTTATTCCTAGGTATTTTATTCTTTTTGTTCCAGTGGTAAATGGGAGTGTTTCCTTCATTTCTCTTTCAGATTTTTCATCATTAATGTATACGAATGCAAGAGATTTCTGTGCATTAATTTTATATCCTGCTACTTTACCAAATTCATTGATTAGTTCTAGTAGTTTTCTGGTAACTTCTTTGGGATTCTCTATGTATACTATCATGTCATCTGCAAACAGTGACAGTTTTACTTCTTCTTTTCCAATTTGGATTCTTTTTATTTCTTTTTCTTCTCTGATTGCTCTGGCTAAAAACTTCCAAAACTGTGTTGAATAATAGTGGTGAGAGTGGGCAACCTTGTCTTGTTCCTCATCTTAGTGGAAATGGTTTCAGTTTTTCACCATTGAGAATGATGTTGGCTGTGGGTTTGTCATATATGGCTTTTATTATGTTGAGGTAAGTTCCCTCTATGCCAAAATATAGCAGAGGGAGGAACACTCCCAAACTCATTCTATGAGGCCACCATCACCTGGACACCAAAACCAGACAAAGATGTCACAAAAAAAGAAAACTACAGGCCAATATCACTGATGAACATAGATGCAAAAAGCCTCAACAAAATACTAGCAAACAGAATCCAACAGCACATTGAAAGGATCATACACCATGATCAAGTGGGATTTATCCCAGGAATGCAAGGATTCTTCACTATACGCAAATCAATCAATGTGATCAACCATATTAACAAATTGAAGGAGAAAAACCATACGATCATCTCAATAGATGCAGAAAAACTTTCCACAAAATTTAACACATGTATACAATGGAATATTACTCAGCCATAAAAAGAAACGAAATTGAGTTATTTGTAGTGAGGTGGTTGGACCCAGAGACTGTCATACAGAGTGAAGTAAGTCAGAAAGAGAAAAACAAATACTGTATGCTAACACATATATATAGAATCTAAAAAAAAAAAACCGAAAAAAACCCATGGTTCTGAACAACCTAGGGGCAGGGCAGTAATAAAGACACAGACATAGAGAATGGACTTGAGGACATGGGGAGGGGGAATGGTATGTTGGGACAAAGTGAGAGAGTGACATAGACATATATATATTACCAAATTTAAAATAGATAGCTAGTGGGAAGCAGCCACATAGCACCGGGAGATCAGCTCGGTGCTTTTTGACCACCTAGCGGGTTGGGGTAGGGAGGGTGGGGGAGAGATGCAAGAGAGAGGAGATATGGGGATATATGTATATGTATAGCTGATTCACTTTGTTATAAAGCAGAAACTAACACACCATTGTAAAGCAATTATACTCCAATAAAGATGTCAAAAAAAAAAAAAAAAAGAGGTAGGAAGAAAGAGGTAGGCTTTATGAAAAAATATGTTGGTTCAAGTAATCGTTTTTCATCTATCTACTGAGGATGCTGTAATGAAAAATTGTTAGAGATAAGAAGTGACTATTCTCAATCTAGTTAGATTTAGATATTGTACCAGTGTGACCACTTTAGAACTACTTCATTTACATAATTTTCCTTCTAGCAAAAGTAAAGCATATATGAGCATCTCAAACTCCATGTTAAAACTGTGATTCAAATTAGAGTAATGCATTTCAAAAGAAAAATAAAAAGACATTTTGTGTCATCCAGAATCTTCAACATTAGCTCATTTAAATAACATTACAGGTTAATTCAGGCATAAATACTTAAAATAGACGAACTTGCAACCAATAAATAGGAAAACTAATATAATTATAGACATTTATTACCTTGCTAAATCTAGAAAACCATAAGGAAAAGAACATTTTTCTTGGCAAAGATAAATGCAGTTCATACTCAAGACAATAAATACATGAACACTAAATGAAAGGTAATTTTAAAATATACTTATCTCCTAAGTGCTTAAAAATGTTTTTACTTCACTTCTAGGTTAGATAAACTGGGTTTCATTTTTCAGCAAAAATATTCAGTTCTAAAAGTATTTATGAAATGAGTATGCGTTCAATAAATAAAGAAAGAAAAGGAAAAAGAAGTTAAAAATAAAACTTGCCATATGTTCCAGCAGTTCCACTCCTGGGTATTACCCAAGAGAGATGAAAATATATGTCCATACAATAACACCAGTGTGTATAACAGTATTATTTATAATAGCTAAAATGTGGAACCAGCACAATGTTCATCAACTGATGAATGGAGAAATTAAACATGCTATATGCCTACAATGGAATATTTTTCAGCAATAAAAAGAAATGAAGTACTGATGCATGCTACAAGGTAGATCAACCTTTAAAAAATTACAATACTAAGTGAAAGAAGTCAGTTACAAAGAACACATATAGTATAACTCCATTTATATAAACAGCCCAAGACAGGTAAATTTATAGAGAAAGAAAGATTAGTGGTTGCCTAGAGCTTTGTGGTTTAAGGGTGTGGATGGAATGGGGATGGGAAGGATGGGGAAATGGAGAGTGACTGCTGTGTGTACAGGATCTCTTTCTGTGATAATGAAAATGTTCTAAAATTGATTATGGTAATGGTTGTACAACTCTGGATATAATTTTAAAACTGAATTGTACACATTAAAATGGTGAATTTTATAGTATGTACATTATATGTCTATAAAGCTTCTATAAAAGAAGGAAGGAAGGAAGGAAGAAGGAAAGAAGGAAGGAAGGAAGGAGAAAAATGATAGAAAATGAGGTACCACTCAGACAAAAAACCAAAGAAAGCTGAAGTGGCTATATTAATCTCAGACAAAGGAGACTTCAAAAGACGAACTAATACCAGGAATAAATACAGACATTAAATAATGATAAAAGGGGCAATTTGCTAAGAAGACTTGACAAATCTTAAATGTGTATGTGTCTAACAACAAAGCTTCAAAACACCTAAATCAAAAATTGATAGAACTGAAAGGAAAATTAAACAAATCTATAATTAAATTCAGTGACTTCTTCAGTCTTCTTTCCTTGAAATTGTATTGAAGTGTGCATTTTTGTCTTACTCCTTATACAAAGAGAAAACTTTCACTATTTCACCACTAAGCATGTTTGCAGTAAGTAGCATTCATCAGATAAAGGAAGTTCCATTCTTTTTATAGTCTTCTGAGAGCTTTTTATGAATGGGTGTTGAATGTGTCCAGTGATTTTCCTGTCTCTACTGAAGTGAAGGTGAGATATTTCATCCTTTTATGTAAATGTAGTAAATTTTATTTATTGGTTTTTCAATGTTGCATTCATAGAATAAAACCCCAGTGGTTGGTGATGTATTATCCTTTTTTTTTTTAAAATGCATTTCTAAGTCAATCTGGTATTATTTAGAGTTTTTTTCATCTGTGGTCATGGAAGATAAGCCTGTAATTTTCCTTTCTTATATCATTGTTGTCAGGTCTGTTGTCAAAGTCATGCTGGCCTTATAAAAAGTATATGAAGTGTTCTCAATTTTTCCATTGTTTGGAAGAGTTTGCATAAGATTAGTGTTATTTTCCCCTTCAATATTTGGAGGAATTCACCAGTGAAGTCAGTTGTGGCTGAGATATTCTTTGTGGGAAGATAATGAATAATTAATTGAATTCATTTAATTGACATTGGAATGCAGTAAGGGAAGCATGGTCTTTTCAATAGATGGGGCTCAGTCAAGTTGACATCATGTGGAACAAAATAGGCTTTCATCTCTAACTCACACCATGCTGAAAAATCAATCCCAGATGCATTAGAGACCTAAATGTCCAAGCACATCTCTGTAAACTTGAAATACTCAAAGACCTCTTTGCTTGAAGACAAAAAACGCTAAACATATTGGGAAAATGTGATAAAATTATACAATATTAAGGTTAAGAACATACGTTCAACAAAAGATACCATTGAAAGAATGAAAAGCAGCTATAAAATGAAAGATATATTCTTAATCCATATATCTTTCAAGGGCCTCATGTCTAGAATAGATAACTAACTTCTGAAAATCAATTGGAAAGACAGACAACCCAATAGAAAAGTTAGGCAATACCATAAACAGGCATTTCCAGAAGAGAATATCCACATGGCTGGCAAACGTGTAAAGGTGCTCAACCTTACATGCTTTCAAAAATGCAAACTCATAACACTAGGGTAACAGCTACACCCAGTAGAATCGCTAAAATTGAAAAAAAAAAAAAAAAGACCAGTTAGAATGTGGCACAATCAACTCTGTCACACACAGTCATACTCATCTTTAGAAAAGTGAAATTTAAGATATCATTTTCACCTACCCACTTCTCAACATTTTAATTTGTACAACCACTTTGGAAAATTCTTTGTCAGTATCTACTAAAACTGAGTACACAGTTGATCCTTATTATTTGCAGGTTTCGTATTTGCAAATTGATATACTCACTAAAATTTATTTGGAATCCCCAAATTAACGTTTATGGCTTTCCACTGAAATTCATGGACGTGCACAGAATAACCGAGGTCAAACAAAATTATGCTCTGCTGTGTTGCTTCAGCTCTCATACTGTAAACACGTGTCCTTTTCATGGTCTATTTAGTACCATGTTTTTTTTTCAAATTTGTGTGCCTTTTATTGGTGTTTTTGCTTTAAAAATGCTCCCAAGCATAGTGTTGATGTATTTTCCAGCGTTTCTAAGCAGAAGAAGGTTTTGATGTGCCTTATGGAGAAAATGTGTGTTAGATGGGGTCCATTCTGGCATGAGTTATAGTGCTGTTGTCAGTGAGTTCAAGGTTAATGAGTTAACAGTATAAATTAAATAAGGTGTCTTTAATCAGAAACACACATAAGCCAAGGTTATGTATTGATCAGGTGATGAAAATGTTTTAACAAGTGGCTCACAGGAACCTAACCCTGTATTTCCCCTAGGAGCACTGTCTCAGTATTTGCTAATTCAGTGTTTGCAGTGACTTTGTAAGACAAGTATTGTGAATAATGAAAATCGACTGTCTGTCTCAACAATTCCACTCTTAGTCCTATATTCCAAATAGATATAGACATATGTTTCCCCCAAAAGACACACACAAGAATGTTCACAGCAGCATTATTTTCAATAGCCTCAACCTGAAAATTTCCCCAGAGCTCATAGCAATAACATAATTTTGGTTCATTCCCAGAGAATGAATAAACTCCAACACTCATAAGAAGGAAAAATCTTACAGATAAAATGTTTAGTGAAAGCAGTCAGACACAAAAGAGTGTATATCATATGATTCCATTTACAGAAATTTCAAAAATAGGGCAAAACTAATCTATGATATTAGAAGTCAGGAGAGTGGTTCCCCATGGGTGGGCGGGTGGATTGCGGGGATTAGTGACTGAAGGAGAATGAGGAGATTTCACAGGTGTTAATAAATTTCTGGTTAATGATTTAATGCTGGTTACATGGTATCTCAAATTTTTCAAAATCTATTAATGAGTAAATCAGCAATTGCAATGGGTGTTTTTCTCCTCCTAAGACAAAGAGAATTATGAGCATTTAGCTATTTTTACAGTTTTGCTCCCCTGGGCTATTTTCAATATCCTCTAGCTCAGTTTGTGTGTAGATGGGCATTGCTATTCATCTCCTCCAAGGAAGGACATTCTTTGGCTAGTTCATTCCTGGAACTGAACACTTTTTAGTTTTCCCAGCTCTGGTGGCTCTTGAAAATGGCTTGGTCTACACTGAAGGTATTAATTACAACCACACACTTCTTCCAGGGCAGGTGGATTTATCACTCAGAAACATGGGCTGGCAGAGTGGAGCAGGTAACATGTTTAAGTTTGCATAATATCTAACAGCTCTCTGTGTTTAATTTCTCTTTTCTACTTCCCAGTACATTTTATGAGATAATGCATTTGACATCTTATTGTGGAGACGTCCTTAGTGTGTGATAAATAATATACTAACAGGCACCCTTGGCTTCTTCATGGATTAAATATGGGGGGTGGGGGTAGCTGGGAGGTGGAAATAATTAGGCCAACCCAAGGATAAAAAATAAAAAGTCACGAGATGGTCCCAGACAACTCTAGAAATATTATGGGGTGTCCAGATGCATGAAGACAGATGCCTTTGTCATGTTGACCTCAGTTTCCTATTCCACAGTCACTCTCAAGACCTATTTATGAACTCAGGTTCTCTTGGGGCAGAAACTTTTCTTGTTTTTCTCACCAGTGTTTCTCCAGAGCCTTGAACAGAACCTTGAACATGGTAAGGGATCCATCAATTGCTTACTACTTCTATCCAAAGAAGGGAAACAATAAAATAACCACTCTAACCCAAGAGGAATGCCAACATACTGTTAGGAAGGCAGATATGTAGAATTAAGAACAGGCAACGTGGCCAGTCATCCAATTCATTCCTGTGACTCCAGCTTACGAACCTAGATTTGATGAGTTACAAAAGCAGAATCCTCTTGTTCTTCCAGGAAAGAGTCGCCCGTGCTCCATCAAAGTCAGAATCATGCATCTAAATGTTTTTTGTGACTCCTAATGTTTAGGCAGAGCCCACAAGTCCCTGTAAGTCTACCCGTATTTGAGAAAGCCTCATGTACTATCCAAAACAGAACTAATGAAGGTGTCTACCCAAATCTAGAAATTTGGAATAGAACTGCTAATGTGGGTCAATGTGCTCATCAATTGGCTTGTTTATCCATCTGCCCTTACTTAGCTCTTAACAACAGAATGGTAAGGATCTTTTAGGTTCCCATGGACTTTGAACCGGCCCCAAAGATTGTCATGCCCATCTTGTAGTTTTAAAGATTTGGTTTATTCCCCAGAACAGATTACACAGTCTTCTAAGCAGCAGTTTATAACAGGAACCATTTCATTCATCCATATGCCCTGTGTTTTTCTTATCTCCCTATTTTTATTATCTTTAATACCAATTCTATGAAGCAGGTCTCAACATCTCCATTTAACAGAGAAAGGAAAGGAGATATTTGTGCAAGGTCACATTCAGATGCAGGTCGCCCATGCCCTGTGGATAAAAAAAAAAAAATGAAGACAGGTTTGGGAGATGATTCTGAAAGGATTAGTGTAAGAAGGGGGAAGGGACTATTGCAGTGGGCAAAGCTCCCACCGTGAGATCTGCAAGTATCTCAAAGGCCAGGCAGGACATGTTTTCCTTTTTTGAGGAGGAGTCAGCAGGACTAGAAAGAAAGGGGTGTGGGAGGGTGGGAAGAAAGGGTGGCCTGGTGGGACAGTGGATCAGAGACTGTTATACCCTGAGGTCAGCCTGTTTCCAGGAAGGGCTGTGGGCTGCCTCGGGCTGAGTCACAGGTCAAAGTCCAAGGGTCCAGAAGAAGGAGAAATGTTGAATTAAACTTTTGCTAACAAGCATTTTAGTTTTATTGATCAGCAGGCACAGTGAAGCAAGTCATTTGTGAGGCAAAGAATGGGAATTTGGAGGGTCTATGTCAGGCCTCATTGTAGGTAAGCAAGTAGAGGGGCACTGTGTTTGTCATCTAAGTCACGTCAGGAGGGGGTCTTTGCAGTAAGCCATTTCTAGGATCACAAAAGTCTGAGGTGGGGGCTTTCTGAAACAGACACTGTTTACCAGGAACACAGACTCCAGTCAACTCTAACACTGTCATGGCCCAACTACATTTCATCCTGATTTTGAGGCAGGTCTTAACATCCCCATTTACAGAGAAGGAAGATGAGGCTCAGACACTTGTACAAAGGCACACAGTTGGGACGAATCTCATCTGGGATTCAGACTCTAAAGTCAACACCCTTTGATGTTGTTCTGAACTCTGTACCCAGAGTTTCAGGAGTCAGAGCAAGGGCAGCAGGATCAGATGTGGGCAAGGAGGTGGCCCTTGGCTCCTTTCCAGGTCCCCCACCAGCTTTTTCCATCTTTGTCCCTATTTGTTCTCACCAAGTTATCTTGCCCTCCAAAGCCACTATTGCATCTTTGAGCTGCTTAGTGTTTGCTCCACTGCACCCAATTTGCTGTATTCAACTGGGACAAAACATCATTATTCGTAAGCTCCACCAAGGAAGATCCAGGCAATGTTCTGCAGAAATACATCGGTCACAGTCCATTTAAGGCCAGGAAATCAAGTTTGAAAGCACTATAATTATAATCATTGCCTTTGGGTGGTTCTGTGCTGCTATATGCAAAATCTATAATTCCCTTGGCAAGATGGCAGAACATGGTACAGAACCCTGAACCAGAACCTGTAACAGGAAAAGCTACTATGCTCACAAAGCCTCATGGGGGAGACTTCGTTGCTCACCCTCCAGAGCAACTCTCCATGGATTGATGGGAGGAGCCTATGGAAATACACAAATCAAACCTGGTGGCCATCCACCCAAGAGCATTCATGAGGGATCCTGTTTCGACTTGGCCTTTTCATGTAAAATGTGGTCATCCAGGCTTGACTTTTTTTTCTCCTATAATTTAGAAGAAATTATCGGTGAGGAAAAATGTTTTTTCTTCTACCCTTCTAGGTTCGTGGCCAGGGCTTCGTAAATGAAACTGACCAAAGACAGATGAACAAGAGAAAAATGGAAGTTTATTAACAAATGCATTGTGCATATGCATGGAAGCACCGAGTGAGGACTAATTCAAAAACGTGGTTAGAACTTGTGAAAACACATTCTTTCTTGGATGGGACTTGAATCCACGGTCCCTGATTTAGGAGGGGACTCAAACCCACTGTCTTTTAATTGAAACGACTCATCTGGTGTTAGGACTTACTGCAGCTCAGGTTCTTTTGTCTCATAACAGAAAGAAATCAGCATGAGGCAAAGGGATAGGCAAACAGTGGATTTATTAGCATAAGATGCTTGTGAGAGATACAAGTGGGCAGGCAAGGGAGCACAGCCCAGAGAACAAAGAGGACTACATTTTTATAATCAAAGAAAAAGTAGGGAGGAGACAAGACCACTTTTTCCTCATTCTTTGGCAGACATCAAGACATACATCATTAGTTCCTCCTTTGACCCTATATGGTTTAACCAAGAGTGTCATGGCGCTATTTAAATTATATGTATATTAACAAAAGGGTGGTGATATATACTAAAATATGGTAATTCATCTCAGGTTTCAGTATAATGTCCCCTTTCACCTAGTTTCTTTCCCCTTTCACTTATATTCCTGTCTTGGCTACATGCAGAAATGTTACTCTTCAAGGACCATTAACTCTCTGACTTCATATAACAAGATTCAGACCCCATATCTATTGTCTTATGTTTTAACTATCAGGACTTGTGGCTTGAGTGTGCCTGGTGCTTGAATGCACATGGTCTTCCTTCAAGGTAGAGTAAATTGTTGCTAGGTTACTGGATTCTTTTCTTGAGTGGTCATTAGCTTACAACAGTCTCCCAAACTTCCTTAAAATTCCCTTTCTGTCCTTAATCCCCTAGTGGGATTTCTAAACTAACTATTTAATTATCCTACTCTATCCCTATTATGTGGGCTTAAATATGAACAAAGGAAGAGGGGTTTTTTTGCTTCTGGGCAGGGGAGGCAAGTTCTGGGAAAGTGGCCTGGAAAAGTATGGTAAACAAGGGTTTTTAGTAGGGTTTGTTATACATATTAAGTTGGTGTCTCCTCCACTGATAAGGGTTAAGAGTTCTCCTCTTCCTTTAAGAAGGAGAGAAACACATCTCTACAAATGCAAATTCCCTTTATAAATGCAAATTTCCTTTAAAATAGGAAAGTTTTGCCCAGTCTTTAAACCTTTTTCTGTGTCTTCTGGTTCTAATTAAACTTTAGCTCAAAATAATCCGTATGCCAAAAAGATATATTTTGGCGTGACACTCTTTGGTACCCCCTCAAATTCAAACATTACAGAAATCTAATGCAACTCTGTTAAGGGTTAAATTTTATCCCCCAAGTAATGAAAAACCCCAGAATTTGAGAAGGTGACCTTATTTGGAAAGAAGGTCTTTACAGAAGTAATCAAATTAAAATGAGGTCATTAGGGTGACCCTCACCTGTCCTTATAAAAAGGGGAAATTTGGACACAGAGACAGACTCATATAGAGAGGAAGATGATGTGAAGAGACACAGGGAGAAGACGACCATGGGAAGATGAAGGCGGAGATTGGAGTTACGCTGCCATTAGCTAAGGAACATCAAAGATCCCCAGGAAACCACCGGGATCCGGGGGAGAGCCTTGGGAGAGATCCCTCCTCACAGCAGCTCGAGAAACTGATGAAAACCCCAACACAAAAAGGAGTGTAAAGAAAGAATGTTGGTGAATGCGCACAATATATTTTGATCTGAGCAAGTGGCTGTATTTGTCCAGAAAAGCCTTTCCCTGGTGATAGTCATCATCACTGGTGAGAAAAAGATGTGTCAAAAACCTGGGTAATGGTGCATCCTGGGGCATCTGGGGCTCTAGTCACACAGATAAACCCACACAAGTCTGATCAGAACATGGACGGCATTGGCCAAACCCATTCTCTGATGTGGTCCATGATCACAGCGACCTGAAATCCTAATTATCTTTCCTCAGGTGAGACTTTTCCTTTCCACCAGTGGCTAAGTAAATTGAACATGACGGATAATTTGGCTTATTTATTTTTAGAATACCCTGTTCTTTAACCTATCTTATGAGCCTTCATTTAAATAATCACTCCAAGCTTCCCCCAACAGAGCATCTTCCGTTCCTTAATTACACCCTTAATGACGACCCATGGCACGGAAGTGACAATTACTCCAGGGGCTGCTTCAACTGTATTTCTAAGTCACGATCCCTTATCTCTTCTGGCTCCCGGGGGCAAGGTCCCTAGAAAATCCCCCAAAGGAACCTTGAGCTTCCATCTTTGGGGGATAGAGGTGTGTCTTGAGGATCATCCAGCTTTATATATTCCCTGGGAAGTTGCACTAGAACATTTGCTCACTGAGATTTAATCAGTAATTTCTTGTCCCTTCTTGCAGCATCACTGGATTATAACAGCACATTATTGTAAATACAGGTTCCATCTCAGCAATCTCACAAAGGATTTGCCTGTTCAGAGAGCTGGTACCCTCTGACTATCTGACTCTTTTCCTTCTGTCTCCCAGAGGTTTGCAACACATCCTGCTGATGAGGGGTTTTGTGGCTTCTTTTGGATTAGAGTGTGCATAGGGTGATGTCTCCAGATGTTTTTGGAATCCCTCCATGGCTCATCCTGCATCCACAAGCCCCAGATGGGTTCCATCCATGCAAAGGACTCAGTCCTGGGGGAGACCAGAGTGTTCCCATTCAAATCATCAGAATTTCAAGTGTAGTCTGTGCTTTACAGATTGCTTCTCCATCCGCCTTCCATAACCAAAGTATTTTTGTAGTTCTCCAAGGATGGAGGAATACAGAACAGCAACCAAAATATTTAATCCAATGACCTGTCTGCAAACTATTGTTAATGAAATGCCATTCTTATGATTAACAGGAAATGCTGTTAAAAAATTATTGCTAAAATAAATGAATTTCTTAATGAAAATTCAGAGAGATGTAGAGATATTGAAATTATTCTGAATGGAAGGAAAATGAAGTCACCATTATCTGGGAGAACCCAGATGACCTAGAGCTTCCGCATGAGAAGTGCCATGGGTCAGAGAAGGGATTTCACCCCTCCTCCTTCTGTCAATCCTTTCTTCCTCCCACCCCCATGTTTAGCTGGGGAGAATTGCACTCATCCTAGAAGAGCTTCTATGCACACACTTCCTTCTGGTGCATAATTTCTCCATCCTCACACTCTCCTGTGTTTACCAAATCAGAACTCACTCACTTATGACCCCTCTGTATTACATATGTACTCACCCTGAACATCCAGCCTGCTTAAATAGAAAAACCTTTTTAATATCTCCATATTTTGTTTTTTCTTGAAATTTAAATTCTGCTATCAATAAGTAAAGTAGAAAAGCCAAATGTGCTTTTTGTTCTGATCAATTCTGAAGCTGGCTTTGGATTTCAGAGACAAAGTTCTCATTACCTGTAGGATGAGTTTGGCTGTCTCAGAGGTTAAGAGACATGTCATCTGGTCTTTTTGCTTTTGGTTTCTCTCTTCTTGTCTGCTCCTGTGCACCACCCCACTCCCAAATTCATCCACCTCCATGTCACTGGAATCAAATTCCCAGAGCCCATGTCTGGTCCTGCTTCAACACCTGGAGGATTAGTTTCCTGCTCTTTGCAGGATAAGGGCTCAGATCCCCCACATGGTACTCAAGACCCTTCAAACTTGTTGTCTTTCCTGAGCCTCAACTGGGTTAATTCCTCTGTAAAATATTGTCTGGAATTATTGGAATAATTGTCACTTTCCGGGTAGTAAAGGATCTAACCTTGCCCAAAGAGAGGTCTGGCCTTTGCCTGGAGCTACTGGAAGGCATCTCTAGGTTCTTGGAATGTCCTGCCTGATGGGAGTGTCTTTGTTTACCTGAGGGCCTTG
This sequence comes from Eubalaena glacialis, assembly GCF_028564815.1. Taxonomy (NCBI): domain Eukaryota; kingdom Metazoa; phylum Chordata; class Mammalia; order Artiodactyla; family Balaenidae; genus Eubalaena; species Eubalaena glacialis. The sequence continues at coordinate 191,757,741 of NC_083718.1, read as the reverse complement.
GTCACTGGACAGTCTAACAATGTGATTTATGATGAGGACTTTGGGTCTTGTAGTGTCCACTCTTCTCCCAGAGGACCTAGAAACTAAAGGTCAACCATGTGGGCAGTTGACCATGCGGCCACCATAAAGACTCTGGACACTGAGGCTTGAGTGAGCTATCCAGGTTGGCCGTACTCTATACATGTTGTCATGTGTTGCTGCCATGAGGGTTTAGTATTCCCCATGACTCCACAGGGAAAGGACACATCTGGGACTCTGTAGGGCTCTGCTTCATGTGTCTCTTCTCCTTATTGATGTTTATGGATGTCCTTTCTCTGAAATAAACCATAACCATGAGCATAACAGCTTTCAGTGAGTTATGTGAGTTCATCCAGGGAATTATTGGGACTGAAGGTGGTTTTGAGAAATCCCTGAACTTAAAATTAGTATCAGAAGTGGGGTGGACTGTGGACCCTGAAATCCACACTATCTTAAAATACACAAAACTGTTCCACTGTCCTATTTCTGTTTTTGCACTCCCCCCCCCAACCCCCTCCTCTTTATTCACTGATGGAATCCTTTTCAAACTTAAAGACATACTGCACTGATGTAGTTATGTACTGGTCTCATCTGGTAATGAGGGATAAATGAGGGACAGTGTCAGGTTTAATTCATAAATGCTTTATGGCTTTGGTTTTCCCTTTAGTTAAAAAAAAAAAAAAAAGAAAGATTGGATCCCAGCAGTGACTCTCAACAGAAGACCCTGTGTCAGGATTCTGAGTGAAGGGAGCTGACAAGAAGTGAGGTGTCTAGGTATCTTGTTTGATTCCACTTGTTTCTTTGAAGCGGTGGCTGAATTGGAGGTGGGGGGAGTGTGTCCTCCCTCATGAGAGCAGAAAAGTTAATAATTTATCAACTTCTGTTCACATTCTCATTAGCTCCAGCTTAATTTAGATTAGAAATATCTGCCTCATAATATGAGATAATTTAACTTCCTACTATTTCCTTCAGGTCAAGTCTCTTTTGTATTTAAGAAAATTTTTTTTTCTCTGAAGTTCTACAAAAATACAAAAATGCTGACACTTGTCTTTGTTTTACTGCTTCCTTTTGGCCAGATCAGACCATCCATTGCTGATGTGGGAAGATAGAGGCTTAATAAATGCTACCCAAAGAATGCTCAGAACAAAGGCATTTCTGAATGCCCAGGCAAAGCACTGCTGTGTTTATACAGAAACCCAGTCCATAGGACTAAACACATCAGCCCCTCTTCCCAAGAGGAGAACCCAAAAGTCCATATGCTTGTGTCATCAGAAGCACCGAAACCACCATATGTCACTAAAGATGGCACTGAGACTGCCCTTGGCCAAGTTCCTGATGCTTGCTGATGATATATTTCCCAAGCACAGACATTTTCAAATCAATTACTGCGAAGTTGAATGACAGACTATGATGCCATCAAAAGATTGCAGTTCCAATCAGGTCTTTGGAGCCAAAACTCAGTCCCTGGTAGCTCATGTGGCTGAGTCCACAAATTGGTTCCATCAGCAATTTAAGCTCTCTGAGAACATCTGAACATACTTTCCTTACAAAAACTGTGGCATCCTTCGATGCCTTGGCATATAAATGAGTCAGTGCCAAGACTGGTAGTGACTGCCAGTCCCTTTTTGATGGGCAAATTAATATTCATTATTCAACAGGGGAGAAAATACTGAGTTGTTTATCACTTGTTCATTAGTTTTAGCCAAATAAAGGATAAACATAATTACTCTTATAAACTACTGTGAGAGAGCCTAAAAATTATAGGGGTAAAAATGGAAGCCTTCAGGAAAACCTTTTTAAAAATGAGAACCTTGGGTATTAGCAGGTGAGTGGGAATAACAGTTCTCATCTCTACTGGTGTCTGCCAACTCCATCTTGCTTTGGACCCACACGAGAAAGTTTGCCAAGAAAAACACTATTCTACTCTTGCATTTTCTATGGCCTTTGTCTTCACTGATGAGGTGTTGGAGGCATTTTACTACTTGTTACTTCCATGTGCAGGAATTAAAACTGCTGTACAACAAGTTCTCTGTTAAGCAGAAGGCCATTCCTGATGGCACCTACCTCTGAAGTCTAGACTCCCACCTCTGTTTCTGATAAAGGTTTTCTCCTCCAACTCTTTCTCTGCCATTCCATTCTGTTCCCCTTCCCCGACATCTACAGTTTCAATAACTCAGGACTTGAGATTCTGCTTCTGAATGAATCTAACTTAATCTTCTGTGGTATGGACTGAATGTTTGTGTTCTCCCAAAATTCATATTTGAAGTCCTAACCTCAAGTATGGCTGTCATTGGAGGAGGTGCCTCTGAGGAAGTAATTAAGGTTAAATGAGGTTATAAGGGTGGGGCCCTGATCTACTAGGAATAGTGTCCTTATAAGAAGAGACACCAGAGCGTTCTTCCCCTGCCCATGCACTGAGGAAAGGCCACGTGAAGATACAGGGAGAAGGCAGCCATCCACAAGTCAGGATGAGAGCCCTCACCAGGAACTGAAAATGCTAGCACTTTGATCTGGGACCTCCAGCCTCCAGAACTGTGAGAAAATAAGTGTCTATTGTTTACGCAATCTATAGTATTTCATTAATGCAATCCAAACAAGCTAATACTCTCTATAGTTCTGGAAATCATAACACATACATACATGCACACACATATGTGCACATGCATGCACATATGTGTACACGCGTGCTCCCTTTCTCATTTTTACCCCATTGCTCTGCCATTGTGTTTTTAGGAAGTAGTTGATGAGGATACTGGTGATGATGTTTATGTGAAAGAAGAAAGGTATTAGGGTCAGGTGCTTATGTATTTTTTTCCCGCCTCAAAGTACTTATACATTTAGTGCTTCATTTGAGGGGCCTGGATTCATACAGTCATGGTTTACATGAGAAAGTCAGTCTCTGAAAGATGAACTTCAGTGAGCAAAACTGTCCTTCCTCAAGTTAATGAAAGGAAAATAAAACTCAGAATCTACAAATCTATAGTGATCTTTCCCTGGTGGGTGCAGGGTGTGATAAAATAAAACATAGATGCATAAAACAGAACCCCAACCTCCCTCAGTCACTGGGTATGAGCTGCCCCCAATGATGTGACCTCAAACAAGGCAGCTCTGCAGCTGAGGCTGGCTCTTAAAGAACGGCAGCTGAGGGCTCTCTGTCCACATACCCCACTGCAGGGCAGCCAATCCTTCCCAGAAGGGGGATCTGGGCTACCTCTCTGTGTCTACAGCAAGGTGAAGCTCCCTGTGGACCCTTTCCTGATCCTATTCCTATTTCCAAATATGACCACTATACTGAAGCAGGTTTAGATCCTTCCCACCAATGTTTTTATACAGTCAGCCATCTGTATCTGCGAGTTCCACATCCACAGATTCAACTGCAGACCAAAAGTACTAAAAATTTTTAAAATCCAGAAAGTTCCAAAAAGAAAAACTTGAATTTGCCATGTGCCAGCAACTATTTACATAGCATTTACATTGTATTAGGTATCATAAGTAATACAGAAATGATCTGAAGTATACAGGAGGAGGTGCATAGGATATATGCAAATAATATGCTATTTTATATAAGGGACTTGAGCATCAGGAATTTTGGTGTCCATGGGGATCCTGGAACCAATTCCCTCACCGATATTGAGGGACGACTGTACTATAAATTACTGGCTCCATAAAAACTACTTGGTTCTGTTTAGTATGCTTTTGCTGTACTAATTTAATTTAATTCATTTTCAGTGATATAAAAAAGCTCATTGTGTTTCTATGCTAAAATTTATTTTGTTATGTCCCCCAATGGATATGTGAGGCTTTCCAGTTTTTACTCTTACAAGCAAAGCTGCAGTGGACAGTCACCCGCCTGTGTCCCTGGTCTGAAGATTTCTCTAGGGCACAGGTGAAATGGCGGCTCTTGTATTTCTGCATCCCCACTGAACCTAGTGCAGTGTCCACATACAATTAATACTCAAGTATAAAACACCAACCTGCAATTCCTGCAATGATGCTCTCTAAGTCCCTTCCATCCCACACTCAAACTACCGGTTCTTGGAAATCAATACTTAAACATCACAAAGCAGGTAGATTGCTGCTATTAGCAGTGCAAAAGCCTGCATTTCTTTTGAACTGAACTGTTTGTAAACCTGCCTTTTTTGATCGAAAGTTTTTCTCTGGGAACTCTTTCAAGATGGAGAGACTTAGTGTAATATGTATGTAGATGTGGTAAACAAAACAAAAAAGAAAAAATCTTTCAATCTTGTGTTTTTTAATGTAATCAACATAACAATCGTTATACTAAAAAATGAGGAGGTAAGCAAAATAAAAACAAAGAATAGCCATGTGAGCAGCTGAAGCAGATGTTTAGGCAGTAAAAGTCTGTGTTTTCATCACAGGACGCACCTTCCCACCCTCATCAAAATGTGTTTACTCTCACTCTCTCTGTGGTACAATGGAGATACACAGGGTGACACATATAATTTAGAGATTCAATAATGGATACTCAACAAAAATGAGAGGTGAGAAAATGAAAATTAATCATTTAAAAAGCACAAATGATGGGTTCTTTTGACCCATTCATTCCAAAGAGCAGGTTTGTGTTTTTTTTGTTTTTTTTTTAATGAACACACTGTGAACTTGAAATGATGTGTTGGCACCTGCTCCTCTTCTTCCCCAGCAGTGTGACCTAGCATGCTACCAGATCTCTCTGTGCTCTACATCCTTTACCTGAAAATCAGGTGTAATAATAGCCGCATAGCACAGGGAGATCAGCTTGGTGCTTTGTGACCACCTAGAGGGGTGGGATATGGAGGGTGGGAGGGAGGGAGACGCAAGAGGGAAGAGATATAGGGACATATGTATATGTATAACAGATTCACTTTGTTATAAAGCAGAAACTAACACACCATTGTAAAGCAATTATACTCCAATAAAGATGTTTAAAAATAAATAAAATAAAATAAAATAAAATAAAATGATATCATGGAGATAAGTAAGAAAAAAATTTTTTTAAATAAAAAAATAGCACCTGTTGCATTGGCCCTTGTTGAGACTGAATGCATAGAAGAAAACCCTTAGGATAATGACCAGTACATATCGGGTGCTCAGTGTTGAGGATGAATAAGCCACAGCAACCCCTGGAAAATTATAATTTTAAAATTGCAATAACTAATGTTAATGATCATGACCTTGTTTCATGGAATAAAAGAAATAATATTCAGTATTTTCCCCCCAGATGATTGGTGAATAAAATATAACTCAATAGTAACAGATGAAAATATAAATATGGATATATATCATTAAAATGTGAATAGCAGTATAAAAATAATTGTGACCTTGATTCATTAA